>NC_086448.1:258970491-259277366 GCF_028390025.1 Pseudophryne corroboree | reverse complement strand
CAAAAGTGTGCACTGTTAATTAATATAATTGTACTCCTGGCTCCTGCTAACAACCTGCAGTGCTCCCCAGTCTCCCCCACAATTAATTATAAGCTTTTAATTTATACATTGATGACTGTGCAGCACACTGGGCTGAGCTGAGTGCACACAGACTGAGTCACACTGTGTGACTGACTGTGCTGTGTATTGTTTTTTTTTTCAGGCAGAGAACGGATATAGCAGAGAGAAGTGAACGGATATATTATATTAAATAAAAGTTAACTAGCAACTGCACTGGTCACTGACTGTGGTAAACTAACTCTGTCTGCGACTCTGCACAATCTCTCTCTCTCTATCTAATCTATCTCTATTCTAATGGAGAGGACGCCAGACACGTCCTCTCCCTATCAATCTCAATGCACGAGTGAAAATGGCGGCGACGCGCGGCTCCTTATATAGAATCCGAGTCTCGCGATAGAATCCGAGCCTCGCGAGAATCCGACAGCGTCATGATGACGTTCGGGCGCGCTCGGGTTAACCGAGCAAGGCGGGAAGATCCGAGTCGCTCGGACCCGTGAAAAAAAACATGAAGTTCGGGCGGGTTCGGATTCCGAGGAACCGAACCCGCTCATCTCTAGTTATAACAATTAGGGGAGGGCTTTGTATGGACCATGTTGTGACATAGGGGAGTTTTTAAAGCATGTAGCAGGCAGTTGAAGGAGGGAGGTTTGCCTGGAGCATATTATGACTTGAGGGGCGATGGGTGTCTGGAGCATATTATGACTTGAGGGGCGATGGGTGTCTGGAGCATATTATGATTTGGGAGGTGGGCTATCTCGAGCATATTATGATGGGGGTGTCTGGAGCATGTTATGACAGTTAGGGGGGATGGCTGGAGAGACAGAAGGGGAGGCTGGCTAGAGAGACAGGAGGGGAGCTGGCTGGAGAGACAGGAGGGGAGCTGACTAGAGAGACAGGAGGGGAGCTGGCTGGAGAGACAGGAGGGGAGCTGGCTAGAGAGACAGGAGGGGAGCTGGCTGGAGAGACAGAAGGGAGGCTGGCTGTTGAGACAGAATGGGGCTGATAAGACAGAAGAGGGGCTGGTTGGAGAGACAGACGGGGTTCTGGCTGGAACTGTAGAGACACATGAAGGCTGGAGAGACAGAAGGGGCTGGAGCTGGCTCTGGAGAGACACTACGGGGCAGGAGCTTCAGAAACACAGGAGGTGAGGCTTAAAAGAACTGGGGAGAAGTGGCTGGAGCTTTTTCTCAACTGACAGGATTACTAGCACATTACTAACTCCTATTTCCACCTTATCTCCCCAGCTGTGATACTGTGCATGCGCTGTTGGGGCAGGGATCCACAGTAGTCTATTTTGCCTCTGCAGGGGGTGTCCTGTCTATTTTGTCAGTCCTGAGCCCCACAATTTATTATGGCAGCCCTCAGTGCCTTTCACACTCTGGATAAGTGTGCAGATAACTATTTTATTTCTTAAATGATTTCAATTATTTTTCTTCCCCCTGTTTCTAAAACCAGTTCTAATAATGAAAAAATTAGGTGCGGAAAGAAATGTGCTGCTACTTTGTAACTGAGTACCACTAAAAAAACTCTTCATATACTGCTCAAGAAGATGAGCCTGGTCTTACCATCTGTCAATAAGGAGTTAAAAAGCTGTAACACAAGTAATACCTATGCTGTATAGTATTTGTGTTGAAAGCAGATAAATATGTTTAAAAACTGTTATTATTTATTAGAGGAGTTCAATGTAGCAAACAAATGATGGAACAGAAAGTATACTTTTTTTCTGACCTAGCCTAGACTTCTTTATAATACAAGATATCTTCATTCAACCAACTGTCCACATGAGAATTATGATCCAGAGTGGAAATGCATTTGCTACCAAAGGAACATTATTCCAAAGGCAGAAACTGCATTTTCTTGGCAGGAACACCTTCATTTCCCGATACTGAAGGGGTGATCCTGCCAACAATAATAATGGTATCTGGAGAGTAAAAAGCGTTCCTTTTACAGCATACATTTCTAGCTAAGCTGCAAAAATGTGCAAATGTCTCTTATTTGTTCTATTACTTTGGACTAAAAGTTTGGAAAGCAGATATATGAGTGTGAGATACAGAACACCTATTATATTTTTTTGGGGTTAATTCTCATTAGTAAAATATTTTCTGTAGTTCTGATTACTATAGAACATGACTTACCAACTTACCTTATTCACTCTTTTTTTTCTTATGCTGAATGTGAATGACCTTTCTCAGCCACTTGCTGCTCTTCAAAGCATGAAGTGCATTAATAAATGTAGTTCCATTTTTATGTAATCGCTTTCTGTTAGCAGGCTTTCGGAGTCATGTCAGTACACTATGGTGGACAGTTTGAGCTATACAAAGAAATAATTTAGGTGATACAGGTTGAGTATCCCTTATCCAAAATGCTTGGGACCAGAGGTATTTTGGATATGGGATTTTTCCGTATTTTGGAATAATTGCATACCATAATGAGATATCATGGTGATGGGACCTAAATCTAAGCACAGGATGCATTTATGTTACATATACACCTTGTACACACAGCCTGAAGGTAATTTTAGCCAATATTTTTTGTAACTTTGTGCATTGAACAAAGTGTGTCTACATTCACACAATTCATTTATGTTTTATATACACCTTATACACACAGCCTGAAGGTCATTTAATACAATATTTTTAATAACTTTGTGTATTAAACAAAGTTTGTGTACATTGAGCCATCAAAAAACAAAGATTTCACTATCTCAGTCTCACTAAAAAAAGTCCGTATTTTGGAATATTCCGTATTTTGGAATATTTGGATATGGGATACTCAACCTGTATCAGGCAGTTGCCCATAATTGCCATATGCAGCCCCGAAAACCTCTGAAATGTGTATGGCCAACTATATTGTGCTTGCAAAAATCCTGTAGATTCTGCAGTCTAGAAGTCTCTGATGATAAAAATACACAGTCATAAGATTTTACCAACTGGGCTACAATCAAATAAAACATGGTACAGTACCTAAGCCTAGCCACTCCCTAAATTCAAAGTGGAATTGAATTTTGTTTTTCTGTTTCTGAGCCAGGGCAGTAAGTAACGCTGGATAATCATAAGGCGTAAGACTGACATTCATTTTGTAACTTCTGCATAACGTGACTCCTCTGCACAGTGCAGGAAGGTGATAAAAGAGATGTGGACAGTGGGGGGTACAGTATGAGAAATGCTTGGGTGTTAATAGGGTTCTAAAGGCTATATGGGTGTCTTTTGACTCATTGTGCTTTGGCTCACATGGCTGTGTTCTTTGATGAAAGGGGTTAGAGTAGTTATTGGTAATGTAAGGCCAATTGAAGTTTAGAAGGCCTTGCGTCTGGCATTTAAATGGCCTTGTATCAGGCTTCCTATCACTGCATTAAGGTGTTTGAGGATGTTATTATACATTAGGTAACTGTTTTGCAGCCAACAATTAAGCTGAAGAAAATGGCTGTGTAAACATAGTGGTGGATGCTCAATTAGCTTAGTGATGGTGCTTGAAAGGGAGGAGTATTTCTGAGCAAGAAAAAAATATATATATACAGAGAGGTATTGACGCGGCTTGGGGGCTTACACATACATTTGCACAGATGTATGTAACCAAGATCTCTGAATTCTAAGATATTGTATGGGATTTAAATCTGGTTACTGCTATCATTCAGGGTGCTGAGGGAAACAAAATGTGTAAATGGCTGTGTGTCAATGCAGTTGTCAGCATACAGTATATACTATTTTCAGGGACACTGCATTACTCCGCAGTTTATTTTAATAACATCTACTTAGGCATGCAGCACAGCCGAGAAAGGCATGTTACCAGTGGCAGGACCTGTGAGTGGTGGGCCCTGGTGCAATGCACCAGCTGTGCCGCCTTGAGTTCCGCCTATGTATGCTACAGCTACTAATACTACGAGACAACAGCAAAGCATGTAGGATAATATAGTACAAATATACATGACTGGCAAACTACTTTGGGGAGGTTGTGCTGGAAATTTTTATGTAATGTTGGAACAGAATTGACTATTTTTTTTTAAACTGTAAATCGAAAACAGATGTAAACTACAGATATTTTCTCATAACTTTACAATATTGTTTTCATTTGCTTTTCAATAAAATATGAATTAATAGATTGTAAATATTATACTCTGTCAGCTCAATGTCAAAGCATTGAGTATTCACTATCCCCTATCACTATTAGACATGAGCATTATAAATATTTTGTTTGACCTTCAGATTATCTAAAAGGGGTCATTATTCTTTTACCGTAACAGCCAGAACATTGTATGTTTTCAGGGAGAAATTTAAAAGGTTATATTGTCACCTCTTACAATGGTGAAATGTAGGGCCTCTATGTGTGGCCCTAGCCTAATGACTTCTTCACACCGCCGCTGGCTATGACTCGTGGGTGCCGGTGGGCGGTGCAGATGCTGAGTCAACGTCATCACGGATGGATGGAGGCAGAAAGCCGGGGAAGCAGTTCCGCGGCAAGTTAACCCCTGCCAATGTGGCTGCAAAAGGTACCCTGCCCGCAGACCACAAAAGGATGTGGCAGGGCCTCATGCGGCCCGTGGCCTGCGAGTTTGACAGCCCTGGTCTAGCAGGATGCCTGAAACAACACCATGCAGCCAGGGTTCCTCAGGATGCTTTGGACAGTGCTACACTTTCCAGTGCTAGAGATCCCATCCCCTCTGTACCATGTCATGATATCATGCACTCAGTGGGAAGGCTAGCACAGAGCACATTGTCACCCTGTTACATCACTGCAAAACTATCTAATCCCATGCTCCCACCAAGTAATCTTGCTGACCCAACCTTTCAAATGTCTCCTGTGTAAAAATATAAAAACAATACCTTTGCTGTAAAGTCCCAAGGTGATATATTAAACAGGGCAGTTACTAGGGGTGTGCAATTGCTGCTGCCACCCACAGTGCAGGGCCTAACCGGTGGCACTGTCACTTAACCATGGTACTCTTATGTGGCTTGCAATGTGCCTGAAACAGTTATCTGCAGCCTGAAGAGTAGACGGACATGTACCTTACAGCCTGTAGAGCCACCCAGAACATCATTAGGATGCTCCAGGCCAGGGGTGAGCAATAAACGTCCTCATCCCTGCTCTAGGCACTGCTCTTCTTCCTGTTCCCGGTGGCCCCACCCCCTTGGTATGATGTCACATGCTCAGGGTGCAGGGCCAACACAGGGTGGAAAATTGCCCTGCCATTAGATTTCTATTAGATCTTTTTTTTTAGGTATTATCTTATGGTAATTTTTACTAAATACTGTTCTCCAATCTTCCTCAAACTCGCAGAAATATTAACACAATTAATCTTCAAGAACTTTCCACTTCACTCCAACAACTGCTTTCACCTATTTCTGCATTCACCTCTCCTGAGATGGCTGTATCACACCTTAATAAGACTCTAGATCTAGCCCTTGATGAAGTGGCTCCAGCTACCCATCACACTCCACGTAGGCCTAGATGTCAACCATGGCACTCCAAATCAACAAGACAACTACAAAAACTCACACGAAAACTTGAACGTCAGTGGCGTAAATCTCAGATTTCAAGTGACTTCCTCACATATAAGACAGTCTACCATTCTTATAAAAATGCCCTGGACACTGCCAAACAAACATATTTCCAAACTCTTATCTCTGCTCAAGCCTCTAACCCCAAACGACTCTTTAATACATTTAAATCACTTCTGAATCCTCCCACACCTACCCCACCAGCCACTATCAAGGCACAGGATCTTGCTTCCTACTTCAAGGAGAAGATTGATAAGATCCGAGATGAAATGGTATGCTCTTCGGCAGCCAGTGACCTGCTCCGTTCTGTACCTGAACCCTCTGGCACTCTTTCTTCATTTGATCCCACAAATGAAGATGAAGTATCATCACTCTTCTCATCCTGCTTCTCTACTACCTCTCCTCTTGATCCTTTACCCTCACAAATAAGTAAAGCTCTGTCTCTGGTGCTCATCCCTACCTTAACTAACATCTGTAATCTCTCTCTCTCTACTGGTATTTTTCCTTCACTCTTCAAGCATGCAGTGATTACTCCCATTTAAGAAAAACAAAATTCTGACCCTAATGCTCTCTCAAACTACCGCCCTATCTCTCAGCTCCCTTGTCTCTCTAAGCTACTTGAGAGACTTGCCTACACTCGACTCACACACTTTCTTAACTCATACACTTTGTTGGACCCACTTCAGTCAGGCTTCCGTTCCCAACATTCCACAGAGACGGCACTGACTAAAGTGGTTAATGATTTGGTCACTACGAAGTCTAAAGGCCACTACTCACTACTTATTCTTCTAGATCTATCTGCTGCATTTGACACTGTAGACCACTCTCTTCTCATACAGACACTACAATCCCTAGGTCTTAAAGACACAGCCCTTTCTTGGTTCCTATCGTACCTATCCAATCACTCCTTCAGTGTTCGCTTCTCTGAATCTACCTCCTCTTCGCTACCTCTTTCAGTTGGAGTACCGCAAGGCTCAGTCTTGGGTCCTCTGCTTTTCTCTATCTATACCTCATCTCTTGGTAAACCAATCAGCTCTTTTGGTTTTCAGTATCATCTGTACGCAGATGATACTCAAATCTACCTATCCTCCCCTGACTTGTCCCTATCTGTACTGGACCGTGTCACTGAATGCCTTTCTGCCATCTCATCCTGGATGACATCTCGCCACCTCAAACTTAATATTTCAAAGAGAGAGTTAATTATATTTCCACCGGCCAATAGTAGGTACCAACCTGATATCTCTATCACTGTTGAAAACTCTACTATCTACCCTACCCCACAAGCTCGCTGCCTAGGTGTCATCCTTGACTCTGATCTGTCCTTTGTTCCCCACATTCAATCTGTCTCAAGATCATGTTACATGCATCTAAAAAACATATCCAAAATACGACCATACCTTACACAAGACACTGCTAAAACTCTAATCCACGCTCTCATTATCTCCCGCATTGATTATTGCAATAGTCTCCTAACTGGTCTTCCCAAAACAAGACTCTCACCACTACAATCCATTCTGAATGCAGCGGCGAGGCTTATCTTCCTCGCTAGACGTTCATCGTCTGCAGATCCACTCTGTCAGTCCCTCCATTGGTTACCTGTACTCTACCGCATTCAATATAAAATACTTTTACTCACACACAAGGCCATTAACCAAACTACACCAATGTACATCACTTCGCTTATCACAAAATATCTCCCAACCCGACCTCTGCGCTCTTCACAAGACCTGCGTCTCTCATCCACACTCATTACTCGCTCCCACTCACGACTGCAGGACTTTAATCGGGCTGCACCCACCCTGTGGAATGCCCTACCACGCACAATAAGACTCTCCTCTAGTCTCCAAACCTTCAAGCGTTCCCTCAAAACTCACCTCTTTAGGCAAGCGTATCAAATTCCTGAACCGCCCACATAACTTTCATAAACCTTCCTATCAAATTACATCCACTCTGTACAGTCCACACATATCCTCACATGTCTTCTCATTCTATGAAATAGATAGCACCTTTCCTTGTGTACATATGCCTATTTCCCTATAGATTGTAAGCTTGCGAGCAGGGCCTTCCTACCTCTATGACTGTTATCACCCAGTTTGTTATTGTTATTTCAAATTGTAAAGCGCAACGGAATTTGCTGCGCTATATAAGAAACTGTTAATAAATAAATAAATAATAAATGGTAAATGATACAACTTCAAGGCATTACTGTACACGAACGCTGTCAGGGACAAAATATTCCAGGGAAAAATCTTTAAAAAAAGTAATTGTGTGTGGTTACCAAGGTCAAGTAAATTATTATTATTATTATTATTATTATTATTATTATCTCTAACTCCATGAATAAGACAAATCAGATCCAAACGAAAATGCTTGAAATTTTAGTAAATTCAGTTATGTTCAAGCCCAGTTCTGTGAGGACACGGCTTAGAATCAGTTCCTAGTGCATACAGATTTCTGGGACTGCAGATTGCTCCAGACAAGTTAAACATTGATTGGCACAGACCAATTTATACAGCTTCACTGCAAAAGCATGTTCTGTATCGCTAGTTATAAAAGCAGTATTGCAACATGCAAAGTGAATAAGAATGTATCTGGAAGTAATTGAAGCACTGTGGGATCAGAATAAATTACCTTACAAGGCAGAATATACAACAGTGACGGAATAAATTGGAGCATTAAACTGTTGTCTATTAACATGAGATTTATATTTAATACTTGACTAGGTAATAAAGTTTACATGAACAATAGCAATATGCTTTATTTGTAGCCTTAAATAAAGTGAAATTGGCATGAAATGTATCGTGACGCAACAGTTTTGTTTACTATCCAAAGGCTGAAAACGCAATCTGCATGTGACTTACAATGGTTTACAGAGTCTCAAACCACATGCAATTAAGACATTACCACCAGAAAAAGAGCAGACTGTTTTTGGACATGTTCCTGGCATTGGAGGCAGAATGCTTTTTGTGCTTTCTGATCAGAAACGTGCACGCCTCTGCATAGTGCATACTGGCACTTAATGTGACATATGTGTGCTTTATAAATGGTGCCCCCATCATGAAATAAAGTCATAAATCAAACAGTATTGATCTAATAATAAATGAATACAGTATTACCAACGTAATAAAATCATAAGTTGTTATTGGCTCCTTAATATACTGTATAAATAATAGCACCCACAAGTAATAAGTCAATATTGTCTCCCTGTAAATATTTACATATTTTTAATTGCTGTCCTAACAGGCCAGGTAGCTCAGATAGCCTGCAGTCTGTGCTATCTTGCTTGTGAGAACCTTGTCTAAAATGTCTGCCTTCTGCCTGATGTTATACTGCAAAATAGCGACTTGATGTGATACAATACATAATTTACAGTGCTGAAAGTAGGGTGGTATGGTGTGGTACCACCAGCCCACCACTGGGGCATAGTCTATAAGGGGCATTTTTGTGTGTGGGACATAAAATGGTGTCAATGGCATAGCTGTGTGTGGCATAATATGTAACAGGCATTACAGTGTGCGGTATAATAAATAAGGCATTACGGTGCATGGCATAATGTGTAATAAGCATTACAGTGTGTGGCATAATGTGTAATGGGCATTACAGTGTTTGGCATAATGTGTAAGGGCCTTACAGTGTGTGGCATAATGTGGCCATGCCCCTATTGTCATGTAGACACTCCCATAATTTTGTGTGACCACGCCCCCTCATGACACATGACCACGCCCATTTTTACTGTCAGTACCACTAAGAAAAAATTTCTACTTGCACCATTGATAATTTCTATTCTCTCCATACTGTATGCAAAAAACGGGATGATTGTTTCAGGACTAATGTTTTAAAATAATGCTGATTAACAAGAGGTCATGTTGAAAGGTCTATATCACCAAGTCACATTCCCAGCAAGAGGTAGATTTTCTGGTCAAACCACCCCTAGACACAACATTATTGGCCTAAACAGTGCCCCCACACATACACATTGGCCACCTCCCTGCATTTTATGCCCCCATGTCAGAGCCATTATCAATGTTTCTGAGCAGCCAAGGCAGGTCAAACCCTACCTCTCCAGCTTCCCGCACCACAATTTGCAGCTCATGACCTACCCCTCAAATACCCCCCTGCTGGTTATAAAGTTAAAAAAAATTCTCTACATGTACTCCCAGGGGTGCAGACAGGGGGGCAAGGGGTACTACTTACCCAGACTGGTTGGAGGGGCCTGGGTCAGCAATCACATGCACCAGCAGTCTAGTCTCACTGCCTGATGTGCCACCAGTGAGGCTGCTCTGATATACAGCCATGGCCAGCAGCAGTTGGCAGAGAGAGGTGTTACAGGTGGGGGTTATCAGTACTCCCCCACCCCCGGAGTTGCCCCTGTGCTGAGCCTGTCTTACCGTATAGTATTTTAAAAAAAATGTGAAACATACAAACCAAACACCACACAGTTAGAGCCATGGTGGAAAGGGAACCCATGACCTCAGTGCTATGAGGCAGTAATGCTAATGATGACACCATCCGTACTGCCGCACTGATCACGCCCCCCTTTTATGCATGTAACACCAGGTTGAGCCCCTTTTATACAAGTAACACCAGGTAGAGATCCTTTTATACAAATTACACCAGGTAGAGCCCCTTATACACGTTATGTCAGGTAGAGCCTCTTATACACATTACACCAGGTAGAGCCCCTTATACACATTGCGCCAGGTAGAGTCCCTTGTACACATTACGCCAGGTAGAGCCTCTTAAATACATTGCAACAGGTAGAGCCCCTTACACACATTGCACCAGGTAACCCCTTATACACATTGCACTAGATGGCCTTTTGTACACATTGCACCATGTAGCCCCTCATACACTTTGCACCAGGTGGAGCCTCTCTCTCTCTCTCTCTCTCTCTCTCTCTATATATATATATATATATATACATATATATATATATAAAAAGAGTGAGAGTGTATGTGTGTTGTTGGTGTGTGTGTGTGTGTGTGTGTGTGTGTGTGTGTGTATAAATGTGTGTGTTTGTGTGTGTGTCATCCGCCCCGCTGCCTGTGTCCCTGTCACTCACCATCCGGCCCACGGCAGCAGGTCCTCTGGCTCCAAGCTCTCTTACCTCACTTCCACCCCACACTGAGTGGAGGTAAGTATTGAAGGGGGGCCGGCCAGTGGGGTGTGAGCAGCAGGAGGTGGCCAGCAGGGGTCTGGCAGCAGGAGGGGGGGTGCAGCCAGCGGGAGGCGGTGAGCATGGTGCGGGCAGCAGATGAACTCACACAATTCAGATGCTGATGGTGGGATTACTGCGACCGGACCCTCAGGACATAGCACCCACCCTGTTAATCCATACCTAAAACCGCCACTGTATACATTATATATTTGAGAAATGCTTAAAACCTCATTTTCACTTAGATTCTTTTTTTGGAATAATTATACCTTTTCTGGACTCTATGCCATCTTTTCCTTTCAAACTTGTACCTTTTTTGAATTAACTGTATTGTGTAAAAAAAAAAAAAAAAGAATAATAAAAAAGGTCACTTTCTTATGTGTGCTGTAAAATACTTTATTATTGTCAGTATATCTTTATGTAAAAAGTGGTCTTTTGCTAAACTGAACTTCAAATGTGAATGTCAGCAACCAGTATCACAGCATAACATTTCATTTATAAAGTGCTTTTAAAAGCTACACTATGGAGCTGGCCCATGCTTAAAGGCATAAAGATAAAAGACAATGAAATAAAAGATTGGCACGCTGTTATTTTGCATCATACTAGGCACAATCAGTTTTTAAGGATTTTGACCACTTCAGTACTGGTAACTTTTTATTCCCTGTTCTATTAAATCTACCATTTAAGGTTAGCAAGGAATAATGAACCAAACCATTTTGCATGGTGTTATTATATTACAATGTATTAAACCTAAGTATCTTTAAGTAAGTAAAGGAAGAAGTTGTGACTTGTATGTACTGTATTTCTGCTTTGCTTTATTTGGGGAGTGGTGTTGGGGTCCTTTTACCTTCTAGTTACTCCTACCAATTTATACCACCAGAACCATCCCTTGCATTCTCTACATTTGAGGTCCATGCTATACACCTCTTCCAACCAATCCATCTTAGAGTAGCTGTCATATACCACCCCCTGATATTGCTTCCAAATTCGTCGACAATTTTGTTTCCTGGATTACTCACTTCCTCTCTTCTGACATTCCCTCCATTATCCTTGATGATTTCAACATCCCTATCGATATCCCCACACAATCCCCTGCCTCTAAACTCCTTAACCTCACCTCTTCACTTGGTCTCTCTCTCAGTGGACCTGCTCACCCTCCCATGTGAATGGGAGCTCACTGGATCTGGTCTTCACTCACCGTTGTGATCTTTCTGATTTTTCCAACTCCCCATTTCCCCACTCTGACCACCACCTGCTCTCCTTTAACCTATCTCTATGTGCTTCCCCATCTCTACCTCCTTAGGCTACCATCGCTAAGCATAACATTGAGGCTATTGACTCCACATTCCTTTCCTCCCTGTTTGAGTCACTTCCCTCTCCTATTCTCTCTCTCTCTCTCTCTCATGCCCTTAATGTCACGATTCGGGTAACTGGTCGTCATTTCTTACCTTCCAAATGCCTCCTGAGACTGTCCCAGCGTTCCAAGCCTGGATTCCATCTGCGCTGTCTGCGTGCAGCACGCTGCATCTCATTGTCTCAAGTCACTTTATTGTGATTCTGGCAGCTTCATGGTTAAAACTCACATGCAAGTTACAAACAGACTTTCCCTCCAAGTGCTAACATGGGCGCAGCCATGTTTTTTCAATCACATGTTTCCTTTCAGCCTACAGCTGCACTCAGGTTTCTGCTTAATTATCCAGCAGCTGCACTCTAGACTCTGCTTAATCAGCCAGTCAATCCCTGCTTCCCAGCAGGTATAAATATCCTGTTCCTGGGCTGGAAAGATGTCAGTGCTTCAGTTGTCATCCCAGTGATACCAGTCTCTCCTGATTGTGGTCGTTCCTGCCTGGAAACTCCACTAGAGACTCGCACCAGTTCTACTCCTTCTGGTGCAGCCTGACTCCGCAGTGTCTCAACACTGCATCCTGCGTTTGCCAGATTGCTTAACACCGGCTTCCAGCACTCCAGCTCCCAGCGGTATCCTGTCTCCGTTTCCTGGTAATCCTGCACTCTCAAGCATCTCCTGCATATGCTCTCAAGCACCTCCCATATATGCTCCCAAGCATCTCCCGTATATGCTCTCAAGCATCACCTATATATGCTCCCAAGCATCTTCTGTATATGCTCTCAATCATCACCTGTATATACCTCCGCTCCCTAGCTACATTAGTGCTCACTAGCACTATCAACACAACTCAGCTATTGGACCAGTCCCATCTGGCAAAGCCCGGCAGTTACACGGTCACCAGCTTCTATTCCCAAAGTCACCACTCAGTGCACCAGTGTTGGTAAGGATATACCCTCAAGGTCTTTTAAGCCTTTCTCCTGTTAAAACCACACCTAGAGACTTCCACTGCACTCTAAGGAACTGTGACTTATTGTCTGTGACTTTCATACTGCAACTGCTATTATACCTGTGAGCTGTGTGCTTAATAAAACCTTTGAAACTTATCCTCTGGTTGTCGTGGTCACGCCTTCGGGCGCTGGTACTGCAAGTGTACACGCATGTTCAGGAACCCTATCCTGCCTCCTAAATTTAAGTATTCCTCAGCCCCTACAACTGAGGCTCCCTGCAGTCAGCACCAGCCCTCAGTTGTGACACTGAACAAGCCACTTCCATATACAATGCATCCCTTACTTCTGCTTTTGACTCTGTTGCTCCACCAACCACTATTCACCCTTGCAAATTAACACTTCAACCTTGGCACACAAAGTGCACCATATATCTGCAAAAATGCTCACGTACTGCTGAGTGACACTGGAGGAAGTCACGCTCTAATGCAGACTTTCTCCATTTCAGACTTATGCTCTCATCCTTCAGTGCTGCCCTTTCTCTTGCTAAACTCCTCTGCCCACCTCCACATCATCTCCCGTCCTCATTCTCTGCTCTTGACTTTGCCACTTACTTCACATCCAATACTGACTTCATACTTCAGGACATCACATGACACCAGACCATCATCAACCAGCCTCCTGCCATCCATTACAACCCCTCCCCATCCCTCTCACCAACTCTGACATCTTTCTCCCTTACATCTGGTGAGGAAGTCATGGCCCTCATTCGTTCTTGCCCGCTCACCACCTCTCCACTTGACCCTATCCCCTCCCGCCTCCTCCGCTACCTTTCTCCTTCTGCCTGTTCCCATATTTCCCACCTTCTTAATCTCCCCCACTCATCAGGCACTCTCTCCTCTGCCTTCAAGCATGCACTCATCTCTCCTATTCTTAAAAACCTTCCCTTGATCCAAACACTCTCTCCAACTACCGACCCATCTCTCTCCTCCCTTTTGCCTCCAAACTTCTTGAGCGTATTGTCTACAACCACCTTACTTCCTTTCTTTCCTCACACTCACTGCTTGACCCATTCCAGTCTGGCTTCCATCCTCTCCACTCCACTTCACTGAAACTGCCCTTACAAAAGTATGCAACGACCTCCATGCTGCTAAATCTAAGGGACACTACTTTCAACTTATTCTTCTTGAACTCTCTGCTGCTTTTGACACTGTGGACCACCCTCTCCTACTGCAAATCCTTCACTCCATTGGTCTGCATGATACTGCCCTCTCTTGGCTGTCTTCCTACCTCTCTGACCGTTCATTCTCTTTCCCCTTTCATGTCTCCACCTCCCCCTCCCTTCCACTAACTGTAGGTGTCACCAAAGGTTCTGTCCTTGGTACTCTTCTTTTATCTCTCTATACATCCTCACCAGGTAAGCACATTAGTTCTTTTGGTTTCCAATATCATCTCTGTGCTGATGACACTCAAATCTATCTTTCCTCTCCAGTCCTCTCCTCTGCTCTCCTCACTCGTATCTCCAACTGTCTCTCTGCTATCTCTGTTTGGATGTCCCAGTGCTTTCTTAAACTTAACATGTCTAAGACTGAGCTGATCATCTTCCCTCCCTCCCGCATAACCTCACCTCCTACAATCTCATTATCTATTGATGGCACTACTATCTCCCCTAGCACCCAAGTGTGATATCTTGGAGTAATCCTTGACTCCTCCCTCTCCTTCAAACCACACATTCAGCACCTCTCGCAAACCTGCCATTTTCATCTAAAAAATATTTCCAGGATCAGACCCTTTCTGACCCAGGATGCTACTAAGACTCTTATCCACTCACTGGTCATCTCCAGACTGGACTACTGTAATCTCCTCCTGACTGGCATTCCTGACAAATACCTCTCTCCACTCCAATCTATCCTCAATGCTGCTGCCCGGCTCATTTTCCTCACCAAACGCACTACGTCCACCTCTCCTCTCTTACAAGACCTTCACTGGCTCCCTTTCCCTTTCAGAATCCATTTCAAGCTTCTCACACACACTTACAGAGCCCTCACCCACTCCTCTCCCATCTACATCTCTGACGTTATCTCTCTTTACACTCCCACCGTCCTCTTCGCTCTGCTAATGCACGCCGAATCTCCTGCCTACTGATTACTTCCTCCCACTCCTACCTCCAAGATTTTTCACGTGCTGCCTCATTTCTCTGAAATTCCCTGCCTCTCCCCCTCAGACTCTCCACCTCTCTACAAAACTTCAAACGGGCTCTCAAGACCTTACTTCTTCACCAAACCCAGCCAAATCTCATCTTAACCCTCTGTTCCATGCTCCTTATGTACCCCGTCTGTGTCACCCCTGTCTGTCTACACCTCTCCTTTAGAATGTAAGCTCTCATGAGTAGGGCCCTCTTCCCTCATGTGCTTATCCTTTTTCTTACTTTAATAATCTTCAACTGCACCATATCCAGCAGTCTTCTGCCACCTGATACTTATTACAGTGTCATCTGCTGATCTAGCTATGTTTATTTACCCTGTACTTTCCTATATTGTCATCAACTGTAAGTTGCTGTTTTCCTGTTTTGATTATTTGCATATGTACTCTGTAATTGGGCGCTGCAGAACCCTTGTGGTGCCATATAAATAAAGGATAATAATAATAAATAATTTTACTTATCTTGATGCAACATCAGTTACAATAATAAGGATTGCTATTAACTGATTTGAGTCTTGAGTCTTATATTTTCTATGTATAGGTAGAAACAATTGTAGAGCTGTTGTTCCATTATTAAATATATATCAATAATTTATTTTGGGTGCATTCCCTTCGTTGACTGCTGACACTAACAGGAGTCAGTATCATCACACAAACATGTGGGTAGTCAAGTTAGCAGGTTGAGTGGATACTCTTGGTGGTGCTATAGTTGAGTTATGCTCCACCTACAATGCATGATAGTTGTTATTGTGCATTATGGATTGTGCTGATTCTGGACGTCCCTTATTTGCCACCATACTTTTCCTTAATTATAACTGAAAATAAATAGCTAGCAGTTTTTCTGGCAAATGTATGTCTCTGTGTTTTTATTTATTTGAGTAGTAGTAGTAGCAGTAGTAGTAGTAGTAGTAGTAGTAGTAGTAGTAGTAGTAATATTGTATTATTGGTAAGTGACTTGCATACATGACACACACTCATCCAAGAGAAGGTTTAATAACAGCCAAACACACGCATAACATTCATTCTACAATGGAAGATAAATATTTTGGGGGAAATTGTATCCAACGCTGTTGCAGAGGTTTGCACAAATGTGCTGCACTTGTTGGTTTTTGGCTTTCACCCTTCTGTCCTGTTCATTCCAAACTATCTCAATGGGGTTTAAGTCTGCTGACTGTGCTGGCCATTCCTTGATTTGATTCCTTGTTCTCTTCCTCAAAGGTAGTTCTGACATAAACTGGAGCTTTGTTTGGGTATTGATCCGTGACCAAGTAGGTGTAGACCAGAGGGTATTGCATGGCACTGTAAAATGCTGGTTTGGGGTGCCAGTCACTTACACTGTTTCCAGCATAAGAGCCCCAGACCATCATATTTCCTCCTCCATGTTTGACAGTTGGTGTCACAGAGGTTTATTTACCAGTAACTTAGCCTCACACACTAATGAACCATTCTTTGACAGCAAACAAAATACAAAAGATTTCCATAGGACCTTCTTTAAGTCTCCCTTGAGTATGTGTGACCGGTGGTCACAATACCGACAACAGGATCCCAGCATTTAGATGCCTGGCAGGGTGGTGAGCGCAACGAAGCCCCTTGCGGGCTCACTGCGCTCGACCATGCTGCGGGCTTGGTGGTGAGCTGCGCTCGCCACAGGTTCTATTCCCACTCTATGGATCTCGTGGATACCCACGAGTGGGAATAGTCTCTGTTGGTTGGCAATTAGCGCCAAAACTATAGTATTCTGTATCACATGGACATCTGATTTTTGGAGCAGCTTTCCTGGCACCGGAGTGATATTGAATTGCTCTAGTAGAACTGTATCTGACGCCACAACCCGTGGATCAGGGGCAGATTGGGATCGAACACCAGCCCAGGAAATTTATGGAAGCAGGCCTAGTGCGGAGTCTGTTGAGGGGGAGGGGTCTATTCAGAGGGTGGGGTCACTCCTCAGAGGTCCTGATTCTGAGATAGACACAGTTGGGGCCTCCTTTGCTTTACGAAATGCTAATGTTTACCTGCAAATTTATGCATATGCTGCTACAATGCACTTCCCTGATGTACAGCCGTACGTCTGACTATACAAGGACTGATATCCCACTTTCAGTGTCTACTGACACTGCTGTCATGCCTTTAATCTACTTCTGATTTTATTGATTTTTCATTCTACAAAAACCCCTTTTTTTAACCTTATATGTTTCAAAGTAAAAGGAAGGGGAGCACACACTACATACAGCACAGTACAGGGAGGGAGCACACACTACATACAGCACAGTACAGGGAAGGAGCACACACTACATACAGCACAGTACAGGGAGGGAGCACACACTACATTCAGCACAGTACAGGGAGGGAGCACACACTACATACAGCACAGTACAGGGAAGGAGCACACACTACATACAGCACAGTACAGGGAGGGAGCACACACTACATACAGCACAGTACAGGGAGGGAGCACACACTACATACAGCACAGTACAGGGAAGGAGCACACACTACATACAGCACAGTACAGGGAGGGAGCACACACTACATACAGCACAGTACTGGAAGGGAGCACACACTACATACAGCACAGTACAGGGAAGGAGCACACACTACATACAGCACAGTACAGGGAGGGAGCGCACACTACATACAGCACAGTACAGGGAAGGAGCACACACTACATACAGCACAGTACAGGGAGGGAGCACACACTACATACAGCACAGTACAGGGAGGGAGCACACACTACATACAGCACAGTACAGGGAGGGGGAGCACACACTACATACAGCACAGTACAGGGAGGGTGCACACACTACATACAGCACAGTACAGGGAGGGAGCACACACTACATACAGCACAGTACAGGGAAAGAGCACACACTACATACAGCACAGTACAGGGAGGGAGCACACACTACATACAGCACAGTACAGGGAGGGAGTACACACTACATACATACAGCACAGTACAGCGAGGGAGCACACACTACATACAGCACAGTACAGCGAGGGAGCACACACTACATACAGCACAGTACAGGGAAGGAGCACACACTACATACAGCACAGTACAGGGAGGGAGCACACACTACATACAGCACAGTACAGGGAGGGAGCACACACTACATACAGCACAGTACAGGGAGGGAGCACACACTACATACAGCACAGTACAGGGAGGGAGCACACACTACATACAGCACAGTACAGGGAGCACACACTACATACAGCACAGTACAGGGAGGGAGTACACACTACATACAGCACAGTACAGGGAGGGAGCACACACTACATACAGCACAGTACAGGGAGGGAGCACACACTACATACAGCACAGTACAGCGAGGGAGCACACACTACATACAGCACAGTACAGCGAGGGAGCACACACTACATACAGCACAGTACAGGGATGGAGCACACACTACATACAGCACAGTACAGGGAGGGAGCACACACTACATACAGCACAGTACAGGGAGGGAGCACACACTACATACAGCACAGTACAGGGAGGGAGCACACACTACATACAGCACAGTACAGGGAGGGAGCACACACTACATACAGCACAGTACAGGGAGCACACACTACATACAGCACAGTACAGGGAGGGAGTACACACTACATACAGCACAGTACAGGGAGGGAGCACACACTACATACAGCACAGTACAGGGAGGGAGCACACACTACATACAGCACAGTACAGGGAGGGAGCGCACACACTACATACAGCACAGTACAGGGAGGGAGCAAACACAAGTAGTGAATCACAGACACAGGGGACCATTACAGCCGAATCTATCCCAGTGGCCAATCTGCCTATGTTTACATACATATCCACCACATTATTACATAAATAGGACCACATTACACGTATAGCACCACATAACACGAATATTACCACATTACAGGTATAGCACCGCACTACATGTAGAGCACGGCATTATACGAATAGCACCACATTACACGTATAGCACCTCATTACACGTTTAGCACCATATTACATACATAACGACTACATTACATACATAGCCACAGCATTACATACGTAGCCACTGCATTACTCACGTAGCCACTGCATTACATAAATAGGCCCATCATCATGGACAGACATTTGGACAGCTAGAGGGTGGAAGGACTTTGCATTAGAGATTGTCCCAGTGCTAGCTGTGAGTGCTGCCTGGACAGCTAGCATCCTGAGAGTAAGGTACATCCTGCTCATGTCCAGTCCCCAAACCATATACTGTGACCGGGGAAGCCCTAACCCTTACACCATCATGAATGGAAATAATGTCATTAAAAATAACCTCTCTGCTGGGTCCCCTTCAGTGCTCAGTCGCTGCTCTGGCCAGTTCAGTGAGAGTGTGGGAGCTAGGGTGGCGGCGGGTGTAGTGAACCCGGCTCCGACCATTGGCCGGGTCCAGGGAGAGGATGCTGCTTGGTTGGTTTCTCCAGGTCCCCCATTGGTAGAACAGCTTCACCACTTTTCACGGCTAGCGGCACCTGAAAGTGCCCGTTAGCCTAACTTCTGGATTGCGTTCCAATGAACTGCAAGTGCTGGAAGCACTGTGGGCCAGCCAGCCCAGCCTAAGTGTGAATCGGTCTGGCTGATGGGGATATGGGACTGGCCCATTGGAATCTGTCATGGTGTCCTGGTGGGCAAATCCGCCCCTGCCGTGGATAGTTAATGAGGGGCGATCACAGAAAATAATGAATAGGCCATATTAGTTTAGCAGGTGCCCGGCTGTACTGATACTAATAGATCACTTACTATCAGGCAGCGCATTAAGAAGGCTTTCAGTCAACACTAACACTATACTGTTACTCATCAGCATGCAGCTGCCAATCTCCTGTCTGAGGCAGAGGCGGAGCATCTCATGTATACTATCTGTGGGGACAGAGAGGTCCAGAGAGAGCAGAAGACCGGTAATAGGCTGGCTACAAGACAGACATGTCAGTGTGGTCAGCCCAGAGCAGGGGAAAAGTGCGGGCAAAGCAATGGCCGCTGATGATAAAATCTATGGCTGTCGCCGGTGTTATCTTGAAGATATCCTTCATTTTGGTGGTGGGCAAACCCTGTGGTATCCCCCAGGGGCTGGTGCCCTAGGCAGCTGCCGAAAACTTCCTTGGCAATGGTAGGACAATATCCTCAAATTAGGATTGCCCCATTGCAATCAGAATGTTTGGGAAGTAAATACAGAGAACCATATATATATATTTTTTTAACAAGTAGTATCTGTATCATGAATTCTAGACAAAGGAGCCCTGATGTAATGCAGATAGACTGTGCTCAGTGCAAAGACCAGCTGCAGTCCATAAGCAGTCACAGAACAATACACACAGAAGCAGACACATTACTAGCCCACATTGTCTATACAACATCATGATCCCCCCACCCCAGGCAGCATGTCACTAGGAGCAATGATCGCTTCCCTCACTGTCTGTGCCATATTGCTGTGCTAAACTGCGCTCATATTCATAAGAAAACAGACACATACTGTATGCAATGAATTAGAAATAGGCAGATTATACCACAGAAGTACAATTTATGAACTGCACATAAATATGCTTCCTGTTAGTAAATGACCTCCTCAGTAGAATGACAGGTCTCCTCCTCAGTAGAATGACAGGTCTCCTCAGTAGAATGACAGGTCTGGTTAAGTGACTTGAGCAGGCTTGTTGAAAAGTATAAAGAGGTAGATAATGATATAGAATTTAAATTATGATTAAAATATAGTCTACATTGCTGTAGTCTTAGTACATGAATACTTAATTCCTGTACTGGGTTGTTTTAAGATAGGAATCTTTGGCATGTTCACTGTCCTACTCAAACCACACCACAAAGCAGAATGAATTGTAGTTGTTATCCCACTTTCATTACCCAGAAAGTCTATGAAATATGAATGTACACTGCAGAAGAGTGGATGAAATCACAATGTAAGATTGCATTGCTGGGACGTCACGCTTTGGTGAAACTGCCTCTAAAACTCCATTTGCGCAACATTTCATTCATCTGTGGCTGCTCTGATGAAAAGGCAGAGCTGCTGCTCAAAAGGCCAATTACTTACACTTGCCACCCACATCAAGAGGCGCTGACATGTCTTGGGATACGGACTGATAGATAATCTGTTGTGGATATTGGAGAGATTGCAGGGAAGACAGTTCCATAGAAAAATAATTCTAACCCGGTTCTATAGAACATAGCAAGAAAGTAGCTGTAATTTGTGTAGAAGTTACACAACACAGTATGGATGGTGTTAAAGGTTTAGCATTACTGTCTCACAGTACTGAGGTCATGGGTTCGATTCCCACCATGGCCCTAACTGTGCGGAGTTTGTATATTCTCCCCGTACTTGCGTGGGTTTCCTCCCACAATCCAAAATATACGTGTAGGTTAATTGGCTTCCAACAAAAATTAACCCTAGTGTGAATGTGTCTGTGTATACATGTGATATGGACTTTAGATTGTAAACTCCATTGGGGCAGGGACTGATGTGAATGGCCAAATATACTTTGTAAAGGGCTGCAGAATATGTGTGCGCTATATAAATAACTGGTAATAATAATAACAACAACAACAACAACACCACACAGTATTCTATTAATGACACTAACTATACTGTAGGATAAAAGCAGAACAGCAGTGTATTATGAACTTTATTTTAAACATAGGATTACAAGAAACGTCTCTTTAAGGAATTTAGGATTTGGATCTATATGAAATACAACATTTATAAATAAAAATACAGCATGTGATTTATAATGTAGCTCAGGGTAGAAGTTCAAACAACTTATTTCCTTTCATTTACAGTATATATGCAATAGAGATATTTCAAAGTGTTAAACATTTCTAGTCTGCATTACAATACTTTTACATGTTTATAAACAATAAATGTCTTTTAAATAAAAGTATTAGGGTTTGCTAAAATGCTGAACATATTGACCATGTAAATGCTGGATGTAGTTATGTCCGTAAATAGATATGTTCTACTTTTGGCTGGCAGGTACTCTATTTTGTGCATGGATTATTTGGTAGAAATCCACATGATAGCAAAGTAATTTTCTGAGTGTGGAAAGGAGTGGTAACGTAAATGTTATAATCTCAAAAAACTGCTTACACCCATGGGCATTTTCCTCCCATGGTGCCTTGCAATTCATCTGACCTCTGACTATCCAAGGTGAACATACCTAGCATAAACGGCTTACTGATCACTGTGGGAAGAACATGAATTTTATGAAACATCTCACAGACCAAAAATAGAACCCTCTGCTTTAAAGGAACATCAAGCACATAATAAAAGTGTTTGTGTAAATTTACTGGACCCCTAAGGTGTAATGATCTCTTCTCATCTCTAGCCATGCTCTTTTGTGCCCCAGGGTAAACAGAGTAAAGCACACACACTGCATGGGCTTGTGCGTACATAGCCCAAATCTGCTGTCACTTCTAGAGAAATCAGTTCTGACATAGTTCCCTTTGCAATATGCAAGTTTAGAACAAATATATATTTTGCACTGTATTCAAGTCACTTGAATCAGCTTGAAAGTGGAGATGAATACACTGTTGTGCTTGCTCTTCATTACCTGTAGTCGGGATGCGGTCAAGATCCAGCCAGTTGGAATCCCGGCGGTCGAAATACCGACACCAGGATCCCGACTAGCACAATCCCGACATACTCTCCCTCTGTGGGTGTTCACGACACCCATAGAGGGAGAATAAATGAGTGTGCCAAGCGTAGCGAGGCACCGTGCCCGCAGCACGGCGAGCGCATCATTGCGCTTGCCCCCCTGTCGGGATTGTTCCAGTTGGGATCCCAGTGTCCTGTCTGGCGGGATTTCGTACTGATCCCCTGTAGTCATAGAAACATAGAATTATAGAATTTAGATAAGAACCACTTGGCCCCTCTAGTCTGCCCCTTTTTTTATCCTCTAGGTAGCCTCAACCCTATTTGTTCTTTTAGTTCTTTGTAAGGATATTCAAATGCCCACTGGTTAAAGTGGGCCGGAATGGGGCAGAATTGCGTTCTAGAACTGTCACTTCTAATTGGAGATGGAACTGGTTCTGTCTCCGCCCATCCATCTTGCCTGGCCACAGCAACTATGGATCATCAGGTACCGGTTGCTGTTCAGTTTAAAGATGGCACCAGCAGCCAGCCAATCCCGGCTGGTGGAACGGCTTCCAATCAAAAGAAGAGGCAGCTTTTTTTGGTGTCAGCCAATCACGGCTCATGAACTGCCAGCCAATGAGGATTTGCCAAATGGAAGCTTCTCCTTGGCTGGTGGTCCTCGAGCCATGATTGGCGCACAATTGGTGGCAGATTCAAAGATCGGCCACTTCTTTTACTTGGCAGCTGTTGCACCAGCCAGGACTGGCTGGTGGCAGGTGCCATCTTAAAACTAGTGACGAGCGGGTTCGGTTCCTCGGAATTCGAACCCGCCCGAACTTCACCTTTTTTTTACACGGGTCCGAGCGACTCGGATCCTCCCGCCTTGCTCGGTTAACCTGAGCGCGCCCGAACGTCATCATCCCGCTGTCAGATTCTCGCGAGACTCGGATTCTATATAAGGAGCCGCGCATCGCCGCCATTTTCACACGTGCATTGAGATTGATAGGGAGAGGACGTGGCTGGCGTCCTCTCCGAGTCCGTTGTATTATATTAGAACTTAGTTAGTTATAATTGTGGGGAGGATTGGGGACGGGGAGCAGCTGTTAGGGAGTACAGTGCAGGGTTTTGAGTTTAATCCGTTGTTTCTCTGCCTGAAAAAAAACGCTCCACCATATCTGTGCTCACTCAGTGTGCTGCACTGCTGCATGATATATCTGTGCTGAGTGCACTGCTCACACTGCCTAATTGTGGGGACTGGGGAGCAGTTATAGCAGGAGTACAGAGCACAGTTTTGCTGACAGTGACCACCAGTCCAGTATACGTTTGTCTGCCTGAAAAACACTGTGGTGTTTTTTTTTTTCTTTCTTCATGCTAGTTTGTTTAGCAGTCTGCTGACACTGCAGTGTCCACCAGGTCCGTTATACAGTATATTATATATATAATTAAGCACTAAGCAGCAGTACGGTAGGCCACGGCTGTACCTACCTCTGTGTCGACTCGTCACTCGTCGTCCATAAGTATAAGTAATACTATCCATCCATCTACATTGTATACCTGTGGTGTTTTTTTTTTCTTTCTTCATACTAGTTTAGCAGTCTGCTGACACTGTCCACCAGGTCCGTTATACAGTATATTATATTTATATATAAGCACTAAGCAGCAGTACGGTAGGCAACGGCTGTACCTACCTCTGTGTCATCACTCGTCGTCCATAAGTATAAGTAATACTATATTATCCATCCATCTACATTGTATACCTGTGGTGTTTTTTTTTTCTTTCTTCATACTAGTTTAGCAGTCTGCTGACACTGTCCACCAGGTCCGTTATACAGTATATTATATTTATATATAAGCACTAAGGAGCAGTACGGTAGGCCACGGCTGTACCTACCTCTGTGTCGTCATTCATCGTCCATAAGTATAAGTAATACTATACTATCCATCCATCTACATTGTATACCAGTGGTGGCTTTTAGTTGTGCGCAAATTATGGAGAACAAAAATGTGGAGGTTAAAAAAATAGGGAAAGATCAAGATCCACTTCCACCTCGTGCTGAAGCTGCTGCCACTAGTCATGGCCGAGACGATGAAATGCCATCAACGTCGTCTGCCAAGGCCGATGCCCAATGTCATAGTACAGAGCATGTAAAATCCAAAACACAAAAGATCAGTAAAAAAATGACCCAAAAATCAAAATTAAAAGCGTCTGAGGAGAAGCGTAAACTTGCCAATATGCCATTTACGACACGGAGTGGCAAGGAACGGCTGAGGCCCTGGCCTATGTTCATGGCTAGTGGTTCAGCTTCACATGAGGATGGAAGCACTCATCCTCTCGCTAGAAAAAAGAAAAGACTTGCGGCAAAAGCACAGCAAAGAACTGTGCGTTCTTCGAAATCCCAAATCCCAAAGGAGAGTCCAATTGTGTCGGTTGCGATGCCTGACCTTCCCAACACTGGACGGGAAGAGCTTACGCCTTCCACCATTTGCACGCCCCCTGCAAGTGTTGAAAGGAGCACCCGCAGTCCAGTTCCTGATAGTGAAACTGAAGATGTCAGTGTTGAAGTACACCAGGATGAGGATATGGGTGTTGCTGGCGCTGGGGAGGAAATTGACAAGGAGGATTCTGATGGTGAGGTGGTTTGTTTAAGTCAGGCACCCGGGGAGACACCTGTTGTCCGTGGGAGGAATATGGCCATTGACATGCCTGGTGAAAATACCAAAAAAAATCAGCTCTTCAGTGTCGAAGTATTTCAACAGAAATGCGGGCAACAGGTGTCAAGCCATGTGTTGCCTTTGTCAAGCTGTAATAAGTAGGGGTAAGGACGTTAACCACCTCGGAACATCCTCCCTTATACGTCACCTGCAGCGCATTCATAATAAGTCAGTGACAAGTTCAAAAACTTTGGGCGACAGCGGAAGCAGTCCACTAACCAGTAAATCCCTTCCTCTTGTAACCAAGCTCATGCAAACCACACCACCAACTCCCTCAGTGTCAATTTCCTCCTTACCCAGGAAAGCCAATAGTCCTGCAGGCCATGTCACTGGCAAGTCTGACGAGTCCTCTCCTGCCTGGGATTCCTCCGATGCATCCTTGAGTGTAACGCCTACTGCTGCTGGCGCTACTGTTGTTGCTGCTGGGAGTCGATCGTCATCCCAGAGGGGAAGTCGGAAGACCACTTGTACTACTTCCAGTAAGCAATTGACTGTCCAACAGTCCTTTGCGAGGAAGATGAAATATCACAGCAGTCATCCTGTTGCAAAGCGGATAACTGAGGCCTTGACAACTATGTTGGTGTTAGACGTGCGTCCGGTATCCGCCGTTAGTTCACAGGGAACTAGACAATTTCTTGAGGTAGTGTGCCCCCGTTACCAAATACCATCTAGGTTCCACTTCTCTAGGCAGGCGATACCGAGAATGTACACGGACGTCAGAAAAAGACTCCACAGTGTCCTAAAAAATGCAGTTGTACCCAATGTCCACTTAACCACGGACATGTGGACAAGTGGAGCAGGGCAGACTCAGGACTACATGACTGTGACAGCCCACTGGGTAGATGTATTGCCTCCCGCTGCAAAAACAGCAGCGGCGGCACCAGTAGCAGCATCTCGCAAACGCCAACTCATTCCTAGGCAGGCTACGCTTTGTATCACCGCTTTCCAGAATATGCACACAGCTGAAAACCTCTTACGGCAACTAGAGATGAGCGCCGGAAATTTTTCGGGTTTTGTGTTTTGGTTTTGGGTTCGGTTCCGCGGCCGTGTTTTGGGTTCGACCGCGTTTTGGCAAAACCTCACCGAATTTTTTTTGTCGGATTCGGGTGTGTTTTGGATTCGGGTGTTTTTTTCCAAAAAACCTAAAAAACAGCTTAAATCATAGAATTTGGCGGTCATTTTGATCCCAAAGTATTATTAACCTCAAAAACCATAATTTCCACTCATTTTCAGTCTATTCTGAATACCTCACACCTCACAATATTATTTTTAGTCCTAAAATTTGCACCGAGGTCGCTGTGCGAGTAAGATAAGCGACCCTAGTGGCCGACACAAACACCGGGCCCATCTAGGAGTGGCACTGCAGTGTCACGCAGGATGGCCCTTCCAAAAAACCCTCCCCAAACAGCACATGACGCAAAGAAAAAAAGAGGCGCAATGAGGTAGCTGTGTGAGTAAGATTAGCGACCCTAGTGGCCGACACAAACACCGGGCCCATCTAGGAGTGGCACTGCAGTGTCACGCAGGATGTCCCTTCCAAAAAACCCTCCCCAAACAGCACATGACGCAAAGAAAAAAAGAGGCGCAATGAGGTAGCTGTGTGAGTAAGATAAGCGACCCTAGTGGCCGACACAAACACCGGGCCCATCTAGGAGTGTCACTGCAGTGTCACGCAGGATGTCCCTTCCAAAAAACCCTCCCCAAACAGCACATGACGCAAAGAAAAAAAGAGGCGCAATGAGGTAGCTGTGTGAGTAAGATAAGCGACCCTAGTGGCCGACACAAACACCGGGCCCATCTAGGAGTGGCACTGCAGTGTCACGCAGGATGTCCCTTCCAAAAAACCCTCCCCAAACAGCACATGACGCAAAGAAAAAGAAAAGAAAAAAGAGGTGCAAGATGGAATTGTCCTTGGGCCCTCCCACCCACCCTTATGTTGTATAAACAGGACATGCACACTTTAACCAACCCATCATTTCAGTGACAGGGTCTGCCACACGACTGTGACTGATATGACGGGTTGGTTTGGACCCCCACCAAAAAAGAAGCAATTAATCTCTCCTTGCACAAACTGGCTCTACAGAGGCAAGATGTCCACCTCATCATCATCCTCCGATATATCACCGTGTACATCCCCCTCCTCACAGATTATCAATTCGTCCCCACTGGAATCCACCATCTCAGCTCCCTGTGTACTTTGTGGAGGCAATTGCTGCTGGTCAATGTCTCCACGGAGGAATTGATTATAATTCATTTTAATGAACATCATCTTCTCCACATTTTCTGGATGTAACCTCGTACGCCGATTGCTGACAAGGTGAGCGGCGGCACTAAACACTCTTTCGGAGTACACACTTGTGGGAGGGCAACTTAGGTAGAATAAAGCCAGTTTGTGCAAGGGCCTCCAAATTGCCTCTTTTTCCTGCCAGTATAAGTACGGACTGTGTGACGTGCCTACTTGGATGCGGTCACTCATATAATCCTCCACCATTCTTTCAATGGGGAGAGAATCATATGCAGTGACAGTAGACGACATGTCCGTAATCGTTGTCAGGTCCTTCAGTCCGGACCAGATGTCAGCATCAGCAGTCGCTCCAGACTGCCCTGCATCACCGCCAGCGGGTGGGCTCGGAATTCTGAGCCTTTTCCTCGCACCCCCAGTTGCGGGAGAATGTGAAGGAGGAGATGTTGTTGACAGGTCGCGTTCCGCTTGACTTGACAATTTACTCACCAGCAGGTGTTTGAACCCCAGCAGACTTGTGTCTGCCGGAAAGAGAGATCCAAGGTAGGCTTTAAATCTAGGATCGAGCACGGTGGCCAAAATGTAGTGCTCTGATTTCAACAGATTGACCACCCGTGAATCCTTGCTAAGCAAATTAAGGGCTCCATCCACAAGTCCCACATGCCTAGCGGAATCGCTCCGTGTTAGCTCCTCCTTCAATGTCTCCAGCTTCTTCTGCAAAAGCCTGATGAGGGGAATGACCTGACTCAGGCTGGCAGTGTCTGAACTGACTTCACGTGTGGCAAGTTCAAAGGGCATCAGAACCTTGCACAACGTTGAAATCATTCTCCACTGCGCTTGAGACAGGTGCATCCCACCTCCTATATCGTGCTCAATTGTATAGGCTTGAATGGCCTTTTGCTGCTCCTCCAACCTCTGAAGCATATACAGGGTTGAATTCCACCTCGTTACCACTTCTTGCTTCAGATGATGGCAGGGCAGGTTCAGTAGTTTTTGGTGGTGCTCCAGTTTTCTGTACGTGGTGCCTGTACGCCGAAAGTGTCCCGCAATTCTTCTGGCCACCGACAGCATCTCTTGCACGCCCCTGTCGTTTTTTTAAAAAATTCTGCACCACCAAATTCAAGGTATGTGCAAAACATGGGACGTGCTGGAATTGGCCCAGATTTAATGCACACACAATATTGCTGGCGTTGTCCGATGCCACAAATCCACAGGAGAGTCCAATTGGGGTAAGCCATTCCGCGATGATCTTCCTCAGTTGCCGTAAGAGGTTTTCAGCTGTGTGCGTATTCTGGAAACCGGTGATACAAAGCGTAGCCTGCCTAGGAAAGAGTTGGCGTTTGCGAGATGCTGCTACTGGTGCCGCCGCTGCTGTTCTTGCGGCGGGAGTCCATACATCTACCCAGTGGGCTGTCACAGTCATATAGTCCTGACCCTGCCCTGCTCCACTTGTCCACATGTCCGTGGTTAAGTGGACATTGGGTACAGCTGCATTTTTTAGGACACTGGTGACTCTTTTTCTGAGGTCTGTGTACATTTTCGGTATCGCCTGCCTAGAGAAATGGAACCTAGATGGTATTTGGTACCGGGGACACAGTACCTCCAACAAGTCTCTAGTTGGCTCTGCAGTAATGATGGATACCGGAACCACGTTTCTCACCACCCAGGATGTCAAGGCCTCAGTTATCCGCTTTGCAGTAGGATGACTGCTGTGATATTTCATCTTCCTCGCAAAGGACTGTTGGACAGTCAATTGCTTGGTGGAAGTAGTAAAAGTGGTCTTACGACTTCCCCTCTGGGATGACCATCGACTCCCAGCAGCAACAACAGCAGCGCCAGCAGCAGTAGGCGTTACACGCAAGGATGCATCGGAGGAATCCCAGGCAGGAGAGGACTCGTCAGAATTGCCAGTGACATGGCCTGCAGGACTATTGGCATTCCTGGGGAAGGAGGAAATTGACACTGAGGGAGTTGGTGGGGTGGTTTGCGTGAGCTTGGTTACAAGAGGAAGGGATTTACTGGTCAGTGGACTGCTTCTGCTGTCGGCCCAAGTTTTTGAACTTGTCACTGACTTATTATGAATGCGCTGCAGGTGACGTATAAGGGAGGATGTTCCGAGGTGGTTAACGTCCTTACCCCTACTTATTACAGCTTGACAAAGGGAACACACGGCTTGACACCTATTGTCCGCATTTCTGGTGAAATACTTCCACACCGAAGAGCTGATTTTTTTGGTATTTTCACCAGGCATGTCAACGGCCATATTCCTACCACGGACAACAGGTGTCTCCCCGGGTGCCTGACTTAAACAAACCACCTCACCATCAGAAACCTCCTGGTCAATTTCCTCCCCAGCGCCAGCAACACCCATATCCTCCTCATCCTGGTGTACTTCAACACTGACATCTTCAATCTGACTATCAGGAACTGGACTGCGGGTGCTCCTTCCATCACTTGCAGGGGGCGTGCAAATGGTGGAAGGCGCATGCTCTTCACGTCCAGTGTTGGGAAGGTCAGGCATCGCAACCGACACAATTGGAGTCGGACTCTCCTTGTGGATTTGGGATTTCGAAGAACGCACAGTTCTTTGCGGTGCTACTGCTTTTGCCAGCTTTAGTCTTTTCATTTTTCTAGCGAGAGGCTGAGTGCTTCCATCCTCATGTGAAGCTGAACCACTAGCCATGAACATAGGCCAGGGCCTCAGCCGTTCCTTGCCACTCCGTGTGGTAAATGGCATATTGGCAAGTTTACGCTTCTCCTCCGACAATTTTATTTTAGGTTTTGGAGTCCTTTTTTTACTGATATTTGGTGTTTTGGATTTGACATGCTCTGTACTATGACATTGGGCATCGGCCGTGGCAGACGACGTTGCTGGCATTTCATCGTCTCGGCCATGACTAGTGGCAGCAGCTTCAGCACGAGGTGGAAGTGGATCTTGATCTTTCCCTAATTTTGGAACCTCAACATTTTTGTTCTCCATATTTTAATAGGCACAACTAAAAGGCACCTCAGGTAAACAATGGAGATGGATGGATTGGATACTAGTATACAATTATGGACGGGCTGCCGAGTGCCGACACAGAGGTAGCCACAGCCGTGAACTACCGCACTGTACTGTGTCTGCTGCTAATATATAGACTGGTTGATAAAGAGATAGTATACTCGTAACTAGTATGTATGTATAAAGAAAGAAAAAAAAACCACGGTTAGGTGGTATATACAATTATGGACGGGCTGCCGAGTGCCGACACAGAGGTAGCCACAGCCGTGAACTACCGCACTGTACTGTGTCTGCTGCTAATATATAGACTGGTTGATAAAGAGATAGTATACTCGTAACTAGTATGTATGTATAAAGAAAGAAAAAAAAACCACGGTTAGGTGGTATATACAATTATGGACGGGCTGCCGAGTGCCGACACAGAGGTAGCCACAGCCGTGAACTACCGCACTGTACTGTGTCTGCTGCTAATATAGACTGGTTGATAAAGAGATAGTATACTCGTAACTAGTATGACTATAAAGAAAGAAAAAAAAACCACGGTTAGGTGGTATATACAATTATGGACGGGCTGCCGAGTGCCGACACAGAGGTAGCCACAGCCGTGAACTACCGCACTGTACTGTGTCTGCTGCTAATATAGACTGGTTGATAAAGAGATAGTATACTCGTAACTAGTATGACTATAAAGAAAGAAAAAAAAACCACGGTTAGGTGGTATATACAATTATGGACGGGCTGCCGAGTGCCGACACAGAGGTAGCCACAGCCGTGAACTACCGCACTGTACTGTGTCTGCTGCTAATATATAGACTGGTTGATAAAGAGATAGTATACTCGTAACTAGTATGTATGTATAAAGAAAGAAAAAAAAACCACGGTTAGGTGGTATATACAATTATGGACGGGCTGCCGAGTGCCGACACAGAGGTAGCCACAGCCGTGAACTACCGCACTGTACTGTGTCTGCTGCTAATATATAGACTGGTTGATAAAGAGATAGTATACTCGTAACTAGTATGTATGTATAAAGAAAGAAAAAAAAAACACGGTTAGGTGGTATATACAATTATGGACGGGCTGCCGAGTGCCGACACAGAGGTAGCCACAGCCGTGAACTACCGCACTGTACTGTGTCTGCTGCTAATATAGACTGGTTGATAAAGAGATAGTATACTCGTAACTAGTATGTATGTATAAAGAAAGAAAAAAAAACCACGGTTAGGTGGTATATACAATTATGGACGGGCTGCCGAGTGCCGACACAGAGGTAGCCACAGCCGTGAACTACCGCACTGTACTGTGTCTGCTGCTAATATAGACTGGTTGATAAAGAGATAGTATACTCGTAACTAGTATGACTATAAAGAAAGAAAAAAAAACCACGGTTAGGTGGTATATACAATTATGGACGGGCTGCCGAGTGCCGACACAGAGGTAGCCACAGCCGTGAACTACCGCACTGTACTGTGTCTGCTGCTAATATAGACTGGTTGATAAAGAGATAGTATACTACTAATATTATATATACTGGTGGTCAGGTCACTGGTCACTAGTCACACTGGCAGTGGCACTCCTGCAGCAAAAGTGTGCACTGTTTAATTTTAATATAATATTATGTACTCCTGGCTCCTGCTATAACCTATAACTGGCACTGCAGTGCTCCCCAGTCTCCCCCACAATTATAAGCTGTGTGAGCTGAGCACAGTCAGATATATATATACATTGATGCAGCACACTGGGCTGAGCAGTGCACACAGATATGGTATGTGACTGAGTCACTGTGTGTATCGTTTTTTTCAGGCAGAGAACGGATATATTAAATAAAACAAACAACTGCACTGTCTGGTGGTCACTGTGGTCGTCAGTCACTAAACTCTGCACTCTCTTCTACAGTATCACAGCCTCAGGTCAATCTCTCTCTCTCTCTCTCAACCCTAATCTAAATGGAGAGGACGCCAGCCACGTCCTCTCCCTATCAATCTCAATGCACGTGTGAAAATGGCGGCGACGCGCGGCTCCTTATATAGAATCCGAGTCTCGCGAGAATCCGACAGCGTCATGATGACGTTCGGGCGCGCTCGGGTTAACCGAGCAAGGCGGGAGGATCCGAGTCTGCTCGGACCCGTGAAAAAAACATGAAGTTCGTGCGGGTTCGGATTCAGAGAAACCGAACCCGCTCATCTCTAACGGCAACTGAGGAAGATCATCGCAGAATGGCTTACCCCAATTGGACTCTCCTGGGGATTTGTGGTATCGGACAACGCCAGCAATATTGTGCGTGCATTACATCTGGGCAAATTCCAGCACGTCCCATGTTTTGCACATACCTTGAATTTGGTGGTGCAGAATTATTTAAAAAACGACAGGGGCGTGCAAGAGATGCTGTCGGTGGCCAGAAGAATTGCGGGCTTCTTTCGGCATGCAGGCACCGCGTACAGAAGACTGGAGCACCACCAAAAAAACCTGAACCTGCCCTGCCATCATCTGAAGCAAGAGGTGGTAACGAGGTGGAATTCAACCCTCTATATGCTTCAGAGGATGGAGGAGCAGCAAAAGGCCATTCAAGCCTATACATCTGCCCACGATATAGGCAGAGGAGGTGGAATGCACCTGTCTCAAGCACAGTGGAGAATGATTTCAACGTTGTGCAAGGTTCTGCTGCCCTTTGAACTTGCCACACGTGAAGTCAGTTCAGACACTGCCAGCCTGAGTCAGGTCATTCCCCTCATCAGGCTTTTGCAGAAGAAGCTGGAGGCATTGAAGGAGGAGCTAAAACAGAGCAATTCCGCTAGGCATGTGGGACTTGTGGATGGAGCCCTTCATTCGCTTAACCAGGATTCACGTGTGGTCAATCTGTTGAAATCAGAGCACTACATTTTGGCCACCGTGCTCGATCCTAGATTTAAAACCTACGTTGGATCTCTCTTTCCGGCAGACACAAGTCTACAGGTCGCGTTCCGCTTGACTTGAGAAAATTGTCAAGTCAAGCGGAACGCGACCTGTCAACATCTCCTCCTTCACATTCTCCCGCAACTGGGGTTGCGAGGAAAAGGCTACGAATTCCGAGCCCACCCGCTGGCGGTGATGCAGGGCAGTCTGGAGCGACTGCTGATGCTGACATCTGGTCCGGACTGAAGGACCTGCCAACGATTACTGACATGTCGTCTACTGCCACTGCATATGATTCTCTCACCATTGAAAGAATGGTGGAGGATTATATGAGTGACCGCATCCAAGTAGGCACGTCAGACAGTCCGTACGTATACTGGCAGGGAAAAGAGGCAATTTGGAGGCCCTTGCACAAACTGGCTTTATTTTACCTAAGTTGACCTCCCTCCAGTGTGTACTCCGAAAGAGTGTTTAGTGCCGCCGCTCACCTTGTCAGCAATCGGCGTACGAGGTTACTTCCAGAAAATGTGGAGAAGATGATGTTCATTAAAATGAATTATAATCAATTACTCCATGGAGACATTCACCAGCAGCAATTGCCTCCAGAAAGTACACGGGGATCTGAGATGGTGGATTCCAGTGGGGACGAATTAATAATCTGTGAGGAGGGGGATGTACACAGTGAAAGGGGTGATGAATCGGACGATGATGATGAGGTGGACATCTTGCCTCTGTAGAGCCAGTTTGTGCAAGGAGAGATTGATTGCTTCTTTTTTGGTGGGGGCCCAAACCAACCAGTCATTTCAGTCACAGTCATGTGGCAGACCCTGTCGCTGAAATGATGGGTTGGTTAAAGTGTGCATGTCCTGTTTAGACAACATAAGGGTGGGTGGGAGGGCCCAAGGACAATTCCATCTTGCACCTCTTTTTTTTTTTTTCTTCTTTGCGTCATGTGCTGTTTGGGGAGTATTTTTTGGAAGGGCCATCCTGCCTGACACTGCAGTGCCACTCCTAGATGGGCCAGGTGTTTGTGTCGGCCACTAGGGTCGCTTAGCTTACTCACACAGCTACCTCATTGCGCCTCTTTTTTTTCTTCTTTGCGTCATGTGCTGTTTGGGGAGTATTTTTTGGAAGGGCCATCCTGCGTGACACTGCAGTGACACTCCTAGATGGGCCAGGTGTTTGTGTCGGCCACTAGGGTCGCTTAGCTTACTCACACAGCTACCTCATTGCGCCTCTTTTTTTTCTTCTTTGCGTCATGTGCTGTTTGGGGAGTATTTTTTGGAAGGGCCATCCTGCGTGACACTGCAGTGCCACTCCTAGATGGGCCAGGTGTTTGTGTCGGCCACTAGGGTCGCTTAGCTTACTCACACAGCTACCTCATTGCGCCTCTTTTTTTTCTTCTTTGCGTCATGTGCTGTTTGGGGAGTATTTTTTGGAAGGGCCATCCTGCGTGACACTGCAGTGCCACTCCTAGATGGGCCAGGTGTTTGTGTCGGCCACTAGGGTCGCTTAGCTTACTCACACAGCTATCTCATTGCGCCTCTTTTTTTTCTTCTTTGCGTCATGTGCTGTTTGGGGAGTATTTTTTGGAAGGGCCATCCTGCGTGACACTGCAGTGCCACTCCTAGATGGGCCAGGTGTTTGTGTCGGCCACTAGGGTCGCTTAACTTACTCACACAGCTACCTCATTGCGCCTCTTTTTTTCTTTGCGTCATGTGCTGTTTGGGGAGTATTTTTTGGAAGGGCCATCCTGCCTGACACTGCAGTGCCACTCCTAGATGGGCCAGGTGTTTGTGTCGGCCACTTGGGTCGCTTAGCTTAGCCATCCAGCGACCTCGGTGCAAATTTTAGGACTAAAAATAATATTGTGAGGTGTGAGGTGTTCAGAATAGACTGAAAATGAGTGGAAATTATGGTTATTGAGGTTAATAATACTATGGGATCAAAATGACCCCCAAATTCTATGATTTAAGCTGTTTTTTAGGGTTTTTTGAAAAAAAACACCCGAATCCAAAACACACCCAAATCCGACAAAAAAAATTCGGTGAGGTTTTGCCAAAACGCGTTCGAACCCAAAACACGGCCACGGAACCGAACCCAAAACCAAAACACAAAACCCGAATAATTTCAGGTGCACATCCCTACTTAAAACTGCACAGCAGCCATGAACTGATCCTCCAGGCTCCCTATCAGTACCACTTCCAGCAGAGACAAAAGGATGGGGGGGTAGAGAGAGGAATGAGAGGCACAGGGGGAGAGATGGAGTGAGAGGCACAGGGGCTGAGAAGGAGTGAGAGGCACAGGGGGTGAAATGCAGTGAGAGGCACAGGGGCTGAGATGGGGTATTGAGAGGCGCAGGGGCTGAGATGGAGTAAGAGGCGACGGGGCTAAGATGGCGTGAGAGGTGCAGTGGCTGAGATGCAGTAAGAGCGCAGTGGCTGAGATGGAGTAGTAGGCTAGCAGGAAGTGAGAGGTGTAGGGGGTAAGTAAAGGAGAGAAAGATGCATGTGACCATATACAAGGGAGAGTATATAGGGAGCAGGGCCGTAGAGAGCCACGTTGGGTTCCGGTAAATGGGGCATGGCTTAAAGGGGTGTGGTGATGACCTATACTATTAAAATATTAATACAATAATATAATAACTCCACAGGGGGGTGCAATTTTAACACTGGGAGGGGTATGGGGAGGGCACCCGCTTCCTGCCTTACTTTATCAGGAAGCATGTCCCTCCTCTCTGGCCAGCGCCATCGTCCCAGGTATTTGGGACGATGACGTTGGCCATTAGAGAGCAAAGACAGTGCCAGAGTCTTTGCTTTCTATGTGTGGGGACATCTTCCTGAAGATATCACCGGGAAGATGATGCCGGCAACAGTGCAGGTATACTGGGGGGGGGGGGGGGGTATTGGACCCGGCCTCTCCAGCAGCCTGGGCCCGGGTAATTTGGACCAGCCCCCCTCTCTTGGCGCCACTGATAGGGAGTAAGAGGGTTACCTTGGTTAAAGATGTGTACACATGAGGAAAGTGACAGGCAAAGGAAACAGGTAAGGAAACAGATGGGACACATGGAAGACATAATGTAGCAGGAAAGGAACGAGAAGAGGGTAGGGGTGGCCACCACACTGCCTGCATTTTCCATATCACTAACTACAGATACCTGGCAGCCAGGAAGATTCTTCTGGCAAACCTCCGAATCTCCCCTCGCTCCCCCTCAACACCACACTGCACTGGTCTCCCTGCACTGCAGTCAGTGATATGGAACATGCAGCATGTGTGGTGGCCAACCCTTCCCTCTCTTCAAGTCTTCTCCTCCTACCCTATGTCCCAACTCCCAACCTGTTACAGAGAGCAGGCATCTTCTATCCTCACTGGCGCCTGGAGCTCAAGCTCCACTCGCTCCACCCTCGCTGCACCCCTGCATGGGACTGGTGCAAATTTTTATGGTACAACCAATGGTTGCATCTAAAGATGTATGAAGCATGTTGTTGCATCTACAGAAACACAGGGCCTAATTCAGAGTTGATCGCAGCAGTAAATTTATTAGCAGTTGGGCAAAACCATGTGCACTGCAGGGGGGGCAGATGTAATATGTGCAGAGAGAGTTAGATTTGGGTGGGGTGTGTTCAAACTGAAATCTAAATTGCAGTGTAAAAATAAAGCAGCCAGTATTTATCCTGCACAGAAACAAAATATCCCACCCAAATCCAACTCTCTCTGCACGTTTTATCTGCCCCCCCCCCCTGCAGTGCACATGGTTTTGCCCAACTGCTAACAAATTTTCTGCTGCGATCAACTCTGAATTACCCCCACAGAGTAGGTGTTCCAGTCTTTGCACAATTACATGCACACTTGTACACCAGGGAAATGGCTGATCCTAGCATTAGCATAAAGATGAAGACGACATGATGGCAAAGATGCTAAACCGGTTGCAGCAGCGTTCAACTTTTGAATCAGCCCCTTAAAGTAGTGTTTCCTATGTTTTCCTGTATTCCATGCTTAGAAGGTCCACTATGGCTTTGCCATTTAAATGATTGTCTCTTTAAAGTTGCAGCCGAAATCTCCAGAATCGCACTGCCACTGAAAACTGGGACCCTATTACACAACCCCCACTAGCATCTCCCCTTATTAACAAATCAGAGCCTGAAATGGGTCAAGGCATTTTAACTTGCTATGAGCCACTTTAAATTTACATTTGGAAAATAGTTCAGCACATGGGTCCAAATATAAATGATTTAGTGATCGGCATTCTGCAATTGTGTGGGGAAAGCAGCTTTCAAATGGTCTTGCAAAGTTTTTACATGCACAGGTGTGTCGTTATGTTTAGATAAGCATGACTAGCAACAGCATGAACAAAGAGGATGTGGTGGGAAGTTTCTTGCTGCAAGTATATTTCATTCTCTTTCCGATGACAGTGTTGTGGGAGGGCAGCAGGCAGAATCATCTGTTTAATACAGATTGAATTAGAAACTGCGCCTGATAAATTTAATGTTAATAGCAGAAATGCAAAATGGTAAACATATAAATAAATTTTACTATTATTATAAAATTAAATACAAAAATTACACTACAAATGTGTTAAATCTCTGTTTGACACAGTAGTACAGAAAAACGTATACAGTAGAGGAGGGTAAATGAAGATATGGTAGTAAGAGATAAAGTCACTATAACAATATAGTTATTGGTGATTATCCTCTCAGTGGTGGCGTCCCACCTGTAAAATGAGTGGATAAATGTTGAACTGATGTTAAATACAGAGCTCGTAGAAATTTTTTCATATAAGGTTTTAGCAATGAAAATAGCTTTGATGTTTGGAAGTCTTTGTGTGTATTAATGGGGTACCCCTGTCTCTAAGGTGGGGGATCGGATACGGGGTTCAAGTGTGGAGACTCTGGACTCGCCTCCCTCACTGGCGATCCGGCAGCGACCACGATAACGCTATGCCACAAGCGTATCGTGGCCGCCAGAATCACTCAGGAGGTGGTCACCGTCTTAGAGGGGTAGAAAAGGGTACACACAAAGACTTCCAAACATTAAAAACTATTTTCATCCATGGAAATTTTTCTACGAGCTCTGTATATTTAACATCAGTTCAACATTTATCCACTCATTTTACAGGTGGATCGTCACCATTGAGTGGATAATCACCAATAACTATATTGTTATTTCTGGACATTATAGTGACTTTATCCACGCTCAGTATCTTACTACCATATCTTCATTTACCCTCCCCCCCCCCCCCATCATTGTATACGTTTTTCTATACTATTCTCTTGTGGTTTTCCCTGTCTACTCCAGTTTCCTCTCACACTCCAAAAGGTGTGAAGGGGTTACACCTTATCATTGAAATATTCGTCCGTGGAGCTTCTATCTGTGATCATCAGAGACTTTGACTCCTGTTGCGGTTGTTGCCTATGAGGATGTCTATACGCCAGTGACTGCTTCTGTTAGGTATAAATGTGATGGATCAAATAAATTCCTTGCTGTAAAAAAGATAATTTGCACTATTGCACTTTTCTTTTCTACTCCCTCTATGAGCCTTAAAAAGCTCTTTTATAGGTGAAGGAGTTACAATCCATTACAAAGCCTGAAAATTGTATATCATTACTTGGATACTATATAGCACGGTATTGCTATTTGTCTATTTTTTCCACCCATTGGTGTGCACTTATAAATTTGGGTGTTGTTGGAGCGCTTTGATCTATTTTTCAATCTTTACGCTATATCTGTACTACTGTGTCAAACAGAGATTTAACACATTTGTAGTGTCATTTTTGTATTTCATTTCATAATAAAAGTAAACTTTATTTATATACTTACCATTTTGCATTTCTGCTATTAACATTAACTTTATCAGGCACAGTGGCACAGTTACTAATTCAATCTGCATTATATGTATTTGTGAAGCATAAAAGGGTAGTTTCACTTGTAATTTGCTGCCGATCTCCAATAACTGTGTAAGTGAGCGCAAGGTATATTGCATATTACTACGGAGAATCATCTGTTTCTATACGAAAGGCCCATGTATGCTGCAGGCTTACTAGAAGCACTAACAGACTTAAACAAATCAGCAGCCAAGAGAGGAGACATGTTTGACTTGCAGATAATTCCTAATTTCATTGTCCCAGATGACAACTGACAAATGATGGCATTTGTTTCGAATTAGCATAACAAAAACTCTGCAACTGATCTGAATCTGCTGCTAATTTTATAGCTAAACATAACAAAATGTCCTTTTCTAAATCACACATTAACACATGCTGGAGAAATTGTTCTGTTCAAGTATTTATTGCTTGCAGATTCACTGAGCACACACAATACGAAGGCTGCATCAGTTGATGCCTCAATAGCGTTATGATACTGCATGTGTCAAAAGGTTCTCATAACAGTGGTTGGCAAATACTGACAGCCATGCTTAGCATGTAAGGTGTAAAAGGAGGTTAGCATAATATTATGATAACCTGATTATGAAGTTTCATTTTCTGTACTGTTCATCCTACTAGACCCAGCCAATTGTTCTATTGTAAGGGATATATTTATTAATCTCCATTTTCTCTGGGTTAAAACCATACTTGCCTACCTGACCCTCTCCATGAGGGAGAAAATGCTCTGTTCCTGGACTTTCCTGGTAATGTATGATTGCCATCACCTGTGCTGAAACACCTTTCTTATCAATTAACTAGCTCACCACAGGTGATGGCAATCATACATTACCAGGAAAGTCCAGGAACAGAGCATTTTCTCCCTCATGGAGAGGGTCAGGTAGGCAAGTATGGTTAAAACACATTGCACTGATACAGAAAGTGCTAGTGCCGTTATTTATCCTTTTTGGTCCTCTGCAAACTTTGTCAATGCCTATTACTGGTGAGTGAGAAAGGCTGATCATCTCATTTTAAGTTTGACACACATACCCAATAAGCACATTTCCCATTTTTGTCCATACTGTTCCTGCGCAATCCTTTAAGGTTGTGCATAGATACTGCGTTCATGCATAGCAGAGCAGCGGTAACAGAGTGTCCCCACAACCAGGGTCGCTTTAAGAAAGAAGGAGTCCTGTGTTCAGCCTCCTCTGTCTGGGCCCACACCTCTCTGCCGGCAGTACTGTAGAGTCTGAGCACTAGAGGGCTCAGATTGTAATGTGCATGTGCAGATCTCTGGGAAAATGGCACGGCGGGCATTTTAACATCGATTTCTCTACGCATGCGCCAAATGCCAGGAAAATGTCCATCTCATCATTCTCCCAGAGTTTACACTGGGTGTACACTGCACCTATTATAAATAAGCCAGTGCCCACAACCTGCCCTATCCCACTGGACACTCTGGCCTGCGGACGACGGGATAGCGTCCAAAAAGTGGGACTGTCCCACCAAAAGTGAAACATTGTAAGGGTATGCTATCACCCCACTGTTAATGCTTTTCACAATACCTTTGAGAATATGAATACTTCTGTTCTTAACCACTTAACTGACTAATATGTTTTCTAAAAATGTCCCAAAAAGTTTTATTCAAAAAAAAATCTAATTATGGAAATACAAGCTGTTTAAACTGGATTCAGTATAATTTTATTAACAAATATGCAGATTTGTTAATAAAATTATACTGAATAAGGATAAATGCTGTAGCTCTTATTTACATAATTTGATCATTTAGTAGTAAGATGGCGGGGCTGGCAGAAGCATGGTCAAACATGAAGTTGTATAGTGTGATCCGATTTCTGCATCTAAAGGGCACAGCAGCAACAAGATAGATCGTCGCTCATCGTCAATGTCTGTCCTGCCATTATCAAATGCAATGTACCAAACCCAGACCTATTTCTGTGACATGACGTTATCACGGTACAACTCGACAAGTTGGTGATACAGTTCAACTGCTGATGTGCTCTTCAGATGCAAAAATCTGATCACACAACGCAACTCAATGTTTGATCATGCCATCTTACAGCTGTGCTGGGGCAATATGACTGATAATAGGCGCAGTGAGAGGAAGCAGTGGTCTACCTGCTCTGGCCTGGTGGGAGATTAGTATGAAACAGAGAATGTTACACATGTGAGTGGTCTTGTTACCTTACCTTTTGAACTACCCTTGTACTCAAACAATCATACAATTGCTGCCAGCGTGTTTTTGATTGTGTGACAAGTCCTGTGAGTGCCACCGATATTGAGCTATATAGTTCACTTTTTTACACGCACACATACACACAACACACACACACCATAAACTCTGTTTTATTTAACGGTAAAAATTAGAGATGTGCGGCGGGCACTTTTCGTGTTTTGTGTTTTCGTTTTGGATCTGGTTCCATTCTCCATGTTTTGGATCTGGATTGGTTTTGCCAAAACCACCCTTTCGTGTTTTGGTTTTGGATCTGGATGATTTTTGGAAAAAACATAAAAACATCTAAAATCACAGAATTTGTGGGTAATTTTGATCCTATGGTATTATTAACCGCAATAACATTTATTTCCACTAATTTCCAGTCTATTTTAAACACCTCACAATATTGTTTTTAGGCCAAAAGGTTGCACCGAGGTGGCTGTATGACTAAGCTAAGCGACACAAGTGTGCGGCACAAACACCTGGACCATCTAGGAGTGTCACTGCAGTGTCAGACAGGATGGCAGATTTAAAAAATAGGCCCCAAACAGCACATCATTCAAAGAAGAAAAAGAGGTACAATGAGGTAGCTGGATGGCTAAGCTAAGCGACACAAGTGTGTGGCACAAACACCTGGCCCATCTAGGAGTGCACTGCAGTGGCAGACAGGATGGCACTATTCAAAATCTAGGCCCCAAACAGCACATCATGAAAAGAAGAAAAAGAGGTGCAATGAGGTAGCTGTATGACTCAGCTAAGCGACACAAGTATGTGGCACAAACACCTGGCCCATCTAGGAGTGGCACTGCAGTGGCAGACAAGATGGCACTTAAAAAAACTAGTCCCCAAACAGCACATGATGCAAAGAAAAAAAGAAGTGCACCAAGGTCGCTGGATGGCTAAGGTAAGTGACACAAGTGTGTAGCACAAACACCTGGCACATCTAAGATTGGCACTGCAGTGGCAGACAGGATGGCACTTAAAAAAAAATAGTCCCCTAACAGCACAGCATGCAAAGAAGTAAAAGAGGTGCAATGAGGAAGTTGTATGACTAAGCCAAGCGACACAAGTGTGCTGCACAAGCACCTGGCCCATCTAGGGTTGGCACTGCAGTCCCACTGCACTAATGGCGGATACGGGATGCAAATCTAACACCAAAATAGCTGTCAAGGCCTCAGTTATCCACTTTGCAACAAGATGACTGCTATCATAATTCATCTTCCTTGCAAAGGACTGTTGGACAGTCATTTGCTTTGTTGAAGTAGTACAAGTGGTCTTCCGCCTTCCCCTCTGGGATGACAATCGACTCTCAGCAGCAACAACAGCAGTGGCAGCAGCAGCAGTAGGAGGAAGAAGTGGCTCTTGATCTTTCCCTATTTTATTCTCCAAATTTTTGTTCTCCATTATTTTTCTGCAGTTATATAACAAAATGCAGCAAAGGAGAGCGTACCTCTACAACACACAGGGCAAACCCTGTAAAAATTACTTGGATTAAATATTAATAACCCTTTTATTTGGAGTAAATAATATACAGCACATGACAGCACCACTGAACTTATATGGCAGCACCACTGGACTGGACTTATACGGCGGTACCACTGGACTGGATTTATACGGCAGTACCACTGGATTTATACGGCAGTACCACTGGACATAAACGGCAGTATCACTGGACTTATACGGCAGTATCACTGGAATTATATGGCAGTACCACTGGACATATACAGCAATATCACTGGAATTATGTGGCAGTACCACTGGACATATACGGCAGTATCACTGGATTTATACGGCAGTACCACTGGACATATACGGCAGTATCACTGAACTGGATTTATATGCCAGTACCATTGGATTTATACGGCATACCACTGGACTTTTACGGCATACCACTGGACTTATACGGCAGTATCACTAGATTTATATGGCAGTTCCACTGGACATATACGGCAGTATCACTGGACTTATACAGCAGTATCACTGGACTGGATTTATACGGCAGTACCATTGGACATATATACGGCAGTACCACTGGACATATATGGCAGTATCACTGGATTTATACGGCAGTATCACTGGACTTGATTTATATGGCATTACCACTGGATTTATACGGCAGTACCACTGGACGTATACGGCAGTATCACTGGACATATATGGCAGTATCACTGGACATATATGGCAGTATCACTGGACATATATGGCAGTATCACTGGTCATATATGGCAGTATCACTGGACATATATGGCAGTATCACTGGACATATACGGCAGTATCACTGGACTTATACGGCAGTACCATTGGACTCATACAGCAGCACAGGGACACCACCACTGTACTGATGCAGGACAACACAGCACCACTGCAATGGACTGGACTTATACAGCAGCACTGGACATATGGCAGCAGAGGACACCACCACTGTGACTGGACTGATGCAGCACAAGACACCACCACTGGACTGATGCAGCACAAGACAGCACTGGAATCACCACCCCACTTTCCCTCCCGCACAGACACCGAGGACGGAGACACGTCTTCTCGCTACACTCTCCAATGCTGGAGTGAAAATGGTGGTGATGCGTGGCTCCTTATATGGAATCCAAACCCTGCGAGAATCCGACAGCGGATGATGATGTTTTGCCTCGTTCTGGTTCCCGAGTCAGGCGGGAAAACCCAAGCCGGACTCTGATCCGTTCTCGGGTAGTGAAGTTCGGTAGGGTTCGGTTCTCAGGGAACCGAACCCGCTCATCTCTAGTAAAAATAATGGAATTCCACATTTTTCAGGTCTTCGAAGTCCTGCAACAAGATTAGCAAGCAGCTGGGGGTGATCTTTAGGATCACCCATCAATCACTGTGCAAGTGTTGATGGTGAGAGAAATGATGCGCTGATGGTGAATTGTCTACAACCACCGGCAGATTTACACCATCCATGATCACTGAAAGTGGGAGTGTCAGGGCTTGCACATTGCAGCACATGCATACACACAGGATGTAGTTATGTGACTGTCGGTCAGGACACCGCCAGTCACAATACTGATCACTGCATCCCAAACCCTGAAAATCAGGACAGTCGGCATGCCAACTAGCAGGGACTATTCCCACTCGTGGGTGTCCATTTCACCCATAGAGTGGGAACTGAACGTGTGGAGAGTGCAGCAGCGTGGAGAGCACAGCGAGCCCGCAAAGGGCTTCATTGCACTCGACCCCACCACTGGCATTCTGCATCTGGGATCCCGGTGTCGGGATGCTGACCGCCGGGATCGCGGCCCCAACCCATACACACAAGGGAAAAGCAGAAACTTGCATTTGCATATTACCACAGCTGCAAATTTGAAAAAAAACAACAACAAAAAAAATGCAATAGTGGCTGTAACTGGGTCGATCTCTGAACCAGGCTCATATTTCATTATTTTCAATTACACTACTACTTACCTTTTATTTATAATTTATAATAATTTATAAACTGAGGTAGTCTATGGGTTTCAATTGCACTAATATACATTTATAATACTCTGACCTATTACCTTTATAGGAACCTTACAATACTGTACATAAAGAATTTTATATGTGCTTCATATGCAATTCTGTGTATTTAATTGACTGTGCCCAACATTTTGTAAGTAAAATACATAAGCCTGTACAATTTGGCTGTGTTATATCTTTGAATGCTAGTGTGTGAAGTGTTAACTGGTTTAACTATGAAAATGCAGAGCATGCTAAGTGCAAATTTCAGAGTCTAATATACATTTGCCAATAGAAGGTTGCAGCTCTATGAGCCAAATGTAATAGAGTGAGAGTTTCAGAAAGTGAGAGATTTGGTAAGGTTTTTCAGTTTTTTTTAAAAGTGGCAATCATTTACACTGCAAAATCAGGTTGATCTTGCTGTGTAAATGATTGCCACTTTAAAAAAAAACTGCAAAACCTTACCAAATCTCTCACTTTTTGAAACTCTCACTCTATTACATTTGGCCCTATGAGTGTATTGGAGGAAAAGAACTGTGCTGGGAGGGTTGATTCAGCTAGGTCTGTATTAGGTATATGCAAACTGAAATTGCACATGATCCCTTACAGTAACTCCCAAGTACTGATGCATTGGGTCTAGCAACTGAAAGGGGGAATCCAGAGTTACATTGTACATTGTGAACTTGTCAATAGAAATTGTGAGGAAAATAATTTGTAAGCAGAGCATTCTGCTTTATTTTGGTTACTATATCATCAAAATGACAGCCTTGTTTAAAAGCATAAGATCTTATGTTCCTGCTGTAACATGTTAATGACTCTTTTCAGTGTCACATTCTTACACCTCAGACTTTAGACATCTGACATCATTTACTTGCTGATACATGAATTGTGTTTAGCTATTATTATAAAAAAACTATCATACAAACATGTTAACCACTACTGCATGGATATACCTTGTCTCACATATACCCTGATTATGTGCTGAGCATGCACCGCCGCCCAACATCGCCACCGCTATTACCACCCTCTCCCTCGCGATGACCCTCCTGACCATGATCATACTCACCAACATCTGGAGATCCGTGATCGGAGCTTCTGGAGGGCTGCCGGTCATTGGGACTCCCTCCCGCTGTGACCTTTGGTGCTGTAAAGTGAGCTGCCACTTTGCAGCATTACTTTACTGCACTGGGGGTCACAGGAGCATCAGGGAGCCCCGATGACCAACAGCCTGCTCCAGAGCACCGATCACTGATCCCTGGCTAGGTGAGTATGATTTTTTATTTTTTCCTGTGATCAGCCTGTGTATCCACACTAGCCGATGTGTGTACCCGGCGATATTGGCTGCGGCAAGGACCCGGTGGGGTGCCGGCATCGGCAAGTGCATACACACTTGCCAATACCGGCGGGGAGGTAGTGACGGCGAGGGGAGCAGCGGGGAGGACCGAGGGACATGCTGCAGCTGCTCTCATTAATGAGGTCCTCCCTCATCTGAACTGTTCAGACAAGGGAGGGTGTCGTTAACGATGTGCGGTAGCGTGCATCGTTAACGATGTTGAGTGTACACACTAGATGAGATAGTACAAGATATTGCTCAGAATGGCCCTCTAGTGTGTATGGGGCTTTAGTCGCATTTCATGTCAATTAGAATGTAAGCTCTCACGAGTAGGGCCCTCTTCCCTCATGTGCTGATCCTTTTTCTTACTTTAATAATCTTCAACTGCTCCAAATCCAGCAGTCTTCTGTCCCCTGATACTTATTCCAGTGTCATCTGCTGATGTAGCTATGTTTATTTACCCTGCACTTGTCCTATATTGTCGTCAACTGTAAGTTGCTGTTTTCCTGTTTTTATTATGTGCATATGTACTCTGTAATTGGGCGCTGCGGAACCCCTGTGGCGCCATATAAATAAAGGCTAATAATAATAATAATAACAGTCCCTTACTGTACTTTGGTTACACACCGTATCACAGCCTCCTTGTTATAGGGAGTCATAAGTGCAACTTGCCAGGAAAAATAGTAGCATATAGGCACACAAGCACATTTAAACAAAGAGCAAGTTGCGCCCAAAAAGAGCTGCAACTTGCATCTGTGTCCAAATCTGAATGAGGTCTTCAAAGAGGAGGGAAAGTCCTGAACAATCCTAATATTAAAATAATACAAAAAAAAAATATCTGCAAGTTACATTTTTCTGAACATATTTAATTTAAAACAGATCTCTGTCCTCATTATTCTGAATTTAAATTGACTGTTGTGAAAACATTTAAAGGGCTTGTTCACCTTCAGATGACCCATCTATCAGCTTGTACATACAGTACCATTACCAACCTACCTCTTTTCTCCCTTCTCTACTTCCATGCATATACTGTATTAACAGTTGGAGAATGTACAAAGCAATCAAACGCCCATGTAAATATTGCAAGCTGTCATATTCAATCATTTTTTATTTTTGTTTCCTATAAATAACACCATCATTTGCAAAACTGTTTAGAAAACAGAAAAATCATTGTATAAATACCATACAGTACTAAATTGTCTCTTAGTACATAAATAATAAAACATCACCAATCATAAAAAAAAAATCAGATTATTAGATTAAATCAAACAAACCAGCACCAACTGCATGAATTCAGTTTTGTATTTGTACAGTGCATTGGCTGATAAACAGTCTGCATACATTCCACTTGGAAAATGATAGAGCATTGAGCGTACTGACCTGTAAATGTGTACTCTCCTGATATCTCTTTAAACACAACCTTGTTAGTTAGTTCTTGAACCATTTTTCACCTGAATGAGTCATTATGTAAATACCACACACAGGTAGCTATCAATCAACCTACAGTATAAGTCATTTATTTATATATCACTCTTTAAATAATAAACTAATCTATTATATGGATACGAGGCTGTGAAATGCGGTGTATTGCTTAATTGTGTGTCGCTTGTATAAATAACTTCCAGTGTGACTTTCACAAAACCATATCTTGTATTTTCTTTATTTTTTTCGCTGTGGTATTATTGCTAATTTTCTTCCCAAGAAAGGTATGTGAGGTTGCTCACATACCTGTCTGTGCTGTGTAATTACTGATTCTAGAAATTAAAATATCAGTTACAACATTGAATTCTGGTTCTAGGAGTCTATCTCCACTGATGACACTGTAGTGCACTATAGAAGTAGATGTTGAGATGGAGAAAAGCACATGCATGGCATACTGACAGAACTACTGTAGCCTGCCTCCACAGAAAATAGGAGTCAGGGCTAGATGCATCATCGCTTGGAGAGTGATAAAATGGAGAGAGAAAAAGTACCAGCCAGTCAGCTCGTAACTGCCATTTTCAAACCCGGCCTGTGAGATGGCAGTTAGCAGCTGATTGGCTGGTACTTTTTTTCTCTCCATTTTATCACTCTCCAAGTGGTGATGCATCAAGCCCTGTGGCTCTAAAAAAGCACAGTCGCAGCCATTATAGACGGGTGGTCTTCAGTTTGCCGGCTGTCGGGATCCCAGCGCACAGTATACCGGCATCGGAATCCCGACAGCCGGCATACCGACACCTTGTCTCCCTCTTGGGGGTCCACGACCCCCCTGAAGGGAGAATAGATAGCATGGTGCGCGTAGTGCGCCACCGTTTCCGCAGCGTGGCGGGCGCAGCGAGCCCGCAAGGGGCTCGTTTGCACTCGCCCAGCTGTCGGTATGCTGGCGGTCGGGATTCTGGCGCCGGTATTCCGGACCTCCGGGAGCCCAGCCATCGGCATACCATACTACACCCATTATAGACATGATGCACAAGTATAGCATACTAATCAATGTCTCTTCCACAATGCACAACAATAAACGTAGGTAATGAGGTTATCCCTTTTTAAGACATGGACAGCACCCGGGGTTATCTCTGTAGTTTAAAGTATGACTGGCCATGGGGGAGAGGAAATAACCTCTGCACAATGAGATGATGAACCCTCTTTTACTTAGCCTAGCTATCTGCCAGGTCTAGGTGTATGACTGTATTATTAATCTAAGTATGATGTCATATGCCTAGGCTATGAATATAAAAAAGAATCCTTTAATTATTGTGTGCAGTATGCACAACTTAGTAGTGGTGACTGGTAGCTTTCTGGGTATTATCATCATGATTACTGTGGTGTGAGCCAGATGTCTTGACCATTCACTAAAAATTATAACCCAGTAGACATCTTCTCTCTAACCTATATTGTGGTGCTAACCATGTAGTATGTTCTGTCTGGCATATGAGACAATATTGTGCTTTACATAATATTATGGAAAGCATCAGTCCCATGTACATTATATCATATGGGCTGCAGCATCATATTTCACCAGGGCACAGGAAGACCCAATTAGATGGCAGTGTGTTTATGGGGACAGTAGTTTCATGGGTTAAACTGGGTGTTAACCAGACCTTATCCAAGGTCAGCCACTTAATTTACATATATGTGTCCTTATTTTTCTGGATATTGCTGGCTAGACAGTCCAGATTCATAAAAGCAAGGGAGCCTGCTCAATTTAGAGCTCTTACCAAGGATTCCCACCACCACCACCACCCAGCTTGCCTGTGGGCCTACTGCCCAACTGTATGCCACGGGCCTAACACCCAACACTCTGGTGGTCTAGGGTGTTAAGTAAAGTGCTAGATCCTCTCTTGGCCCTGGCCTAACTCTCCTGGCCACTTGACTCTCCCCGAACTTCACCTGAAGAGCCTAACTACTTATTACTACTTAGGTAACAAGTAGTAATTATGGTGTTAAAGTGTTACATTAGTGGAAAATGTGTTAGATTAAGTGTTAATAGTGATGGCCAGAAGCAGCCCAGCCACATCAACCCAGGGGCCCCCATGCCCCAAGCCTGTTTCTAATACTGATATGTTATAGTGACATATATAGTGATAAAATTTAACATGAAGCTGCGCCTGGCCAGTGCCATGGAAAATATCCGCTGACAAAACCGGCAATTCTTTTCTCAGCGATTCTTTTCTCAGTGATAGCACTGGTGAATATATTTATGTCCCAGTGAGCAATTTTTAACAATGTTGTTTGGTATGACGGGATCAGTACGTAATCCCGCTGGACGGGATCCCGGCGGTTGAAATACCGACGCCGGAATCCCGACCACACAATCCCGACAGGGGTGGCGAGCGGAACGCATCCCCTTGCGGGCTCGCTTCGCTCGCTACGCTCTGCACACTTTTATGTTCTCCCTCTATGGGTGTCGTGGACACCCACGGAGGGAGAATATGTCGGGATTGTGGCGGTCGGGATTCCGGCGTCGGTATTTCGACCGCCGGGATCCCGTCCAGCAGGATGTTGACCGCATCCCGGTATGACATAACTGTGGTATGGCATTACTTTGGTTATAGTGAGTTTTATGTTTATTACGTTTAACCAGTTGAATTTTTTTGTCAAAGTAATAAAATTCATCAAACAAAAAACCTAAATACTTACATCAGCTTTACCACCTAATAAAGATATGACCAAGCTACCATTGTACTAAGGTGACATTGTTTTTCATTTTTATTTGGAGGGGGGAGACTTCTGTAATTTTTTTTTTTTTTTACAGCACTGACCAATAAACCAGGTGGTATGAATTGGAAAACCAACTGAAGAGCAACTTCATGTACTGTGTAAAAACAAATAGTGTGGGAAGCACTATAGGGGAGCTTTTAAGCTATAAACTCAAATCAAAAGGAATAAGAGTCAACTACTGACAATGCTAATCCCTGGAGCCCTAATACACTGCAACTGCACTTTTTTCAGCAGGTCAGTAATTAATACATTTTAACATAATTCTCTTTGTATCTCATTCTCAGGTTGCACCTATGATTAAAGAAAGGATGATGAGGAAAGGGAGCATGATGGTAGGATATCAACCTCACCGTGATAAAGTAAACTTCTTCCGTCAAATTATCATCAGTCCCCAAGTGAGCCGTGAAGACATGGACTTTGTATTGGATGAAATCGAACTGCTTGGCAAAGACTTGTAGCTGTGGCACAGCAGCACAAGGTGCTGCTACTCTACGGGTTCTTAATGACAGACACTGCAGCTTTTACTACTTAACAGCAACTGTAGCATAGATCTAGTCAAGACTGCTAGCTAGGGATCTATAACTTCTTGCAGATACGTGTATGTTTTCTCATTTCTTTTCATTTTAATTAAACATAATCATCATAAATCATAAATGTTGAAAAACAACAGTACACTGGATGAGGGATAGCTTTCATATGAGTTTACCATATAGGAATGAACATTTTCTTATATTCACAAATTCTATGTTTAAGTCAAACATCAGACTATTTAAGTTGCATGTGATTTTAGTAAAATCACCAGACACATCAGTAGTGATGCAGATCACTGTTCGTATTGCTGCTTAAGGAGAACTAACTTGTTTGGTTTATAGCAGTGGTTCTCAAACTGTGTGCCAAGGCTCCCTGGGGTTTCCTCGGAACACATGCCGGGGTGCCCTGGGTTGGTGGTCCAGGACCAATTCAAAGTATTTATGGTCAATGTAATAGATAAAACCAGTCCTGATGCCTGCCAGTCATAAAATATGTGGACAAACAGAAGCAAATCTTGTCTCTCACTGCAAACACAATTTACTTATTTAATATTGTTTTCTAAATTTCTCAATAAGAAACTCTTGGCCTAGGGTTGCCGTTAAAAATAAAATTCTAATACTCTAGGGCTCCGTGATTCAAAAAAGTTTGGGAACCACTGGTTTATAGAATTGTTTCCAATATGGCAACTACCTACAACGGATCATACATTAATAAATTAAATATTTATGTGGAAATACTGCATAGGATACCTATAATAAATAGAAAATATAATTGTATTTAGGATATTGGGTGGTATTCAAATGATTTATCATGCCCAATCTCCTTTCTAAAGTAATCCCTGTTAAATCACATATCGCGCCCATAGTTGGTGGTCATTACGAGTTGTTCGCTCGGTAATTTTCTTCGCATCGCAGCGATTTTCCGCTATTTGCGCATGCGCAATGTTCGCACTGCGACTGCGCCAAGTAAATTTGCTATGAAGATTGGTATTTTACTCACGGCATTACAAGGTTTTTTCTTCGTTCTGGAGATGGGAGTGTGATTGACAGGAAGTGGGTGTTTCTGGGCGGAAACTGGCCGTTTTATGGGAGTGTTTGAAAAAACGCTACCGTTTCTGGGAAAAACGCGGGAGTGGCTGGAGAAACGGAGGAGTGTCTGGGCGAACGCTGGGTGTGTTTGTGACGTCAAACCAGGAACGACAAGTACTGAACTGATCGCACTGGAAGAGTAAGTCTCGAGCTACTCAGAAACTGCACAGAGAAGTCTTTTCGCAATATTGGCAATCTTCCGTTCGCAATTTTGATAAGCTAAGATTCACTCCCAGTAGGCGGCGGCTTAGCGTGTGCAAAGCTGCTAAAAGCAGCTTGCGAGCGAACAACTCGGAATGACCACCGTTATCCTGTTTAGCTGCATAAAGGGTTGGGTGCCCTCGCTACTGCAGGGGTAGCGAGCTGAAATGATTATACCACGCCCATCAGCAGAAACAGAACGATTGTGGAAGGAGGTGAAAAGAATTGAATACCACCCAATGAGTCTTAATGCTGAATTTAAGTATAAAAAGTAAAATGAAAATAGATAAACATGAAATATTATATGAAAGAAAAGGAAATGACTAAACTAAATTAATGTATGTAACTATCTACAGAACAAAATATGTTATTTGCTTTTAATAATAGACTGAAGGTTACGTGCTGTTCCCAATACACATTGTAGCATTGTATGGAAATATCCATTAGTTAAGGATGGAGCAGAATTCACTGCAACATTTTTGCATATTCTATTCACTGTTCACCAGTTACCCGTACCATTTAATCATTATCATACTTTTGCTATTGAAGTGAATGGGAAATGCCTGTGAAAAGCTTGGCATAAATTACAATAACATCAAAATGATGTAATATGAGGACACATGGTATAAGTCTTTTGTCTGTAAAAAGTTGTCATTAGTTTTATCTATCCGGAAAACTACTGTATAGTCAGAAAACTTTTTCTAATGTGCTTTTTATGGAGACAATTCTCTAAAACTCATTTATTAACTTTCCTTCAGTAGCCAAACTGCTTTCCCTAAACAATGTGTATATCTTCCGAGTGGTACTTGTTTTATATAATCTGTAATGATGTTAAAATAGACTATACGAACATGTCAGATGGCCTGATTACAATGACTGTGTAATAGAGTAGAGGTTATGGAGTATAGAAAAATATAAAACCCTTTTCAAATGCTCCAAACATCGGTACCTGGATGATAGATCGACAATGTATAGGTCAACAGTCATTAGGTCAACAACATATTGTATGATTGACATGCATTAGGTTGACAGGCACAAAATGTCAATATGTACAAAAGGTTGACAACTGAAAGGTCAACAGTGCTTAAAGTCGACAGTTTCAAAAGGTCGACGTGAAAATGGTCAACACACAAATGGTTGATACATTTTTTTGGTTGTTTTGTCCCAAATTTAAGATCTGCTTTATTAACTATCCATGTGAACATTTATTGGGAATACATACCTCCCAAATGTCCCGATTTTCATGGAACAGTCCCAGTTTTTGGGACTGTCCTGCTGTCCCACCCACATGCTGCAGTGTCCCGCAGTTGGGGGAGCAGTTGGGAGGCTCCTGTCACTCGATACTCTGTTTAGCAGACCAGCGATGAATAGATGCTGTGTGATGCACACAGCATCTATTCACGGGAGAGAGAGGGACTGGGGGCATGCCAGCTGCTCACAGAGCACTGGGCTTGTCCACATGGTGATGGACACTGGTGGCTTGCGATTGTGACATTACCTCAAAGCCACACCTCCTTTTCCTGAAACCACACCCACTTTTCCAGTGAGCACATGGCTTCGTCGTACAAGAGTCCCAATTCTCTGAAGATGAAACTTGGGAGGTATGGGAATAGTAACCTGTGTGGTGAGCGAAGTGGAGCAGATCAAGCACCAATGCCCAGCGTGGAGAATAAGCCCACCAGGGTGAAAATTTCTTCTAATGATGGTCAGATATCATGAAAGATACTACATTTGGGACAGAATAACAAAAAAAAATGTTGACCATTTTCATGTCAACCTTTTGTACCTGTCGACATTAAGCACATTTCATCTGTCAACCTTTTGTACCTGTCAACCTAATGTATGTCGACCATATGGTGCTGAGCAAATGACTGGCTACCTAAACATTGACGATCTATTAATCCACACCCCAAACCTTAGCTCGACAGTGATTGTCTACTTTTGCCAGGTTTGGTCAATTCAAAATACAATTTGGTAAAGGAGAGAGTAGCAGCCAACGGAAACCAAGATTAATATTTTATGGTCATACCAACAGTAAATAACACTTCAGTCCGACAATATTGTGGAAGTATTCTCCCATTAAATGTGGATATCCAAATAAGTAACATAAACGTTTCTATTTATGATTCCCTAGTGTATCATTTAAATTATGAATTTATAGTATGTGTTTTTTTCTGTGCTATATACTTTAGCTCATTTGAACTTAGCAGAAGAGCCTCTGGGAACATTTATTTTGAAGCACAGCATCTGTACACTATTCTATAGGGTAAGAGGGATCCAGTCAGGATCCCGGCATTTGGGATCCTGGTGGTTGAAAAAATAACATTGGAATCCCAACAATGCCCGGGATCCCAAACATAAGATTGAGGGTCAGGCTGCAGGAGGGGAGGGTGGGGGTTAGGGTAAGGCTGCGGGGAAGGGAGGGTTAGGTTTAGGTTACTGGGAGGGGGGTAAGGGTTAGGCACCACACTAACGAGGAGGGTTAGGGTTAGACTGGGGGTGGGGGGTTGTTAAGGTCAAGCAGCAGGTAGGGAGGGTTAGGGGGTTGGGGATTAGGGTTAGGTTTCATACTCTGACCACTAGGATCCTGATACCACCCCAGATAAGATACATACCGCACATTTGGCATAGAGGCATGAGTTTGGAACATCTGAGAAACAAGATTTTCATAATACTACTGTTTGGGGAAAATATTTGGATACCATTTTAACATGACATTTTGAAGTGGCAGAATGGATACTGGAAGTGAATGGCATTTGATAGTATTACAGTTGAGGCCAGGGTTGGTGCTAGGGTGTTTGGCGCCCCCCTGCAGACAATAAATATGCGCCCTCCCATGCGTAAAAACAAGGACTGCATGCTGAAGGAGTGTGTTGCAAAAAGAGATGCGGTCTCACAAGGAAGGGGAGTGGGCACACAAGAGTATCCCCAATTAAAATTACACCACACAATAGCACAATCTTATTCACATTACACTACAAGTAGTGCCCTTGATTCACGTTACATCAAATAGTGGTGCCCCTTATTCACGTTCCATCACAAATTATTACCCCTTAATGCCCACAGTACTTCCCCTTATTCATGTTACGTCACATAGTAATGCCCCTTATTCATGTTACGTCACACAGTAGTGGCCCTCATACATGTTCCGCTACACAGTAGTACCCCTTATACACAATGCCCACAGTAGTGCCCCTTATACACATAATTTCCACAGTAGTAATGCCCCTTACACATAATGCCCACAGTAATAGTGCCACACATAATGCCCACAGTAGTAGGGCCCCTTACACATAATGCCCACAGTAGTAGTGACACACATAAAAAACTGCACCCCCCCCCCATGCCCCCGAAGTCGCTACCATCATCTCTTCTCCGAGCTTCTGCTGGAGAGGTGACATTCATAGTAGGCAGGTATGATGTAGAAATGATTTTGTCTAATTATTGTGACATGATTTTTGCTGTAATCTTGTGATTTGTGGATGTCTTTCTAATCCATACTGTGATTTCTGACACTGTAAATTCAGAATCTGGTATTTATAAATCCCCTAACCACATAATCTTTTTATCATACCTCGGTGTAACCCTCCTTAGACAGCTGAAGTGCCTGGGTGTACGTGGCCTTAAGCTCCAGCTAAAAATGTCCCACTTCAGATAATTTATACAGATGTCCCTTATTGACTTTATACTGTATATCCTGTAGTAACATATTAATATTATCCTAGTTAGTTATACCATAATATAAAGCATTGTATGCATCTGCCAAAACCAAATGTAATTGTGTAATGAGCCCTACACATTAAGCAATAACACTGAAAGATATGAACGATCTTGTTCATTAATGAACAAGATATCGTTTATATCTTTCAGTGTGTATGCACCAACGATGAACGACGAGCGGCCCTGCACTCGTTTATCGTTGGTGCTGGCTTGTTTATATATGCATACCAATATGGACAATATCATTCATAATAGCATGCAGGGCTATGGGGCCGGATGACAGGGGGAGTGATGAAACTTCACTCCCCAGTCATCCCCCCCCCACCCGTGCCACCGGGGCGTCCGTCGGGCACCTCAGTGGCGTATCCACCAGTGTGTAGGGCCTATAAGACTAGTCTGACAATTTCTCCAGCTTTTGCCCAGTCACTCAGTTATGCCCTGTTATATCTCTATGCACAGAATGCAAGTGCTGGTTTTACACATTGTATTCTAATTAGACCACCAGATGCATCTAAAACTGTATACATTATATATTATTATAGATATTCTCTCATAGTTTGTTTTGTTAGTCATTCCAAGGCTGGTGAAGAAATAACAATACAGTCATCAAGATGCTGTAAAAGGTTGTGTGACTCAGTCATAGTAGTACAGCGTCTTTCAGGAATGTGTAGAACTCCTAAATGATTTCTTATATTCCAAGAACCATGTTACTAAATGAGGTATAGGGTCATTGATACTAACTATTTACAACTGTATAAAATGGAGCTGGATTAATCAGTAATGCTTTGACAGCAGGACAAAATGGAGACCATTCACACAGCTGACAAATGCGCTACCATTTTGAATAAGCTCTATAATAGAGATTGTCCATGCCTTTATATACAAGTCCAGGTAATACTATCATAAGCAGAGGTGAAGCTCTTATTAATTTGTGATCCATAGCTATACCAATAAGGACGATCCTTCACTGTTTTAGGCCAAATACTCACTGGAGGGATGCTTTTCTTTTGTTTTGCGGATTTATTTTTTAAAGCTAGTCAGTACTTTAGTAAAACATAGGGGGAGATTTTGCAAAGCTCTCTCCAAGACTTAGTACATAGACCCCTATATCTACCGCTTCATCTCACTCCAATCTCCCCCATAGTGTGCTTCAGATGTTTTTTTTACTAACATTATTAGTACTAGTGTTAAAGCATACCTCCCGACTTTTTAGTGAAAAGAACGGGACCCTGGAAGGGGAAGTGGCATCGGATGGGAAAGGCATGGTATATGCCGAGTGGGCAAGGCCTTGTGGCACGGACCCTTTTTTTTTTAATTTTTTTTTTTTGGGGGGGGGGGTGCCCATCTCCCCATACAGCTGGGTAGCCCCCCAGCTCACCTCCATGTACTGTACCGTGTGCACGTCATCTATTCAGAGATCACTCAAGCTTTGTAGAGCAGAGCAGCAAGTGATCAAAGGATCCCCCAACTGCCTCCGCCCATGGGACACTGCAACTCGCAAGTGGGACAGGGAGACATTGTCCGAATAATGAGATGGAATCAAGACAGTTGAGAGGTATGATTAAAGTGACCATTATAGGCATTTCCATTGTGTTTACATATGGTGAAATGTGGAAATATAACAAGATAGAAACATAGAATTTGACGGCAGAATAGAACCACTTGGCCTATCTCGTCTGCATTTTTTTTAACCATATTGTTACCTCAAACCCTATTTGATGCTTTTTTCTTTGTAAGGATATCCTTATGTCTATCACATGCATGTTTAAATTGCTCTACTGTCTTAGCCTCTACCACCTCTGATAGGAGGCTATTCTACTTGTCCACTACTGTTTCTGTGAAGTAATTTTTCCTCAAATTTCCCCTGGACCTACCTCCCTCCAGTTTCAGTGCATGTCCTTGTGTGCTACTGAAAAACACAGCGCAATGCGACACAAGTAAAAATATTAGCGGAAATGTTAACATTAGAAACATGTATTTGACAAGCCTTAAAAATGCATTTAATTAATGCTGCTGGGTATGAGCCTTGAATCAAATAAAATACTTTCAAATGTTTTATAATAAAGGGAAGAAACTATACATGACATGCACATAAAGCGGAAAATTTAGATATATTTTCAAATAGATTGCATTTTAATGAAAATGTTTTGGAGTTCTATTTATTTGATTGTTATATTTGATATGTATTGTATTTGTATTGTGTACACATCTATTGAGAATGTACATATAAATGCAAAAATGATTGTTACTTATATAGGATTATTCAGTAATTTATTGTTAAGAATTATGGTTTTGTGGTTGGATTTGCTTTTTAACTTTATCAATTTTTTTTTCTGGAATGCAACTTTTCCTTTAGTACCTTTAGCAGACTTTTTCCACAGTGGGTACAACTCATGAGTTCCTGACAGTGTTTAATTTGCACATTTTATCAGCACTAAATGACATATTATTATGAAATATTGAACAATTTGGTAGATTATGTCCCTGTTGCCTGCACACAGAGGAGGTAATCATTTTCTGGGACAAACCAATATTCATAAAAATGAAGTCTAACAATTCAATGCTAAATATTAGGCACAAGTGGCATCCTTAAGGCTGCATTCTTGTTATATTGCTTCAGCGCTCACAATGGCTGATTCTACCGCATTTTGGTGATTGGTGCAATCTGAACAACAAAGCTTTCACTTTCTGATGTCAACTAAAAGACAGCGTTTTAATAAACAAAATAATACAAATAAGTATGTTTTTATGTGACAGAAAATAAAAAAGCTTAAAAATAAATGAGCAAACGAAATAAAAAAATAAAAACAAAGATTTATATTATCAGTGATTTAAAACGTCTCATTATTTTAATTTTGGGTTATGTACTTTTAAGGAATCTATAACTAGTGTGCTGCTTTAAGGCATCTGTTAGGATCTGCATGTGCCATGACAACATCGCAAAACCTATAAACAGCTACAATAGCTGCAAACTGCTACTGATTCCTTTCTACCCTGATGTTTTTAGTGAAAACAAGTATACTCACCTCCAGAGCTGTCTGATATTATCATTGGCTGATACTGCCCTACACTGACGTAACATTGGTTGGCACGATTCACCGCAGAACATAAAAGAAAGTGCTATCAGCTAGTGATGATTTTTGTTAAAAAAAACTTGTGCATGTTTTTTCACCAGAGGCAACTTGAACAATAGAGAATGAGGTTTTTAATGCAAAGTGATCAGGTCCAGATTATGGGTTGTATGGGCCACAGGGCAATTAACTTGTGATCTCTGAAAGAAACCCTACAGTAACCACTCCCCAAATAACCCCAATTTCTGTGACTTGTCCCCCCCCCCCACCCCCATGGTCTCAGCATTGTGACCACTACCTCCAAAAATACTCCTCCAATGAAATCTATGTTACTCCAGCCCTCGCATTTTCATCACCATTATCCAATTATCAGTCAGTAGGAAAGATGCAAAATGTCTAATGGACTCCCTGATATTCACCAGTTATCCCTATACAGAAATCCAAGCTATGCTGCAAGGAGCCAAGGAACCTGCAGTAAAAGCATCAAATCAAATCAGTAAATGGAAGACTAATTGAACAAGGCTAAGGTTACAATCACTGGGAAACACTGCATGGTACAAAATAGCAAACAGAAGAATACCTAAGGCTGAGGTCATTAACAGTGGGAAACACTGTACAGAAAGGCACAGTTGTAATGATAGACTTAATAGACATTCCTAGGTCGAATTTAATATCAGTATTCACCTGAACTCAACTTACAGCAAGAGAGCCATACACCTACCTCTCTACCCCAGAAGGGGGTTTGGCATGGGGGAATGGAAGAGTGAACATAAGACACTGGGTTAGTATGTGACAGTGCCATTTGGGTCATGACCAGTGATGGCTGCTGCACCTGGGTTGCAGCGTAGACCAAACATAGCATGAGATGTTTATGCCTTTAATGCTACATGTAATATGTGTGATGGCTGCCTATCCTCAAGGATCAGCCACTGTGGATCACAGATGCAGCTTCTTTCGGGACACAGCACTCAGCTTCAGTTCTCCTTCTTGTATAAGCTTATCCCCAGACAACCATTGCATACCTCCCAACATGACCCTCTCTAGGAGGGACAGAATGCTCTGCTCCTGGACTTCCCTCTTAATGTATTATTGCAGGTACCTGTGGTGAAACACCTTCCTTATCCATTAACCTGTTCAACACGGGTAATGGCAATCAAATTCCAGAAGCAGAGCATTGTGTCCCTCATGGAGAGGGTCATGCTGGGAGGCATGCCATTGCCTAGTCACACAGGAGTCTGGGGTGGTCTTATACAGGAAGGAGAACTAAAGCTGAGGTCTGCATCCCGAGTGCAGCCACAGCTGTGATTCACAGGCAGCCATCACAAATACTACATTTAACATTAAAGGTATGTTTATATGTTATAATTCCCCCCCACCCCCACCCCCTTCGCATGCTGTGTGTGGTCTGTGCTGCATGACAATCTGATGCTGCAGATTTGTGGTGTTGACTAATAAAAAATTCTGATCATGATAATGAACGTGTGTCTAGTATCTGAAATTAAATGGAATTCCAGAAGAAACAACCCAATCCTTGGCGTGATGACAGCACTTCACACAGCGCTCTAATTTACAGTTGCTGTCACAATTGCTTACCTGTTTTATATTTGTGAGAAGGTGATAGAAAGAACACAGCACAACTACTCTGCACATGCCAGTATGTGAAATGGTTGGTCACAGGGTCGGATCTACTGTGAAATAAATGAAGCTTAAATTTAAGGGCCCCTAATCCCGGAGGGCCCTGAAGTAACTTTTTTTTCACCACCTGTTTTTATGTACCATATGGTTATAGCTCGTCACCAATAGCACCATGACAACCAGGCTTCTAGTACAGCATAGCTGCTAATACAGCTTAGATGCTGTTGCTTAGTACTGCGGGAGCTGCTGGGAGTTGTAGTCTAGCTCTGTGATTTGCATTTTGTAAATTACGAGAAACATGCATCCATTTCAAACTAATACTCACCACAGCCTACAGAACTTCTCTTTGTAACATTCCCAGGAATGGTGGAGCCTGACAGGGTTCGCCCCGGGCAGGAGGCTGGGAGCAATAAAAGATGAGAAGGAGCCTGGTACAAGGAGGCATCTAACAAGGTAATTTTGCTGGCACTGAGCGGTATGTGCCCTTTGGACCTTGTTGGATGTTGCCCTATTGTTCCTGGCTGCCCCCATAACAGTTCAAGCTTCAGCGTCCCAAAAATTTAGTTCCGCCACTGGTGGTTCATGTAGTATATGTGTAAGGATGGTCATGCGTACAGAACAACTATATTTCCCCAGCATGATGCTCTTGAATTCAGCATTTATGACAATGAAAAATCGTGAAGGTGTGGTGAGGCACGGTACCATGGTACTGCTCATAGATATTAACCATGAGATATTCTATTCTTTCCAAAACTTTGTGTGTAATAATAACTGTATTCTACTCACGTTTTTGTGACCTAGTATGTGTTTCTCCAGATGTACAGTTTATTGTACAGCTGATAGTTAATTTGTGTGGATCACAGGTGAATGTGCGGTGCACACACACACCTTTGGGCATTCTATCCATGGCAAATGAGATGCATTTGCCACTAATGGAGAATAAGATCAGAAAGGACACATCTATATGTGCATAGTAGGGGGGACACTTTGCATACATACAAGCAAACCAAAGCATGCTTTTGACTTCTCAGAGGACTTGAAGAGGAGGAGGAAGGAGGTGGGGGTGGGGGGCTGCCCGCCCAGACTGGCAGGCATACAAAAAGTTAACGGTATTAAGTGTCCATTATCTAAAGGAGAGTCAGTAACACTGGGGTGTACCAATCATTTCTCATGTGACTCCTTGCACAGCAGAGTCCTAGCCCTATTGAGTAAGTTAGCAAAATAGTTTTTATTTTCCTTAGATTTTCATAAGAATAACTATATAACTATATATAACTAGGTACACCACAGATTTTCTGGCAGCTGATGGTCTGGCACCTCTTTTAATCCAGACAAATTTTTCACGCATGGACACTGCGCACACTCCACGCGAGTGTTAGTGGTATGGCTTCCGAGAACAGTGCAGATTGTTATGGCTTAATAGGACAGAGCAGATGGCAGTGCAAGTGTCAATGGTGGTATTATGGCTTCCAAGGACAATGCAAGCACCAGTGGTTATGTTACGCTACTGTGTTTGTTTGTTTGTTTGTTTGTTTGTTTGTTCATTCAGTTAATATAAAACTGTACCATTTAGTGCTTTAGAAATGTACTGAAGGTGCATAATTAGTAGAAATGAGATGTATTTTACGTTACCTCTGTGTTATAATCCGACACAGTGCTGGAACCAAGGATTTTGGACAATTGGGGGTGTACTTGTTAATGTTTGTCCTTTTTTTAACTTTTTTGCAACTTTGTTTAAGCATTGGATGGAATTTGTTCTGAGATTTAAAAGTCATTAATCTTAGCATGATTTTTGAAGTTCTTTTCATTTACCTATACACCTGTAGGAATTGTTAAAGTCTATGCTACATAGATGTAACATTAATGTCTGAGTAATCAGAATTACTGTATGGTATAATAATTATCAGGAGAATGTAAGGACTCCAGATTCCCCTTCGTGGTGGCAGACAAGTTGTGCTGACTTAACCATAAGCATGACAAGTGGTTTCAGATTGACATATGTGACAAACGGGATATATAGATTATGAGCACTCAACTCCTCACTCTGACCGATCCCTTACTGAAGGCAAACTATAAATTTGCCCCCTCCCATATTTTACAGAGGGAAGCGCACCTTTGGTGCATGTCGAAGAAAATGGTGTGGTCTCACACAGAAGGGGCGTGGCCAGAGATGGTACCCCCATTTCAAATTTCACCACACAGTAGCACATTCTTATTCACATTGCGCCTCCTTCACCCTTTATATATTTAACTTGTGACCCCCCACTTATATATTTAACTTGTGTCCCCTGTTCCCTCTTATATAAGGCAAGTCAGAAGGTGCGGAAGGAAAACGCACCTCTGCAGAATCCCTGAACCTAACTGACTGCACATGTAATTACATCTGCAGCTGTGAAGGCTCTGCATAAGCTGCTTTAGCAGTTACAAAGCGGACCGCAGTGTAAAGGTAATACACTGGTCTTACTTCACCACCACCACTGCCGGGTTGTGCCCTTCCTCCACTGTCAGTGCACTCTGCCATCAGTAACAGCAGTGCTTACACACACTGCTCAGAGTTGCAAAGATGAGGTCACAGGAGGGGCAGGTCAGGGAGAGGAGGACCCCCTATTTTCTCATTTTAGCCAGTGGCTAGCCGCAGCACACTGTTATTAGTTCTGCTGACATATCCACTGGTTGAGGGCCCCTCAAGTGCTGTGGGCCCCGGTGCATTGTACTAGCTGCTCCAGCAGGAGTTCTGCCGCTGTTATCTCCCATTAATGCCTGCAAAAGTGCCATTTATACACATTATGCGCGCGCGCACACACACACACGCACGCACATGCACACACACATTCTCTCACTTTCTTTCCATCCACTTACCACAGTCTTGTTGGCTGAATGGGATCTGACTCAGCCTGGTGGTCCAGTGTGGCTCCGCCCCATTTTGTCTATGTGGCTCTACCCCTTTTACCTGTGTGGCTCCGTCCATTTTGCCTGTGTGGCTTCGCCCCCTTTTTCTGTAGCTCTGCCCCCTTTTTGAGCATTCGCTGTCACTGGAGGAGGGGGTAGGGGAGGGCTTCAAGCTGCTGGCACTGCTGCCTGTCATACAGTGACAGGCACAGCAGCCGGTGGCAGCAGCAGCAGGGGTGACATGGCGACGCAGCATCGGGGATGCAGAGCAGGGAGAGTGCCTCTTCAGCCAGGCGCCTACCTGCTTTGCATCCCTTTGCTCAGTAAATTTGAGGTGCTTAGCATAATTTTGCCAAATGTATGGACGCATCATCGGCGACTAAAGTCCTTAACACTAAGGTTCAAAGCCAGAGCATGGGACCTCCCCCAGGCCAGCACATGCCAACCACCCCATGGCATCTCACTAGTGAGAGGTTTAAGTGTTTAAAAAACTATTACATTAAAAAGAAGCAGCAGCTATGTGTTACATAAGGGAGAGGTAATAATTAGAGTATTTAATAAACAATTTAGGTACTAAAAAAGGGGTAGATTAAGCATTATATGATGCCCCAGAGCAGCCAGGCCACACACACCCATGGGGCTCCACACCCCGAACTGACAAATTATATACATTTATTTAGGACTTACCATTCATAGTGCCTTTTCAATAAGCAGTCTGTAAATGCCAGTGATCCATGCTAATTAAAAACAGATTGGATTGGCACCCATCCTACCTACATAATGGTGTAACACTTTTGAACACTCTATTTATTCCATCTCACTATGTAACACTCCTACTCCTATTTGGAATATAATATAGAGTAAATGTGAAATGCGTAGCTTCATTTTGTCCAAAATTATGAGCCCACCAACTGTGACCAGGTGACTGTATCTGGTAGGTCTCTAGCACTAATGTTCAAGTCCAGGGCATGATGGCCAGTACTTTGAGCATGCTCTGGGCCCGTGCCGCACATGTGCATCATGGATGCTGTGTCACTGGATGCAGAGTGGCTACAGATATCATGTGATTGACAGTCTGCAGCCATTTGGGGGTGGGGAGAGGGTGGCGATGGCAGCCCTTTCACAAAATGTTTTGTGGTAGTGCCAAGGCCAAGGTCTCATGGGTCAGTCAGCTGGCCAACGGTGTCACAAATGACGCGATGCTGCGTCTGCAGTGGATCACACAAGTAGGAGGCGACTACTTATACCAGATGCCTCCTGCTGCATTACCATATGCACGCATAACTTCTGCTTACCAGGACGCAAATGTGATGCTAAACCAAAATACATCTGAATCAGGTCCCTTGTGATGGACTTTAATTTATACAAGAAATATGTTGTTATGCCAAATGAAAACGTTGTAAAGGTGGTGCATTTGCATCCAAGAGAATCAATTTCATTGTACCATAATACTGGAGTTTGTATTAGCTTTATAAGAGAAGTAATGCATGCTAAAAACAACACCGTAGTGTGCCAGCTGATGAAGGGAAGAGGAAGATGAGGTTTCACTGAACGTTCCGAGCTATTGTAATCATAACAAAACAGGAAATAAATCACAACTATTTTTTCTATAAATAAATAGTCATTTTAGCAACATATGAAATTTATAGATGTTTTCCTTTCAAGAACAATTAAAATCAGCAAGTCCACCTCATCCGGTCTAAAGATCTTTTATACAATGTAAAGCTCCACATATCCATACTATCTCACCAGATATCTTCCGTTCCTACTCCCAAAATGTATCTTTAGAGGAATAGTAAAATCAAACTATGCACATGCCTAAAATGTAATAGGAAAAGTAAATTGCCTTATTCCTCTACAATGTCCACACCCATTACAGCATGTTATATTATAAACACTTGATAAGTACACAAAAAGAATTGTTGATGCCGCTTTTACACCAGAATCCCTGGTCCGACCTGGGATTCTGAACACGGGTCCAATCCTGGGTTGGACCCGGATTCAGATCCTGCTTATAGTTATACTGCACTCCAAACTGTGTTTTTCCCAGGTCAGCCCCATTTACACTGAACCCGGGTCAGCTCTGCAAAACCCTATGGATGTCATTAGAAAATTTACTTTTTTAGGCTGACAAAGATTAGGTTACAAAAGGGAGGGGTGGGGACAGCTCACAGCTTTGCAGTAATGATGGCTGACCGAGTATCTGTGTGTATCCCCGAGTTCCTGACTAGTTTTCTGCAGCTACAGAGAGCTTGATGCAGTTTCTCACTCTGCCACCTACTGCAGGGTTGGAGGAGGGGGAGTCTCCTAACTGTTCTTCAGGGTTGGACTAGCTCACAGGGGTGCATGGGAAAACCCCTGGTTGGCCCCACTGCCTGAAGGCCCACTCACTCTTCTAGGGTTCAGGTACCAAACTGTGCACTTTAATTATACATATGTTACATCATACTGCGCAGAACTGTGGTCTATTTTCTACAGTGCATTGCTGTTCTGGTACTTATTTATTGAAAGTCCCAGACCATGCACTCTCTAATGGTTGCCCAAGCCCCTAAATATGGGTCCCTGTCACTGCATTCCCCCAGTGGGCCCTTCATGCCCCAGTCCAACACTGCTGTTCTCCATCTGGCTGGAGCAGGATGGTGAGCTTGAGGAGGACAGTGCTATGGAGTTTGTCAGAGCAATATTTCCGAATATGCTGTTGCACAGATTGTAATATACCCATACATAATATACCCATTCATAAGCAGCAACACATATTTTATGGTTCAGAACAAGGCCTTTATCTTGTTTAAGACTTGTTGTTGTGACTGTTGTATACCTATAGATATATTCTAGTACACAACCTCATCTTTAACCATGGCGGTCATCTGGTGTCTAATTTCTTCCTCCCCCTAATAAGCAGTAGCTCTCTTATCTTGGCCTTGGTCCAGGTAAAGAAAAAAGACATACTGCTGCGTTTCAGGCTGCAGGTCCAGCTGCGAGTCAGACTGAGGGTCAAGCTGTGGATCAGCCTGTGGTTGAGACTGTGTTTCAGGTTGCAGGTCAGGCTGAGGATCAAGCTGTGGGCTGTCATTCAGGCTGAGGGGCAGGCTGAAGATCAGGCAGTGGGTCAGTCTATAGTTGAGGCTGCAGTTCAGGGTGAGAGTCAAGCTGCTGGTCAGGCTGAGGATCAGGCTGTGGGCTCTGTGCTGCAGTTCAGGTAAGGGGTCAGGCTGTGGGTTAATCTGTGGTTAAGGCTGTGAGTCAAGCTTCAGGTACTTCCCGGGTGCAATCTGGCAGAGACACCTATCAGACTGGCGGTCTGACCTGGCAGCTGTCACAACTGAGGGCCTGAGCTGACGGGAGGCAGCCTCAGTTGTAGGGACTGAGATGTAACGGAACCTGGGAGGTTGTATCAGACCCCTAGACATGTAAGTAACATGTAGAATAACTGCCCGAAGGCGTGACCACGACAACCAGGATAAAAGTCAATGATGTTTATTAAGACAAACTCCGTAACACAGCAGCAGTAAAGGAAACATAAAAGTCAACAGAGGATAAATACAATTCCTGGGTACTACAGGGTGGCAAGGGCCACAGGCACTGGTAGTGTGAGACAGTTCTTATAATCTTCTAGTTGGAAAGTCCTTACCAGGCCTGACTGTAGCAATGGAGAGAACCCAGGATCGTACCAGCTGGTGTTCCAGGAAAGGCTGGGCTGCTGAAGATAAAACGGCTGCTGTGGATACTGGCTGGAACCAGACTGTTGTTGGTACGGAGTGGATACTGGCTGGAACCAGTTAAATAATAAACGAACTTGAGAGCGATGAAATAATAATGAAGTTTGGAGTTTGAGAGCAGTGAAATAATAATACCGGTGGAGAGTGGTAAACTGCAGAAAGGACACCGGCCCTTTAAGAGAAGCTGTACACTGCTGGAAGCTGGGCTGGAAGCAGGTGATTGATAATGAAGTTTGGAGTTTGAGAGCGGTGAAATAATAATACCGGTGGAGAGTGGTAAACTGCAGAAAGGACACCGGCCCTTTAAGAGAAGCTGTACACTGCTGGAAGCTGGGCTGGAAGCAGGTGATTGTTGTAACTGGAAACAGGTGAGTCCAGAATGGATCGGAGAGTCAGGCTACACCGCAGATGGAATGCTGGTGCGGGTCTCTATAGCAGAAGTCTGGAGACAGGACCTGGAACCTGGAAGACAACCACAGGAGAGAGACAAACTGGAACTAGGTTAGACAACCAAAGCACTGACGCCTTCCTTGCTCAGGCACAGCTTACTTATACCTGCAGCAAGGAAGGGGTTGGCTAGGCAATTATGCAAATCAACAATACAGACAGCAGATTGGTGGAAATGATCAGATGACAAAATCCAAGATGGCTGCGCCCATGCAGACACCTGGAGGGAAGCCTGGCCTGCAATCCATGTGAGAACCGAAACAGCAATGGCGACGCCGGCCACAGGAGACAGGAGACGCCAGACTGACAAGCGCACATTTAACCACGCGGGCACAGCGGAGGCCGCGGCTGATGAAATCACCACTCTGACATTCTGCATGTGGAAACTCAGGAACAGCGGGATCCGGTCCTGGAACGCTGAGCCAGCCTTAGGAGGCATCTGAAGGGTAAGTAATGGCGTCCAGATACCCGGATCGTGACAGCACCCCCCCCTTTAGGAGTGGCCCCAGGACACTTCTTAGGCTTTAAAGGAAACTTTGCGTGGAAATTTCGGACCAAGGCAGGAGCATGGACGTCTGAGGCATTGGTCCAAGAGCGTTCTTCAGGACCATAGCCCTTCCAGTCAATGAGGTATTGTAACTGACCGTAACGGAAACGTGAGTCCAAAATCTTGGCCACCTCGTACTCGACTCCCCGTTGAGTCTGAACTTTGGGAGCTGGAGGAAGTGCGGAATGAAACCGATTCAGGATCAGCGGTTTCAACAAAGAAACATGAAATGTCCTGGGTATTTTCAAGAAGGATGGTAACTGTAACCTGTAGGCAACAGGATTGATGACTTGTTCAATCTTGAAGGGTCCGATGTAGCGAGGTGCAAATTTCATGCTGGGAACTCTCAACCTCAAATTCTTCGTGGACAGCCACACACGATCACCCACCTTGAGAGCAGGAACCGCTCTACGCTTCCTATCGGCAAACTTCTTATACCTGAATGAGGCTTTAAGCAGGGCTGCGCGGACGTTCCTCCAGTTATTTGAAAACTGACGCAAGGTGACATCCACTGCTGGAACAGAAGTTGCGGGAAGCGGTTGGAATTCTGGGACTTTAGGGTGGAATCCATAATTAATGAAGAATGGTGTAGAAGAAGATGAGGAATGGTATTGATTGTTGTGGCTGAACTCGGCCCAAGGAAGGAGTTGAACCCAGTCATCTTGAGAGGAAGACACATATATACGGAGGAAGGCCTCCAAGTCCTGATTCACCCTCTCGGTTTGACCATTGGTCTGAGGATGGTAAGCCGTGGAAAACTTTAACTTGACTTGGAGGGCTTGACACAAACTTCGCCAAAATTTGGCTACAAATTGTACTCCACGATCCGAGATGATCTCTTCAGGAAGACCGTGAAGTCGGAAGATCTCTTGTATAAACACTTGAGCCAACTTGGAAGCTGACGGAAGACCGGTGAGAGGGATGAAATGTGCCATCTTGGTGAACCGGTCAACTACCACCCAGATGGTATTAAACTTGTCGCAGATAGGTAGATCGGAAACAAAGTCCATCGACAAATGGGTCCAAGGTCGACGGGGAACAGATAATGGAACCAGTTGCCCCGCAGGCGACTGGCGGGAGACTTTGTGTTGGGCACACTTTGGGCAGGAGGCAATAAATTCCATAACGTCCTTCTTCAGAGTTGGCCACCAGTAGGACCTAGAAATAAATTCAAGGGTTTTCTGAATGCCTGTATGTCCAGAAAAACGGGAAGCATGGGCCCAATGCATGAGCTTCTTCCTTAGAACTGGCTTAACAAAACTTTTCCCTGGTGGAGGCGTAGAGTCCATCCCTACCGTGGAGAATGCCAACGGATTAATAATAGGATGCTTGTCTGCAGACTCGGACTCATTTTCTTGCTCCCATGAGCGGGAAAGGGCATCGGCCTTACGATTCTGAGAACCCGGACAGAACTGGAGTTTAAAGTCAAACCTAGAGAAGAAAAGTGCCCATCTGGCCTGACGAGGATTCAGACATTGTGCACCTTTGAGATATAAAAGATTTTTGTGGTCGGTAAGTATGGTGATTGAGTGGGAAGCTCCCTCCAACAGGTATCTCCACTCCTCCAGAGCGAGCTTGATGGCTAGCAACTCCTGATCGCCAATGGCATAGTTGCGCTCAGCTGGGGAGAACTTCCGGGAGAAGAAACTGCAAGGATGTAGATGTCCATCTTTGGCCCTCTGGGATAACACTGCTCCTACTCCAACGGAGGAGGCATCTACCTCTAAGATAAAAGGAGAGTCGGTGTCGGGCTGTTTCAGAACTGGTGCAGAGATGAACCGTTGCTTCAGAAGGTGAAAGGCCTGTGTAGCTTCCTCGGACCACTTGGACGGATTAGCACCTTTCTTGGTTAATGCAGTGATAGGCGCCACAATGGTGGAAAAGTCTCGTATAAATTTTCTATAATAATTGGCGAACCCTAAGAACCTCTGGACCCCTTTGAGGCTTAAGGGTATAGGCCAATTCTGGATTGCTTGGAGTTTCTCAGGATCCATCTCTAGTCCGGAACCGGACACAATGTAACCTAGAAACGGAATGGTTTTAACTTCAAACACACACTTCTCCAATTTACAATAGAGGTGATTGACACGGAGACGGGAAAGAACCTCTTTTACCCAGAAACGATGATCTTCGAGATTATTAGCAAAGATGAGGATGTCGTCTAGATAAACCACGACATGGCGGTACAAGATGTCCCTGAAAATCTCATTCACGAAGTGCTGGAAGACTGCTGGAGCATTGCTCAATCCGAAGGGCATGACGAGGTACTCATAATGTCCGTCACGGGTGTTAAAGGCGGTCTTCCACTCGTCACCCTCACGGATTCGGATGAGATTGTAGGCACCCCTCAAGTCCAGCTTTGTGAAAATAGTTGCACCACTAACTCTATCAAAGAGCTCGGTAATCAGGGGTAAAGGGTATCGGTTCTTGACGGTAATGTCGTTCAGACCTCTGTAGTCGATGCACGGACGCAGACCACCGTCTTTCTTCTTAACGAAGAAGAAGCCTGCGCCGGCTGGAGAAGAAGATGGTCGGATGAAACCCTTCGCCAGGTTCTCTTTGATGTACTCTTCCATGGAGTGTGTCTCAGGCAGAGACAACGGATAAGTTCGACCTCGCGGTGGAACCTTCCCTGGAATGAGGTCGATTGGGCAGTCCCATTCTCTATGAGGAGGAAGGATATCAGCAGAGGCTTTACTGAACACGTCCGTGAAGTCTTGATATGGAGGAGGCGGAACATCAGATGACCTGGGGAAGGAAGAACAAACAGGAAGAACTTTGGCTAAACAAGTCTCAGCACAGGAGGGACCCCATGCCAGTATTTGCGTAGTCGTCCAGTCAATTGATGGGTTGTGGAGACGGAGCCATGGAAGGCCTAAAACCACTGGATGTGTGGCTCTTGGAATCACTAAAAAAGAAATATACTCAGAATGAAGAACTCCCACTCTCAGACGAACTGGAAGAGTCCTTAAGGAAATGACTGCATCAAAATCTTGCTGCCATCCACGGCAGTCAAAGAGATGGACGAGGACAGTCTCTCGGTGGGTAGGGACCACCGTTTAACATAAGCTTCGGTTATGAAATTCCCAGCTGCTCCGGAATCAAGGAGGGCAATGACGTTCCTGTAACGTTGAGCAATTTGGAGCGACACTGGGAGGTTACAGTCATGAGGAGATGGAGAGGAGATCATTACTCCTAGCCGGCCCTCTCCTTGGCGAGCTAGGATCTGGAGTTTCCCGGACGTTTGGGACAGGCATTGATAGTGTGCGACGGAGCTGCACAGTAGAGACAGAGAGACTCAGAGAGACGTCTTCGGCGCTCAGCGGGAGATAGACGGGAACGACTAATTTGCATAGGCTCATCCTTGGATGGAGATGGTTGACGAGGAGGAGGAGCAGAAGATTTAGGAGTAGATGATCTTCCTCGCTCGGTTGCTCTCTCTCTGAAACGTAGATCAACCTTCGTGCAAAGAGAAATTAGCTCATCGAACTTAGAGGGCAAGTCTCTGGTAGCTAACTCATCCTTGATGCGTTCTGATAAGCCATGCCAGAATGCAGCATACAGGGCCTCGTCGTTCCATGCCAGTTCGGATGCCAGGATTTTAAACTGTATAAGATACTGTCCCACAGTACGTGTTCCCTGGCGTAAACGGAGAATCTCAGATGAAGCAGATGTTATCCGGCCTGGCTCGTCGAAGATGCGCCTGAATGTAGCTACAAAGTCAGTATAGGAGGATAGCAGGGGATCAGACTTCTCCCATAAAGGTGATGCCCAGTCAAGGGCTGAGCCACTGAGAAGGGAGATGATATAGGCAATTTTGGTACGGTCACTGAAGAAATTGCCAGGTAGAAGCTCAAAGTGGATTTCACATTGATTGAGAAATCCCCTGCAGAACCTTGGAGATCCATCAAATTTTGCTGGCGTTGGAAGATGAAGATGTGGACTGGAAATGGGTAAGGTGGGTGGGGTTACAGCTGGTGTCACTGTAGTGGACGCAGCGGACGTGCCAGGTCCACGGAGGGTCGTTTGAATCCCATCCAGCCGTGTAGAGAGATCCTGGAGACAGCGGATGATGTGGCCCTGTGCAGCCTCCTGATGTTCAAGTCGGGCTGCCAGTTCTTGCATCGGCCTGGTCGCTTGATCCTGGTCTCCGGCTGGATTCATTAGGTCAGTGCTTACTGTCACAACTGAGGGCCTGAGCTGACGGGAGGCAGCCTCAGTTGTAGGGGCTGAGATGTAACGGAACCTGGGAGGTTGTATCAGACCCCTAGACATGTAAGTAACATGTAGAATAACTGCCCGAAGGCGTGACCACGACAACCAGGATAAAAGTCAATGATGTTTATTAAGACAAACTCCGTAACACAGCAGCAGTAAAGGAAACATAAAAGTCAACAGAGGATAAATACAATTCCTGGGTACTACAGGGTGGCAAGGGCCACAGGCACTGGTAGTGTGAGACAGTTCTTATAATCTTCTAGTTGGAAAGTCCTTACCAGGCCTGACTGTAGCAATGGAGAGAACCCAGGATCGTACCAGCTGGTGTTCCAGGAAAGGCTGGGCTGCTGAAGATAAAACGGCTGCTGTGGATACTGGCTGGAACCAGACTGTTGTTGGTACGGAGTGGATACTGGCTGGAACCAGTTAAATAATAAACGAACTTGAGAGCGATGAAATAATAATGAAGTTTGGAGTTTGAGAGCGGTGAAATAATAATACCGGTGGAGAGTGGTAAACTGCAGAAAGGACACCGGCCCTTTAAGAGAAGCTGTACACTGCTGGAAGCTGGGCTGGAAGCAGGTGATTGATAATGAAGTTTGGAGTTTGAGAGCGGTGAAATAATAATACCGGTGGAGAGTGGTAAACTGCAGAAAGGACACCGGCCCTTTAAGAGAAGCTGTACACTGCTGGAAGCTGGGCTGGAAGCAGGTGATTGTTGTAACTGGAAACAGGTGAGTCCAGAATGGATCGGAGAGTCAGGCTACACTGCAGAAGGAATGCTGGTGCGGGTCTCTATAGCAGAAGTCTGGAGACAGGACCTGGAACCTGGAAGACAACCACAGGAGAGAGACAAACTGGAACTAGGTTAGACAACCAAAGCACTGACGCCTTCCTTGCTCAGGCACAGCTTACTTATACCTGCAGCAAGGAAGGGGTTGGCTAGGCAATTATGCAAATCAACAATACAGACAGCAGATTGGTGGAAATGATCAGATGACAAAATCCAAGATGGCTGCGCCCATGCAGACACCTGGAGGGAAGCCTGGCCTGCAATCCATGTGAGAACCGAAACAGCAATGGCGACGCCGGCCACAGGAGACAGGAGACGCCAGACTGACAAGCGCACATTTAACCACGCGGGCACAGCGGAGGCCGCGGCTGATGAAATCACCACTCTGACATTCTGCATGTGGAAACTCAGGAACAGCGGGATCCGGTCCTGGAACGCTGAGCCAGCCTTAGGAGGCATCTGAAGGGTAAGTAATGGCGTCCAGATACCCGGATCGTGACAGCAGCTTGGTGACATCACCGCCGACACGTCCCGAGCTGGCACTTGGAGACAAGATAGTCAGAGCGGATGATAGAACACCCCCTACCACCAATGAGACATCAAAGCTGCTGCTGATAGCACCCCGCACCCCTAACGCTGGAGGATGGGTAGGAGCCCCAGTGCATTGCTGTTAAGATAACCCTGACCCAAAAAACCCTCTCCTCTTATCAAGTGGCTCAAATTACAACAACAATAGCTCCCCCAGGTTCCCACCCTTGCTCCAATGTTCTGCAGAGTGGGGGATTGTGGACTGCATTTGGAAACCCCCTCTAGAAATCCTACATTTGCCACTGCACAACAGTGAACCATGATGCGAGTACAAAGCATAAATACATACAGTACAGCTTTTTGAAGCTTGTCTGCATTAGTTAACATCATCTACAAATGATGTTAACCCCCTAAACTTAATGGAGCAGTCCTGTCAAAGAGAAAAGCACATGCATGACCAGATGGCCACACATGCACAGTACTGGCCAGCTCCAAAGTACTTCTTACTCATTGTCAGGATGGGCTCTTATTGACTGGACCATAATGTTAATTTTAGGAGCATGGCACAGTTTTTACGAAAATTCATGTTAGTTAAATTTCATTGAGCACTGTCCATATCCATGAGCACTTTATTTTCATTTACCTATCTATTAAGGGCCGGCTTAAGGTCTGTTCCAACGGAGTGGTCGCACAAGGGCACCACCCCATAATGGGCACAGTTTGGCCACCGCTGGGACCCACTAGGGATGAGGTGCGATGAAATTGAATTAATCTGTTTATTTTTTCTGTGGGAGTCAATGTGTTTGTTTTTCCTATCAGGGCAAATGTGTTTTATTTTTTCCTGTGGAGGCCAATGTGTTTATTTTTTCCTATGGGGCAGTGTGTTTGTTTTCTTTCAGTAATGGCCAGTTTGTTTGTTGCTTTTTCTGTGAAAGCCAGTTTGATTGTTTTTTCATGCAATGCTGGGGCCATTGTGGGGGTGGGGTGGGGGGGTTGACATGTGGGGGATCAGTGCATGTGTTTTTATCCCTGTGGTGCATGTGTTTTTATCCCTGTGGAGTCCAATGTGTGTGTTTTTCCCGTAAAATATAATAACAATAATAATAATAATAATAATAATAATAATTAATAGTATTAATTATGGATTTAGTTGGATGGTGTGGGGGGGGGGGGAGGGATTAGGTGCTCAAAAATTTGCTAGTAGACCTGGCATCTAGACCTGCATTAGTAACAGGCCCTATTACCTTCTTTGTTTTGATGAGTTCAGTTATCACGTCAAGGTTTTTGCATTGATTACTACCGTTTACCATTTGTATTCTTTGTTGAGATCCTTTAGGAACTTTGTAAGTAGCATTTACTATTTTATATATATTATTCTATTGTATTTGCTCAATTATTTTAATAAAGTTGGCCTATTACATATCTGTTTAGAGGTGCCACTTCACACTCCCCATAACTGCATATTTTACATTCTTTCTGATAAAGACAGATTTTTGCATTTATTTATTATATACACTTTCATTCATAATTCACTGTGGGCCAGATGTACTAAGCCTTGAAAAGTGATAAATTTCACGTCATTTTTCATTTTTCAAACGCAGCCTGTAACATGGCACTTAGGAGCTGAATAGCTGGTATTTATCACTGTGAAATTTATCACTTTTCAAGGCTTAGTACATCTCCCCTTGTATCACATACACATTCCACTATCCAGTCTTGTATTTATCTATTTTCACGCAATCCTGGGTTGTCAGCACTGAGTTATCTACACAGAGATAATATGTTGGCATGCCTGTATTCTGATTTGTGTTCTATTTGTTTAATTACTCTGATTAAATCTTATAAACAAATATTTTCAGCGTTTCATAAATGTAATTTATTTGCTAAGAACTATTTTCTAGCTCAAAATAAAGCAGATGGGTCATTCCATGAAAATGGTCTTTTTATGTAACGTTTGTTACCAGTTTTCATGACAAGCTTTGCATCAAAATTAAAGCATATCATGTACCACACAAACATTTACTTTGCACAAAATATTCAAAACACATGCTCAAAAAAATATATTTCACATGAAATATATTTCAAAATGTAAAGGGGGGTACACACGGAGAGATCCGTGCTTAAAATCTAAGCAATCTTGCTAGATTGCTTAGATTTTAAGCACGGATCTGCCGTGTGTATGCCCTCCAGCGATAGCGATGCGCGGCCCCGCGCATCGCTATCGCCGATGCTAGATTGAGCCTGCATGCAGGCTCAATCTAGCGGGTCGCTCACTTCACCGTTGTGTGAAGTGAGCGGCCCCCCGTCGGCTTTCCCCCTCGCTCAGCACATCGCGCTGTGCTGAGCGGGGTGAGAGATGTGTGCTGAGCGGTCTGTGTTAAGATCGCTCAGCACACATCTCTCCCGTGAGTACCCCCCTTAATGTTTGTTACCATGGAATGACCCAGTAGTTTAAAGTCAATGTGCTATCACTTAAGCAATCATGGAGTTTCTGCAAAAGTGATTCACCTCACAAGGAAGTTATTAAAGTCAGAGACTGAAGAAGGGTCAGGCCTGGGACGAATTGTTAAACACAACAGTATTTACCAAATACACATACACAGATTATCACATATACAACATACAGTATATACTAGAGATGAGCGCCTGAAATTTTTCGGGTTTTGTGTTTTGGTTTTGGGTTCGGTTCCGCGGCCGTGTTTTGGGTTCGAACGCGTTTTGGCAAAACCTCACCGAATTTTTTTTGTCGGATTCGGGTGTGTTTTGGATTCGGGTGTTTTTTTCAAAAAACACTAAAAAACAGCTTAAATCATAGAATTTGGGGGTCATTTTGATCCCAAAGTATTATTAACCTCAAAAACCATAATTTACACTCATTTTCAGTAGAGATGAGCGGGTTCGGTTTCTTTGAATCCGAACCCGCACGAACTTCACTTTTTTTTCCACGGGTCCGAGCGACTCGGATCTTCCCGCCTTGCTCGGTTAACCCGAGCGCGCCCGAACGTCATCATGACGCTGTCGGATTCTCGCGAGGCTCGGATTCTATCGCGAGACTCGGATTCTATATAAGGAGCCGCGCGTCGCCGCCATTTTCACTCGTGCATTGAGATTGATAGGGAGAGGACGTGTCTGGCGTCCTCTCCATTAGAATAGAGATAGATAGATTAGATAGAGAGAGATTGTGCAGAGTCGCAGACAGAGTTAGTTTACCACAGTCAGTGACCAGTGCAGCAGCTAGTTAACTTTTATTTAATATAATATATCCGTTCACTTCTCTCTGCTATATCCGTTCTCTGCCTGAAAAAAAAAACGATACACAGCACAGTCAGTCACACAGTGTGACTCAGTCTGTGTGCACTCAGCTCAGCCCAGTGTGCTGCACAGTCATCAATGTATAAATTAAAAGCTTATAATTAATTGTGGGGGAGACTGGGGAGCACTGCAGGTTGTTAGCAGGAGCCAGGAGTACAATTATATTAATTAACAGTGCACACTTTTGCTGCAGGAGTGGTGACCAGTGCCTGACCACCAGTATAGTATTGTTGTATACTACTAATATCTCTTTAAATATCAACCAGTCTATATTAGCAGCAGACACAGTACAGTGCGGTAGTTCACGGCTGTGGCTACCTCTGTGTCGGCACACGGCAGGCAGTCCGTCCGACCAGAATTGTATTATTTATTATTATATACCTACCACCTAACCGTGGTTTTTTTTTCATTCTTTATACCGTCATAGTGTCATCCTAATTGTTACGAGTATACTACTATCTCTTTATCAACCAGTGTACAGTGCGGTAGTTCACGGCTGTGGCTACCTCTGTGTCGGCACACGGCAGGCAGTCCGTCCGACCAGAATTGTATTATTTATTATTATATACCTACCACCTAACCGTGGTTTTTTTTTCATTCTTTATACCGTCATAGTGTCATCCTAATTGTTACGAGTATACTACTATCTCTTTATCAACCAGTGTACAGTGCGGTAGTTCACGGCTGTGGCTACCTCTGTGTCGGCACACGGCAGGCAGTCCGTCCGACCAGAATTGTATTATTTATTATTATATACCTACCACCTAACCGTGGTTTTTTTTTCATTCTTTATACCGTCATAGTGTCATCCTAATTGTTACGAGTATACTACTATCTCTTTATCAACCAGTGTACAGTGCGGTAGTTCACGGCTGTGGCTACCTCTGTGTCGGCACACGGCAGGCAGTCCGTCCGACCAGAATTGTATTATTTATTATTATATACCTACCACCTAACCGTGGTTTTTTTTTCATTCTTTATACCGTCATAGTGTCATCCTAATTGTTACGAGTATACTACTATCTCTTTATCAACCAGTGTACAGTGCGGTAGTTCACGGCTGTGGCTACCTCTGTGTCGGCAGTCGGCAGGCAGTCCGTCCATCCATAATTGTATTATTATTATAATATATACCACCTAACCGTGGTTTTTTTTTCATTCTTTATACCGTCATAGTGTCATACTAGTTGTTACGAGTATACTACTATCTCTTTATCAACCAGTGTACAGTGCGGTAGTTCACGGCTGTGGCTACCTCTGTGTCGGCAGTCGGCAGGCAGTCCGTCCATCCATAATTGTATTATTATTATAATATATACCACCTAACCGTGGTTTTTTTTTCATTCTTTATACCGTCGTCATAGTGTCATACTAGTTGTTACGAGTATACTACTATCTCTTTATCAACCAGTGTACAGTGCGGTAGTTCACGGCTGTGGCTACCTCTGTGTCGGCAGTCGGCAGGCAGTCCGTCCATCCATAATTGTATTATTATTATAATATATACCACCTAACCGTGGTTTTTTTTTCATTCTTTATACCGTCGTCATAGTGTCATACTAGTTGTTACGAGTATACTACTATCTCTTTATCAACCAGTGTACAGTGCGGTAGTTCACGGCTGTGGCTACCTCTGTGTCGGCAGTCGGCAGGCAGTCCGTCCATCCATAATTGTATTATTATTATAATATATACCACCTAACCGTGGTTTTTTTTTCATTCTTTATACCGTCGTCATAGTGTCATACTAGTTGTTACGAGTATACTACTATCTCTTTATCAACCAGTGTACAGTGCGGTAGTTCACGGCTGTGGCTACCTCTGTGTCGGCAGTCGGCAGGCAGTCCGTCCATCCATAATTGTATTATTATTATAATATATACCACCTAACCGTGGTTTTTTTTTCATTCTTTATACCGTCGTCATAGTGTCATACTAGTTGTTACGAGTATACTACTATCTCTTTATCAACCAGTGTACAGTGCGGTAGTTCACGGCTGTGGCTACCTCTGTGTCGGCAGTCGGCAGGCAGTCCGTCCATCCATAATTGTATTATTATTATAATATATACCACCTAACCGTGGTTTTTTTTTCATTCTTTATACCGTCGTCATAGTGTCATACTAGTTGTTACGAGTATACTACTATCTCTTTATCAACCAGTGTACAGTGCGGTAGTTCACGGCTGTGGCTACCTCTGTGTCGGCAGTCGGCAGGCAGTCCGTCCATCCATAATTGTATTATTATTATAATATATACCACCTAACCGTGGTTTTTTTTTCATTCTTTATACCGTCGTCATAGTGTCATACTAGTTGTTACGAGTATACTACTATCTCTTTATCAACCAGTGTACAGTGCGGTAGTTCACGGCTGTGGCTACCTCTGTGTCGGCAGTCGGCAGGCAGTCCGTCCATCCATAATTGTATTATTATTATAATATATACCACCTAACCGTGGTTTTTTTATACCACCTAACCGTGGCAGTCCGTCCATAATTGTATACTAGTATCCAATCCATCCATCTCCATTGTTTACCTGAGGTGCCTTTTAGTTCTGCCTATAAAATATGGAGAACAAAAAAGTTGAGGTTCCAAAATTAGGGAAAGATCAAGATCCACTTCCACCTCGTGCTGAAGCTGCTGCCACTAGTCATGGCCGAGACGATGAAATGCCAGCAACGTCGTCTGCCAAGGCCGATGCCCAATGTCATAGTACAGAGCATGTCAAATCCAAAACACCAAATATCAGAAAAAAAAGGACTCCAAAACCTAAAATAAAATTGTCGGAGGAGAAGCGTAAACTTGCCAATATGCCATTTACCACACGGAGTGGCAAGGAACGGCTGAGGCCCTGGCCTATGTTCATGGCTAGTGGTTCAGCTTCACATGAGGATGGAAGCACTCAGCCTCTCGCTAGAAAACTGAAAAGACTCAAGCTGGCAAAAGCACCGCAAAGAACTGTGCGTTCTTTGAAATCCCAAATCCACAAGGAGAGTCCAATTGTGTCGTTTGCGATGCCTGACCTTCCCAACACTGGACGTGAAGAGCATGCGCCTTCCACTATTTGCATGCCCCCTGCAAGTGCTGGAAGGAGCACCCGCAGTCCAGTTCCTGATAGTCAGATTGAAGATGTCAGTGTTGAAGTACACCAGGATGAGGAGGATATGGGTGTTGCTGGCGCTGGGGAGGAAATTGACCAGGAGGATTCTGATGGTGAGGTGGTTTGTTTAAGTCAGGCACCCGGGGAGACACCTGTTGTCCGTGGGAGGAATATGGCCGTTGACATGCCAGGTGAAAATACCAAAAAAATCAGCTCTTCGGTGTGGAGGTATTTCACCAGAAATGCGGACAACAGGTGTCAAGCCGTGTGTTCCCTTTGTCAAGCTGTAATAAGTAGGGGTAAGGACGTTAACCACCTCGGAACATCCTCCCTTATACGTCACCTGCAGCGCATTCATAATAAGTCAGTGACAAGTTCAAAAACTTTGGGTGACAGCGGAAGCAGTCCACTGACCAGTAAATCCCTTCCTCTTGTAACCAAGCTCACGCAAACCACCCCACCAACTCCCTCAGTGTCAATTTCCTCCTTCCCCAGGAATGCCAATAGTCCTGCAGGCCATGTCACTGGCAAGTCTGACGAGTCCTCTCCTGCCTGGGATTCCTCCGATGCATCCTTGCGTGTAACGCCTACTGCTGCTGGCGCTGCTGTTGTTGCCGCTGGGAGTCGATGGTCATCCCAGAGGGGAAGTCGTAAGCCCACTTGTACTACTTCCAGTAAGCAATTGACTGTTCAACAGTCCTTTGCGAGGAAGATGAAATATCACAGCAGTCATCCTACTGCAAAGCGGATAACTGAGGCCTTGGCATCCTGGGTGGTGAGAAACGTGGTTCCGGTATCCATCATTACTGCAGAGCCAACTAGAGACTTGTTGGAGGTACTGTGTCCCCGGTACCAAATACCATCTAGGTTCCATTTCTCTAGGCAGGCGATACCGAAAATGTACACAGACCTCAGAAAAAGAGTCACCAGTGTCCTAAAAAATGCAGCTGTACCCAATGTCCACTTAACCACGGACATGTGGACAAGTGGAGCAGGGCAGGGTCAGGACTATATGACTGTGACAGCCCACTGGGTAGATGTATGGACTCCCGCCGCAAGAACAGCAGCGGCGGCACCAGTAGCAGCATCTCGCAAACGCCAACTCTTTCCTAGGCAGGCTACGCTTTGTATCACCGCTTTCCAGAATACGCACACAGCTGAAAACCTCTTACGGCAACTGAGGAAGATCATCGCGGAATGGCTTACCCCAATTGGACTCTCCTGTGGATTTGTGGCATCGGACAACGCCAGCAATATTGTGTGTGCATTAAATCTGGGCCAATTCCAGCACGTCCCATGTTTTGCACATACCTTGAATTTGGTGGTGCAGAATTTTTTAAAAAACGACAGGGGCGTGCAAGAGATGCTGTCGGTGGCCAGAAGAATTGCGGGACACTTTCGGCGTACAGGCACCACGTACAGAAAACTGGAGCACCACCAAAAACTACTGAACCTGCCCTGCCATCATCTGAAGCAAGAAGTGGTAACGAGGTGGAATTCAACCCTCTATATGCTTCAGAGGTTGGAGGAGCAGCAAAAGGCCATTCAAGCCTATACAATTGAGCACGATATAGTAGGTGGAATGCACCTGTCTCAAGTGCAGTGGAGAATGATTTCAACGTTGTGCAAGGTTCTGATGCCCTTTGAACTTGCCACACGTGAAGTCAGTTCAGACACTGCCAGCCTGAGTCAGGTCATTCCCCTCATCAGGCTTTTGCAGAAGAAGCTGGAGGCATTGAAGAAGGAGCTAACACGGAGCGATTCCGCTAGGCATGTGGGACTTGTGGATGCAGCCCTTAATTCGCTTAACAAGGATTCACGGGTGGTCAATCTGTTGAAATCAGAGCACTACATTTTGGCCACCGTGCTCGATCCTAGATTTAAAGCCTACCTTGGATCTCTCTTTCCGGCAGACACAGGTCTGCTGGGGTTGAAAGACCTGCTGGTGACAAAATTGTCAAGTCAAGCGGAACGCGACCTGTCAACATCTCCTCCTTCACATTCTCCCGCAACTGGGGGTGCGAGGAAAAGGCTCAGAATTCCGAGCCCACCCGCTGGCGGTGATGCAGGGCAGTCTGGAGCGACTGCTGATGCTGACATCTGGTCCGGACTGAAGGACCTGACAACGATTACGGACATGTCGTCTACTGTCACTGCATATGATTCTCTCAACATTGATAGAATGGTGGAGGATTATATGAGTGACCGCATCCAAGTAGGCACGTCACACAGTCCGTACTTATACTGGCAGGAAAAAGAGGCAATTTGGAGGCCCTTGCACAAACTGGCTTTATTCTACCTAAGTTGCCCTCCCACAAGTGTGTACTCCGAAAGAGTGTTTAGTGCCGCCGCTCACCTTGTCAGCAATCGGCGTACGAGGTTACATCCAGAAAATGTGGAGAAGATGATGTTCATTAAAATGAATTATAATCAATTCCTCCGCGGAGACATTGACCAGCAGCAATTGCCTCCACAAAGTACACAGGGAGCTGAGATGGTGGATTCCAGTGGGGACGAATTGATAATCTGTGAGGAGGGGGATGTACACGGTGATATATCGGAGGGTGAAGATGAGGTGGACATCTTGCCTCTGTAGAGCCAGTTTGTGCAAGGAGAGATTAATTGCTTCTTTTTTGGGGGGGGTCCAAACCAACCCGTCATATCAGTCACAGTCGTGTGGCAGACCCTGTCACTGAAATGATGGGTTGGTTAAAGTGTGCATGTCCTGTTTTGTTTATACAACATAAGGGTGGGTGGGAGGGCCCAAGGATAATTCCATCTTGCACCTCTTTTTTCTTTTCTTTTTCTTTGCATCATGTGCTGATTGGGGAGGGTTTTTTGGAAGGGACATCCTGCGTGACACTGCAGTGCCACTCCTAGATGGGCCCGGTGTTTGTGTCGGCCACTAGGGTCGCTAATCTTACTCACACAGCTACCTCATTGCGCCTCTTTTTTTCTTTGCGTCATGTGCTGTTTGGGGAGGGTTTTTTGGAAGGGACATCCTGCGTGACACTGCAGTGCCACTCCTAGATGTGCCCGGTGTTTGTGTCGGCCACTAGGGTCGCTAATCTTACTCACACAGTCAGCTACCTCATTGCGCCTCTTTTTTTCTTTGCGTCATGTGCTGTTTGGGGAGGGTTTTTTGGAAGGGCCATCCTGCGTGACACTGCAGTGCCACTCCTAGATGGGCCCGGTGTTTGTGTCGGCCACTAGGGTCGCTTATCTTACTCACACAGCGACCTCGGTGCAAATTTTAGGACTAAAAATAATATTGTGAGGTGTGATGTGTTCAGAATAGGCTGAAAATGAGTGTAAATTATGTTTTTTGAGGTTAATAATACTTTGGGATCAAAATTACCCCCAAATTCTATGATTTAAGCTGTTTTTTAGGGTTTTTTTAAAAAAACACCCGAATCCAAAACACACCCGAATCCGACAAAAAAAATTCGGTGAGGTTTTGCCAAAACGCGGTCGAACCCAAAACACGGCCGCGGAACCAAACCCAAAACCAAAACACAAAACCCGAAAAATTTCCGGCGCTCATCTCTAATTTTCAGTCTATTCTGAATACCTCACACCTCACAATATTATTTTTAGTCCTAAAATTTGCACCGAGGTCGCTGTGTGAGTAAGATAAGCGACCCTAGTGGCCGACACAAACACCGGGCCCATCTAGGAGTGGCACTGCAGTGTCACGCAGGATGTCCCTTCCAAAAAACCCTCCCCAAACAGCACATGACGCAAAGAAAAAAAGAGGCGCAATGAGGTAGCTGTGTGAGTAAGATTAGCGACCCTAGTGGCCGACACAAACACCGGGCCCATCTAGGAGTGGCACTGCAGTGTCACGCAGGATGGCCCTTCCAAAAAACCCTCCCCAAACAGCACATGACGCAAAGAAAAAAAGAGGCGCAATGAGGTAGCTGTGTGAGTAAGATTAGCGACCCTAGTGGCCGACACAAACACCGGGCCCATCTAGGAGTGGCACTGCAGTGTCACGCAGGATGTCCCTTCCAAAAAACCCTCCCCAAACAGCACATGACGCAAAGAAAAAAAGAGGCGCAATGAGGTAGCTGTGTGAGTAAGATTAGCGACCCTAGTGGCCGACACAAACACCGGGCCCATCTAGGAGTGGCACTGCAGTGTCACGCAGGATGTCCCTTCCAAAAAACCCTCCCCAAACAGCACATGACGCAAAGAAAAAAAGAGGCGCAATGAGGTAGCTGACTGTGTGAGTAAGATTAGCGACCCTAGTGGCCGACACAAACACCGGGCCCATCTAGGAGTGGCACTGCAGTGTCACGCAGGATGTCCCTTCCAAAAAACCCTCCCCAATCAGCACATGATGCAAAGAAAAAGAAAAGAAAAAAGAGGTGCAAGATGGAATTGTCCTTGGGCCCTCCCACCCACCCTTATGTTGTATAAACAAAACAGGACATGCACACTTTAACCAACCCATCATTTCAGTGACAGGGTCTGCCACACGACTGTGACTGATATGACGGGTTGGTTTGGACCCCCCCCAAAAAAGAAGCAATTAATCTCTCCTTGCACAAACTGGCTCTACAGAGGCAAGATGTCCACCTCATCTTCACCCTCCGATATATCACCGTGTACATCCCCCTCCTCACAGATTATCAATTCGTCCCCACTGGAATCCACCATCTCAGCTCCCTGTGTACTTTGTGGAGGCAATTGCTGCTGGTCAATGTCTCCGCGGAGGAATTGATTATAATTCATTTTAATGAACATCATCTTCTCCACATTTTCTGGATGTAACCTCGTACGCCGATTGCTGACAAGGTGAGCGGCGGCACTAAACACTCTTTCGGAGTACACACTTGTGGGAGGGCAACTTAGGTAGAATAAAGCCAGTTTGTGCAAGGGCCTCCAAATTGCCTCTTTTTCCTGCCAGTATAAGTACGGACTGTGTGACGTGCCTACTTGGATGCGGTCACTCATATAATCCTCCACCATTCTATCAATGTTGAGAGAATCATATGCAGTGACAGTAGACGACATGTCCGTAATCGTTGTCAGGTCCTTCAGTCCGGACCAGATGTCAGCATCAGCAGTCGCTCCAGACTGCCCTGCATCACCGCCAGCGGGTGGGCTCGGAATTCTGAGCCTTTTCCTCGCACCCCCAGTTGCGGGAGAATGTGAAGGAGGAGATGTTGACAGGTCGCGTTCCGCTTGACTTGACAATTTTGTCACCAGCAGGTCTTTCAACCCCAGCAGACTTGTGTCTGCCGGAAAGAGAGATCCAAGGTAGGCTTTAAATCTAGGATCGAGCACGGTGGCCAAAATGTAGTGCTCTGATTTCAACAGATTGACCACCCGTGAATCCTTGTTAAGCGAATTAAGGGCTGCATCCACAAGTCCCACATGCCTAGCGGAATCGCTCCCTTTTAGCTCCTTCTTCAATGACTCCAGCTTCTTCTGCAAAAGCCTGATGAGGGGAATGACCTGACTCAGGCTGGCAGTGTCTGAACTGACTTCACGTGTGGCAAGTTCAAAGGGCATCAGAACCTTGCACAACGTTGAAATCATTCTCCACTGCACTTGAGACAGGTGCATTCCACCTCCTATATCGTGCTCAATTGTATAGGCTTGAATGGCCTTTTGCTGCTCCTCCAACCTCTGAAGCATATAGAGGGTTGAATTCCACCTCGTTACCACTTCTTGCTTCAGATGATGGCAGGGCAGGTTCAGTAGTTTTTGGTGGTGCTCCAGTCTTCTGTACGTGGTGCCTGTACGCCGAAAGTGTCCCGCAATTTTTCTGGCCACCGACAGCATCTCTTGCACGCCCCTGTCGTTTTTTAAAAAATTCTGCACCACCAAATTCAAGGTATGTGCAAAACATGGGACGTGCTGGAATTTGCCCATATTTAATGCACACACAATATTGCTGGCGTTGTCCGATGCCACAAATCCACAGGAGAGTCCAATTGGGGTAAGCCATTCCGCGATGATCTTCCTCAGTTGCCGTAAGAGGTTTTCAGCTGTGTGCGTATTCTGGAAAGCGGTGATACAAAGCGTAGCCTGCCTAGGAAAGAGTTGGCGTTTGCGAGATGCTGCTACTGGTGCCGCCGCTGCTGTTCTTGCGGCGGGAGTCCATACATCTACCCAGTGGGCTGTCACAGTCATATAGTCCTGACCCTGCCCTGCTCCACTTGTCCACATGTCCGTGGTTAAGTGGACATTGGGTACAACTGCATTTTTTAGGACACTGGTGAGTCTTTTTCTGACGTCTGTGTACATTCTCGGTATCGCCTGCCTAGAGAAGTGGAACCTAGATGGTATTTGGTAACGGGGGCACACTGCCTCAATAAATTGTCTAGTTCCCTGTGAACTAACGGCGGATACCGGACGCACGTCTAACACCAACATAGTTGTCAAGGCCTCAGTTATCCGCTTTGCAGTAGGATGACTGCTGTGATATTTCATCTTCCTCGCAAAGGACTGTTGAACAGTCAATTGCTTACTGGAAGTAGTACAAGTGGGCTTACGACTTCCCCTCTGAGATGACCATCGACTCCCAGCGGCAACAACAGCAGCGCCAGCAGCAGTAGGCGTTACACGCAAGGATGCATCGGAGGAATCCCAGGCAGGAGAGGACTCGTCAGAATTGCCAGTGACATGGCCTGCAGGACTATTGGCATTCCTGGGGAAGGAGGAAATTGACACTGAGGGAGTTGGTGGGGTGGTTTGCGTGAGCTTGGTTACAAGAGGAAGGGATTTACTGGTTAGTGGACTGCTTCCGCTGTCACCCAAAGTTTTTGAACTTGTCACTGACTTATTATGAATGCGCTGCAGGTGACGTATAAGGGAGTATGTTCCGAGGTGGTTAACGTCCTTACCCCTACTTATTACAGCTTGACAAAGGGAACACACGGCTTGACACCTGTTGTCCGCATTTCTGGTGAAATACCTCCACACCGAAGAGCTGATTTTTTTGGTATTTTCACCTGGCATGTCAACGGCCATATTCCTCCCACGGACAACAGGTGTCTCCCCGGGTGCCTGACTTAAACAAACCACCTCACCATCAGAATCCTCCTGGTCAATTTCCTCCCCAGCGCCAGCAACACCCATATCCTCCTCATCCTGGTGTACTTCAACACTGACATCTTCAATCTGACTATCAGGAACTGGACTGCGGGTGCTCCTTCCAGCACTTGCAGGGGGCGTGCAAATGGTGGAAGGCGCATGCTCTTCACGTCCAGTGTTGGGAAGGTCAGGCATCGCAACCGACACAATTGGACTCTCCTTGTGAATTTGGGATTTCGAAGAATGCACAGTTCTTTGCTGTGCTGCTTTTGCCAGCTTGAGTCTTTTCATTTTTCTAGCGAGAGGCTGAGTGCTTCCATCCTCATGTGAAGCTGAACCACTAGCCATGAACATAGGCCAGGGCCTCAGCCGTTCCTTGCCACTCCGTGTGGTAAATGGCATATTGGCAAGTTTACGCTTCTCCTCCGACAATTTTATTTTAGGTTTTGGAGTCCTTTTTTTTCTGATATTTGGTGTTTTGGATTTGACATGCTCTGTACTATGACATTGGGCATCGGCCTTGGCAGACGACGTTGCTGGCATTTCATCGTCTCGGCCATGACTAGTGGCAGCAGCTTCAGCATGAGGTGGAAGTGGATCTTGATCTTTCCCTAATTTTGGAACCTCAACATTTTTGTTCTCCATATTTTAATAGGCACAACTAAAAGGCACCTCAGGTAAACAATGGAGATGGATACTAGTATACAATTATGGACTGCCTGCCGACTGCAGACACAGAGGTAGCCACAGCCGTGAACTACCGTACTGTACTGTGTCTGCAGCTAATATAGACTGGTTGATAAAGAGAAGATGTCTATGTAACTATGTATGTATAAAGAAGAATGAAAAAAAACCACGGTTAGGTGGTATACAATTATGGACGGACTGCCTGCCGAGTGCAGACACAGAGGTAGCCACAGCCGTGAACTACCGTACTGTACTGTGTCTGCAGCTAATATAGACTGGTTGATAAAGAGAAGATGTCTATGTAACTATGTATGTATAAAGAAGAATGAAAAAAATCCACGGTTAGGTGGTATTACAATTATGGACGGACTGCCTGCCGAGTGCAGAGACACAGAGGTAGCCACAGCCGTGAACTACCGTACTGTGTCTGCTGCGACTGGATGATAAATGATATAAAAAATATATATATATCACTACTGCAGCCGGACAGGTATATATTATATATTATATAATGACGGACCTGCTGGACACTGTCTGTCAGCAGAATGAGTTTTATTTTTATAGAATAAAAAAAAAAAAACACACAAGTGAAGTCACACGACGAGTGTTTAACTTTTTCAGGCAATCACAATATAAGTATACTACTAACTATACTGGTGGTCAGTGTGGTCAGGTCACTGGTCAGTCACACTGGCAGTGGCACTCCTGCAGCAAAAGTGTGCACTGTTTAATTTTAATATAATATGTACTCCTGGCTCCTGCTATAACCTATAACTGGCACTGCAGTAGTGCTCCCCAGTCTCCCCCACAATTATAAGCTGTGTGAGCTGAGCAGTCAGACAGATATATATAATATTATATATAGATAATAGATGATGCAGCACACTGGCCTGAGCCTGAGCAGTGCACACAGATATGGTATGTGACTGACTGAGTCACTGTGTGTATCGCTTTTTTCAGGCAAAGAACGGATATATTAAATAAACTGCACTGTGTGTCTGGTGGTCACTCACTATATAATATATTATGTACTCCTGGCTCCTGCTATAACCTATAACTGGCACTGCAGTAGTGCTCCCCAGTCTCCCCCACAATTATAAGCTGTGTGAGCTGAGCAGTCAGACAGATATATATAATATTATATATAGATAATAGATGATGCAGCACACTGGCCTGAGCCTGAGCAGTGCACACAGATATGGTATGTGACTGACTGAGTCACTGTGTGTATCGCTTTTTTCAGGCAGAGAACGGATATATTAAATAAACTGCACTGTGTGTCTGGTGGTCACTCACTATATAATATATTATGTACTCCTGGCTCCTGCTATAACCTATAACTGGCACTGCAGTAGTGCTCCCCAGTCTCCCCCACAATTATAAGCTGTGTGAGCTGAGCAGTCAGACAGATATATATAATATTATATATAGATAATAGATGATGCAGCACACTGGCCTGAGCCTGAGCAGTGCACACAGATATGGTATGTGACTGACTGAGTCACTGTGTGTATCGCTTTTTTCAGGCAGAGAACGGATATATTAAATAAACTGCACTGTGTGTCTGGTGGTCACTCACTATATAATATATTATGTACTCCTGGCTCCTGCTATAACCTATAACTGGCACTGCAGTAGTGCTCCCCAGTCTCCCCCACAATTATAAGCTGTGTGAGCTGAGCAGTCAGACAGATATATATAATATTATATATAGATAATAGATGATGCAGCACACTGGCCTGAGCCTGAGCAGTGCACACAGATATGGTATGTGACTGACTGAGTCACTGTGTGTATCGCTTTTTTCAGGCAGAGAACGGATATATTAAATAAACTGCACTGTGTGTCTGGTGGTCACTCACTATATAATATATTATGTACTCCTGGCTCCTGCTATAACCTATAACTGGCACTGCAGTAGTGCTCCCCAGTCTCCCCCACAATTATAAGCTGTGTGAGCTGAGCAGTCAGACAGATATATATAATATTATATATAGATAATAGATGATGCAGCACACTGGCCTGAGCCTGAGCAGTGCACACAGATATGGTATGTGACTGACTGAGTCACTGTGTGTATCGCTTTTTTCAGGCAGAGAACGGCTATATTAAATAAACTGCACTGTGTGACGTCTGGTGGTCACTCACTATATAATATATTATGTACTCCTGGCTCCTGCTATAACCTATAACTGGCACTGCAGTAGTGCTCCCCAGTCTCCCCCACAATTATAAGCTGTGTGAGCTGAGCAGTCAGACAGATATATATAATATTATATATAGATAATAGATGATGCAGCACACTGGCCTGAGCCTGAGCAGTGCACACAGATATGGTATGTGACTGAGTCACTGTGTGCTGTGTATCGCTTTTTTCAGGCAGAGAACGGATTATAAAGTAAACTGCACTGTCCTCACTAGTAAACTCTCTCCACTCAGTCTCTACACTTCTACAGTAACAGTACTCCTCCTAGTCAGCTCCAGTAAATCTCTCTCAGTCTCTTATAATCTAAATGGAGAGGACGCCAGCCACGTCCTCTCCCTATCAATCTCAATGCACGTGTGAAAATGGCGGCGACGCGCGGCTCCTTATATAGAATCCGAGTCTCGCGATAGAATCCGAGCCTCGCGAGAATCCGACAGCGTCATGATGACGTTCGGGCGCGCTCGGGTTAACCGAGCAAGGCGGGAAGATCCGAGTCGCTCGGACCCGTGAAAAAAAACATGAAGTTCTGGCGGGTTCGGATTCAGAGAAACCGAACCCGCTCATCTCTAGTATATACAACACCAAATACCCATCCATGAGCCATAGATATTTACATTAACTTTTTTGGAGGGACACGTGAACAAATATGGAAACATTTTTTGTAGCTTGTTTTGATTGATTATTAATATTTGTAGTTGTACGGGAAAGTACATGACTAAGTGTGTCTGGATGATAGTGACTGCAGGGGATGCTAATATTTGCTCCTCCTCACACTTGCTAGTCTAGCAAGTCTACCCACAGGAATATGCCTCAAATTACACCCAGAATACACATGGAAGAAAACACATTCTGTGGTATCAGATAGTTAAAGCTTCAATGGGTATTTCTCTGTTCTGTTAATATGTTCCTGGCACTCCAAAGACAGTTCCAATGAAATATGATGAGGTAATGTTTAAACAATATTATGCACAATACAACTGAAGAATAAGGACAATAGACATGCAATATTAGAACAATGCAACCACATAAAGACAAAAGGAGATTTGGATAATGGGCTGCTGCTGAGTTGTCCACATTCATACCACAGATCGCAAAGTAAAATGTGTTCATTACAAAAACCTGGTTGGTTATTAAGCATCAATGCAGCGACACAAACACATGGCATATCGATGACACTGCCAAACAGCTATGGCAGAAATGAAAGTTGGTGCAATATGGATGATGAGTGCATTGCCACACACTACCTTTTTGGCAGTATGAAATTGTCCAAATTGTCCTTGGACCCTCCCCCGCACCCTTGTGTTGTATATTAAAAAGGACATGCAGTTATAAACCTAGCACTTCAGCGACAGTGGCAAAAGTGGTTGTTCTGTTTTTGCCTCCAAAAGATAATGTTTTTAAGGACTACATCTGATCACTAACGAGGAAGTTGATGATGAGGGTGTTAATTACATTATAATCTTGTAAAATAAATTTCATGAACTTGCCACAAATGACGTAACATGGAAGAGATCCCTAGATGGCTAACAACCCTACCTCTACTAACTTTGGCCTCACAAATGGAGCAGATGCCTTCACAAACATTGTCAGGATTTTTTTAAAAATAATCCCACACCCAAGAGGTGGCTTTTTTCATCTTATGCCCAGGCATCACAATGGCTTTCTTTTTATCATTGGCAAGAACTGCAGCCACTGGTGGCTAACTTACACAAACAGCATCATCAACATCCTCATCTGCAGTGTCAGATAGTAGTAGTACACACATATTCCCCTCATCCTGTTCTACTTCCACACATGAATCCTCAGTTTCTTTTATACCTTCATCACCATCTTTACTTGTACTGCTCCCCACATGTGCAGATGGTGCAGAAATAGTGGAACGAGGTGAAAGAGACTTATCTATGAGGAAAGTATGAGAAATGTCAGTTTGTTCTACTGCCTTAGTGGTTTTCTTTATTTGACACCGCTCCTAGACTCTGAGTAAAAAGTTCTTGCATAGTCATGAGAGGGAGAATAAGATGTTTCACTGATAGTTGCAAAATCACCACTCAGAAATAAAGGCCAAGGCCTGAACCTTTAGTTACCACTGCGTATGGTGAATGGCATGTTAGCAATTTTATGTTTTTCTGCACCAAACCTTGCCTTATTAAGATGTGTCTTTTTCTTTAACACCTGGCCAATTAGGGGATTACTGCTTTCTGTCAGTAATTGCCTGTTACTAACTCCACCCACTGAACAGTAGGCTGGTATGATGCTGCCACCACCAGACTCCTCCTTTCCATGGCATCTGGAATCACGGTTCTGCTCTCTATGCGTCGACCTGCTGTCTTACCACACCTGTGTACTGATCCCCACCGGTCGCTTGACCAAGGCTCTGCACGATAGCTGGCGGAAGGCGAAGCTTGGAGATGCTAGGTTTACCCTGGAACAGCCGGAGAATGGGGCTATGTTTGGCATACCCCTGCTGATCACAAGATGAAGCGGTCGTCTTGAGGGAAAAGATGTTTATTTGCAATAGTTCTAAAGAGAACTCTTCCCTAATTCTAGGGGGACAGCAATACAGCAAGATGTTCACAGCAGAAAGAAGATGATATCATACCTCTGAGGCATGCAGGCCCCCTATTTTTGTCTCAGTTATACACACACAGTACAACAGGGTGTAAGCCTGCCCTGTGTTCTTTTCCATCCAATCAGAATATCTTACAAAATATAAATAAATACATTTCAAAAGGATATAACTGCATAACTCAATTTCCTCAAACAACAAAGATTGGTGTCGTTTAAACGACATCCTATTACCAACTGGTAATTTGCAATTCTCCTTTGATCACAGATTCTATAGTCTATACAGTAGTGTCTGTATTTGTAACAAATGGTACAGGAAAACAACTTATACAAAGTATACAAATTGATTCCCCCTGCCATTCACGTATCTGGAGTGAATATACAGGAAATTATTGAAAAAAAAAACTGATTTCCCCCAATAGCATAGACACACAAAAGACCACCTAGGGGTCATTTTACAGGAAGTGCTGTAACCAAAGTATTGATCATTTCACTTTTACATCTTCTCACAGGAACTGCAGAATCCAAGCACATTACCTGCTGTGCCCTGACCAACACGTCAAAAGGTCTGATCACACTAGGAGGTTACTTAGCATATGATTTCCTATGTGAGAGTGTACCATGAGTTCCCAAAACTCACTAAGAGCATCTTAGATACAAATACATTATAAAACGTACAGTTTATAACTCTCCAACTGAGCACAGTGCAGTGATATAACAATAAATACTCCGCACCTGACACCATGGGGTAAATTTACTAAGGTGTGAGTTTTTTAGAACTGGTGATGTTGCTCATAGCAACCAATCCCACCTTAGTAAATTTACCCCCATTAGTACATTTGAATGGGACGTCTAGTGCCCATTGTCTCTGTAAAATGGTGCCGGGCACGGAGGGTTAACCCATTCAGTGCCGCGGTCGCCATTGTCAGTTATCCATTTGTCAAGTGGTAAACCACTTGCGTGGATCACAGGGCTTCTAGATGCACGTGAACAATGCGTACATGAGTAAAGCACACTAACTAACCAGTACAATATATATATATTAAAAAATGAAGTAAAAAAAGCGCCTGATAGTGTCAGTGAAGCACTCTTTGTGAATGTAGGTATAGTGATAAGAAAGAACAAAATTTTAACAACTTAGCTGCGAACAGTTTCAGGTAGATGACTCTTAGGAACAGGACATGTAAAAGAGAAATAAATGTGACATAGTGTGAGGACTTCTTCATACCAGGACGAAAACGCGTTGGGACAGGGACTGGACGCTCACCCCTCTGACTTCTTATTCGTGGACAGATAAGCCATGTTTTAACATTTTATCTTGTACGTTTGATACCTGCATTTACGGATAAATTCTATCCTGAAGTTTCTATATGCGGACAGATAAGCTGGCTATATTCTATAATCTTGTACGGTTAATACCTACACTTACAATTGGACGAGCTGCTATATATGTCCTTATGCCCTTTTGTTTACTTTTTAAAAATTGTCTTTATATGTGACCTGCATGTGTGGCAGGATTGTGTTTATTAAATTGTTACTGTTTTTAATTGACGTTTTTTCTTTATCAAAAATTGGAACTAGCACAGTTCCTAAATTTTTAAGTATCTGTGATAATTCAAAAACAGTACACACTATGTCGCATTTATCTCTCTTTTACATGTCCTGTTCCTAAGAGTCATCTACCTGAAACTGTTCGCAGCTAAGTTGTTAAAATTTTGTTCTTTCTTATCACTATACCTACATTCACAAAGAGTGCTTCACTGACACTATCAGGCGCTTTTTTTACTTCATTTTTTAATATTTATCCTTATATTGTTGAAAAGCTGCCACTCATCCATGTGTGAGGAGTGTTAGATCAAGTGAAAAAGGATTATTAGAAATTAACCTTTTTTATTAGAGTGTCTTATTAGGTATACATAGGCGCTATCCTCCATTTTATATATATATATATATATATATATATATATAAAACATGTCAGAATGGCACTCAATGCATATTGTAATAACCGTCCCCGTTGACCTCCATACTGCTGAATCGGAACAGGTCCCTCAGGTGTACAATGAAATGTGAAAGGCGGCACTCAGGTAAATAAAGCCCGAACAACAGTCAGTTGAACAGCCAATGTTTCAATGCAGAAGCATTTTTGTCAGGGCATACACATAGAATACAATCAATCACTCACTATATATGTGCTCCACCTTCACCAAATTTGCACCGGCAGCATCTCTTCCGAAAGTCCAGGTGCGTGCCGATGACGTCACCCCATGCGCCCAACACCATGGATACAACTAAGCAGTACAAGAATGTAATGGAACGCATATAGCACAACCGTAGAATTTAAACTCAGCCTGTATAAGCAAAGTCACTAGACATTGAGCAAGATAGAATATGGAAATCAGATAGTACAGTAATATACACTATTAAAGCAGAGAACACGCAAATTAGGATTATCCCATAATTGTTATATCCCAAAGATCATAGGTAACTAATCAGTCCACTGTTTTTATTTAAGCCATAGGGGCTCAGAGCATCTAATTGGAAAATCCATTTGGCTTCCCGCTGTAACAATAACCTACCACGGTCACTACCTCTAACAAGAGGTGGTATGTGATCATTGATTTTATGCCTGACCAAAGTAGGTGAATGTCCCACGGTAGCAAAATGTTGGGCTACCGGCTGCTCACTTTTGCCTGACACCACTGCCTCCCTAATAGCATACGGGTGCTGGCCCATCCTTACTTTCAATTGGCATTCAGTCTTGCCATTATAGTATTTGCCACAAGGGCATACTAACACATAAATTAAGTTTTTAGAGGTGCAAGACAAACAATGTTTAATCTTAAAGCTCTTATTTAGCCACGGGTTGGTATCTCCTGTTAGCATATAACTGCATGTGACACAACCCATGCATTTAAAGCACCCCATTTTGATTGCAGTGGAAAATTACATCTTTTCCAATCCTGCTGTTACTGAGAATATTATCTACTATTCACAATATATAGATGATATGTTGATATTATTATGGATGAGCACAACAATAGAGACAGTGCAGTGAAATTAACCTGTAAGATGGATAACAGTGTTGATTTTTTAGATGTGCGTATTACAAAAAATAACAATACACTAGAAACGTCACTTTTTGTTAAGCCTACTGATCAGAATATGCTATTACTCCCTAGTAGTCACCACCCTAAGGTGGTCCAAAGAGGCCTCCCATTCTCACAATTCCTAAGGGTGAGGTGTATATGTAGCAATGATGATGAGCTTGACATTTGACATTGCACTTGAGAAAATGATTGATAAGTTTGTGGCTAGGGGTTATGATAGGAGACAGCTGCAGGATACTAAATTAAAGGTCATGGTTATTACTTGAACCAAAACATTAATGACTAAACAGGCCAAATCCACCAAAAACTAAATTGTGTGGCCCAGATTTAATATTGCCAGTGGGAAAGTAAGAAGGGCTAATAAAACTGATTGGCCCATTATTTCTACTGATAAAGATTTGGTCGGGTTACAGGACAAGAGCATTATGAGTTGCTATTCCAGGGGGAGAAATGTCCGTGATTATATAGTACACATGGATGTAACCAACTTTGGTAAAAATTTGGCTACATCATTTTTTGGAAAACCCAAAATGGGGTGCTTTAAATGCACGGGTTGTGTCACATGCAGTTATATGCTAACAGGAGATACCATCAAACACCCGTGGATAAATAAAAGCTTTAAGATTAAACATTGTTTGTCTTGTACCTCTAAATACGTAATATGTTAGTATGCCCTTGTGGCAAATACTATATTGGCAAGACTGAGTGCCAATTTAATGCAAGGATGGGCTATGTTAAGTTTGTTTAAATTACAAGGAAAAGCAATACTTTATCACACTGTGGTTCGAGCTGATGCGGCCGCTAATCATATGCATATAACAGCTTTAATGTGTATATAAGTTGCGTATACACGCCAACACATTATGCGCACAATATAGCGACATGTGTGGCTGAATACACTTTACCCCAAACAAGAATAGAATGCGACACAAGTAGTTAAATGTTATGTTGTGGTCCAACGCATCAACAGTATAACTTAAATATATATATATATATATATATATATATGTAAAAAGCACAACAATATACAGAGAAGAGCTACAACCAATAATACATACGTTCGATCGTGAGTGCTCCTGGATCCAAGACTCAGTCAGTCTTAGCAAGATGACCTTCAGAGAATAGAGACTGAGCCTGGTCAGGAGGCCTCTCTTTTATACAATGTGTCCAAATACAGTACAATGGGAACTGTAAGTTCTTCTTTCATAGGTCAGAGGGCAAATCATTTACAGTACATGAGGGGTCATAGGTTGGTTTGAATGAATGCTTGGTCCAGGTGTACTTGCAGATGTTCGCCACTGGGTTCCCGCCGAATATCATGAGTACAGTATTACAGCAGTTTGCTAATATTACAATTCTGCATATATCTATACGCAGAAACATGCAATAAACTGGAAATAGCCACCGGAGTATAGATCACAAAATACTGTACATCTGGATACCAAACACTAAGACTTAATACTGCTCCATCCCCTCACACCATGTAAAGCTGAATAGCTCTTTGTTTTACCTTTTAAGTGTATGTAAGTTGCTGACAATGTGTATGGAGATTATGGCCCTCATTCCGAGTTGTTCGCTCGCTAGCTGCTTTTAGCAGTCGTGCAAACGCTAAGTTGACGCCCTCTGGGAGTGTATCTTAGCTTAGCAGAAGTGCGAACGAAAGGATCGCAGAACGGCACCAAAATATTTTCGAGCAGTTTCTGAGTAGCTCCAGACCTACTCCTAGCTTGCGATCACTTCACACTATTCAGTTCCTGTTTTGACGTCACAAACACGCCCTGCGTTCAGCCAGCCACGCCCGCATTTTTCCAGGCACGCCTGCGTTTGTATCTGACATGCCTGCATTTTTAAGCACACTCCCTGAAAATGGTCAGTTACCTCCCAGAAACGCCCCTTTCCTGTCAATCACTCAGCGGCCAGCAGTGCGACTGAAAAGCATCGCTAGACCTTGCGCATTGTGTCCCATACGCATGTGCAGAAGTGCCACTTTTTAGCCTGATCGCTGCCTTGTGAACAACGGCAGCTAGCGATCAACTCGGAATGACCCCCCATGTGTGAATTGTGCACTATATGAATAAAGTATTGAATATGTCTTTGTGGCTTTTCTGTGCGAATGCGTTTGCTACCGTATATACTCTTCGCATGCGTTAATACGCAAGGCCTGGGTACATAGCATGCGTGTATGTATACGCACGGCGGCAACGCGCATGCACAGAGGCCACTCTGTTTGGAGTTTATACGTGTGTGTGTGATATTTTTTACTTTGCCAGTCCACCCTTTGACAATAAACAATAACTATCATAACTAAAACATAATTAAAATAATAACACTAAACATAATTAAAATAATATTTCAAACACATAACTGGTGGCCTAGACACACGTATGTATTCATTTCGCAAATCAGACATTGACTATAGTTGGGGAAGACAGGAAAGAGGACGAGACATCCTCTATATGCGCTCAGTGGTCACAGGACCACTCTTTGGATGTGGGATGACATTCAACCTATAGAGTATGCTGGGACAGTACTATAGCCTATGATGTCTGATCTGAACGATCGTTGCATACATACATGTACCTAAGTCTTTGTTCACTGATGTTCGGATTCGGAGGTTTTGCTGGGTAGAGGGAGAGAAAAACACAAATAGTGAAAGAAACAGATCATGAAATTCATTTACATTCCTTATCACAATACTGTTTCTATCGTTGGCTCATATACCAGATCTGCTGCACTAACAACACACCCGCTACTTAGACTCGTCAGGTTTGTATTGTGGTTTGTCCTTTTTTGCTGTGTCAAAATTTGAACACATTTAAATATCAGACCATTAGTTATGACAACACCCAGGATACAGAGAAGAAACTTCCCCACATTTGCGATCATTCCTTGTGCCCACTCTCCTAACCCAGAGAACCATTTGAGTGGGTTCAACCATGAGGCCCATCCGGTCAACTCATTACCCACAGCCGCTAAAGTGAGATTGTGTTTCTTTCTAAACTCCCATTTTAATTGTAATATCTCATCCATCTTTTGATCAATGATCTCTTTTGGATCCTCAGTACTGTTCGTAATATACGTACAGCACTTCACTCCATATTGAGTTGCTAAAGTAACACAATACCCACCCATCACGGCCGTGACGTAAATTCAAGACCATTCTGTGTTGTACGAGTTCCTTCTTGTAGGCCTGTAGCTCCCTACCCATATACCTGAAGCTGTCGTCATACATCTCAGTGATATTGTCTATCAGGTTCACCAGCGCATGGATATACCTATACTTTATGATTCCTCTGGCAGTATGGGTGATGTCTAATGCGAGAAGGATCTGAATCCCTGTGGATTCATGAATCAAATTTGAGGCCGCTGGCTCTCCTCTATCATGAGGTGTGTCTTATAAATGTGTTCGTAGTGAGTGTGAGTATAAGGAGTCAGAGCGCTGCGGTGAATGTCTTTCATTTTGACATGTGCAATGGTCATGATTTCTGGTAGTACTCTGCCTATGTAACATAACCCTTCAGAGCTCAGAGTAAGCCACTTGCACGCCTTTTTTCCACATATGAAATAAGCGTCATCTGGGAGAACATAGGGGACAAAATGCATTAATATCATGTCACAGATAATTCTCACAGACACCTGTCCCCAGTTTTTCCATCTGCTTGACACAAGTATCTGGCTGGATGATGTGCGCACAATATCCCTGTGACACTTTTCCAGCCCACACCGTTTTGGTCCCACGTGTATACCTGTATTGGAAGTACCTCCCACTTGTGGCTATCCCACGTACAAGTTCAGAGTTGATGGGCTCCTCGTCAGCACTGTGTGAGAAGGTCATTGTCTGATTATTCCACATCACTTCCCAATTTCCTGGTTTCCAGAAATTGGTTATGTTGAAACAAAGTAGGGATCTGTCTACATGGTACTGGTGGAGCTTTAGGCTAGGGGTCTAGATATATTGTATTTTCTGTCCACCGGTCTCCCCCCATGCAATTCGAGTACCTCATTTACTGTTAATGGGTATGGCATTAATCCCGATTTACTCTGTCCTTGAGGTACTTGTGAGGACACCCAGCATTCTGTTTGGTTTAAGATCGTACCCACTAGTGAGTGATAGTCACTCAAAGGATGTCCGTCAATATCGATATTATTGTTTGACTGACATCTCTGGATGCACTCATCTTCAATTATGGGGTCGCAGTACTTACATATGCAGTATTCATCAGACAATAACCCCTCACATTGTCTCCGAACTCCGTGACTACCAGATATCTTACTTATACCAGCTTTGACTAAAGTGATGGACTGATCCTGGGATCCTACAAATTCATCTCCTTCATCAGAACCCATTCCAGATCCTTGCTCAACTTCTCAGTGGCCCTCGCAAAAACAAATTGTCCTGATCAAAAATAGAGTCACAAGAAAAATCTGGAATAGGGATAACATAGTCTCTCAATGCAAATCCATTTCGGCAGGAAAAAAAAAGGGGGGTGTTGGAGAAAAGTAAAATAAGATGACAGTCCTTGGTCTTGTTTCTCACCACGCTCAGGTACCGTTTGACAGTTCTATCTTTCAGCTTTCCCAGAACAGATTCTCCAGTGATATCAAGCTTTCTTCACCTTTCTCTTTCTCACAAGCTTTCTTCGGGTTAGCAACCTTCTTGCAGTGGGATGAGTGGACCCAAGTCTCTCTTTCGGCAACCTTCAGTGATGTCGTGCTGATCAACAAAACTTGATACGGTCCTTCCCACCTGTCTATTAGGAAACCTGAGCGTAGAACATTTCAAATCATCACATAGTCCCCAGGTTCAATTTCATGCCAGTTACTGTTTGGTAAATCAGGAATCGCCAATTTCAAATTCCTTTGCTGATTTCTCAATTGCTGGCTCATCCTAACCAAATATTGTACAGTTATCTCATTATTGCATTTCAGATCATCCTCGGGATCTATGATTATGTGGGGCTGTCATCCAAAAAGAATTTCAAAGGGTGATAGGTTAAGCGGTGACCTGGGAGTGGTTCTTATGCTGTACAACACTAGTGGCAGTGCCTCCGGCCACAACAGTCCAGTTTCAGCCATCACTTTGCTCAGCTTTTTTTTAATAGTGCTGTTCATTCTCTCCACCTTCGCACTGGCCTGTGGTCGGTAAGGAGTATGAAGTTTGCTGTTAATAGCCATAAGTTTGCACCTAACCTTTAAGACTTCACCTGTAAAATGGGTACCCCTATCACTTTCAATGATCTTAGGAATACCATATCGACACACACATTCCTGCACAATTTTCTTTGCAGTAAACACAGCAGTATTTGTGGCAGCAGGAAATGCCTCTACCCAGTTTGAGAAAACATCAGTGCACACCAATACATACTCCAAATTCCTACAGGGTGGTATCTGTAAAAAAACGATTTGTATTACCTGGAAAGGTCCATCTGTAGGAGGGATATGGGATAGCTCTGTTGATATTGTCTTTTCAAGGTTCTTCCTCAAGCAAGTAAGACATGTCATTGCTTTCTTGCTTGACTGAGAAGAGAACCCTGTTGCACTCCAGTAAGCTCTTACCAATTTGCACATACCTTCCTTGCCCAGATGAGTCAGACCATGTGCCGCTTCAGCTAGGTTTAGGAGATACGCCCTGGGGGCCACTGGCTTACCTTGTCCATCTCTCCAGAGTCCTGAGGACTCCTGACCATATCCCTTAGCCTTCCAGACTGCCTTCTCCTGTAGGGAAAACAAATCTTGCATTTCAATTAACTGTTGTGTATTTACTGTATTGAATGTCATCAGTTGTGTGGGGTTAATTTGTGTAGTGGTGCTTGCTGCCCATTTAGCAGCTTCATCCGCCCGGCTGTTACCAAGTGAAATTGGGTCTTGGTTGTAAGTGTGTGCTTTACACTTGATACCAGCCACTCTGTCAGGTTCCTGTATGGCCATCAGCAGTCTTTTGATGTGTGACGCATGCGCCACAGGTGTGCCAGCTGCCATCATGAAATTTCTGAGGCACCACAGGGCCCCAAAATCATGCACTACTCCAAAAACATATCTAGAGTCCGTGTATTTATTAGTTGACTTACCCTTTGCCAACTCACATGCTCTGGTCAGTGCTACAAGCTCAGCGACTTGTGCTGAGTGAGGTGGACCAAAGGGTTCAGCTTCTATAATAACTTCCTCATCTACAACTGCGTATCTGGTGCACAGGTCTCCTGAGTCTGTCTGTCTGTGACAACTACCGTCTGTAAAAGGTAAGGTCTACGTCTTCTAGTGGGTTGTCACTGATTTCAGGTCTTGCAGTGAAAGTCTGGTTCAAGTATTCCATACAGTCATGAGTATCAGTGTCTGTACTAAATCCTCCTTCACCATCATTCTCATCCTCCACCCTTTGTGCATGACAAGGCACACTTGGCAAATAAGTTGCAGGATTTAGTGTGTTACACCTTTTTATGGTGATGTTTACAGGGGCCATCAGTGACAGTTCCCATTTAGTAAACCGAGCGGATGAGACATGTCTGGTTTGGGCGGAGATTAGCAAGGCTGACACTGCATGAGGTGTATGGATTGTAAGGTCATGTCCTAGCACTACATCTTCACTCTTACTTAGCAACAAAGTTATTGCAGCAACACTTCATAGGCAAGTGGGGAGAGACCGTGCTAGTGTCCAGCTGTGCAATGTAGTAGGCTACCAGTCTTCTGGCATCACCATGTTTTTGTGTTAGGACCCCTGCCGCGCACCCAGCACTTTCGGTACCATATAATTCAAAAGGTTTCTCATAATCTGGCATCCCCAATGCTGGTGCTTTTGACAAGCACTTTTTCAGTCTTTCAAACGCCAGTTCAGACTCCTCAGTATGAGAAACCCATTCTGGTTTACTTGAAGAGACCATTTCTTGCATTGGTAGTGCCAAAATAGAGAAACCTGGAATCTAATTTTGACAATATACACACATTCCTAGGAATTTGCAAATTTGTTGCTGAGTCTGTTGCAGAGTCATGTCATGGGTGGCCTGTATCCTGTCAGTGGTCAGATGCCTTAGTCCTTGCGTCAAGCAGTGTCCCAAGTATTTAACCCTTGTCCGGCATAACTTTATTTTATCCTTAGAAACCTTGTGTCCTGTCTGGGAGAGCTGAAACAGAAGTTGTTTAGTATCTGCCAGGGACGACTCAAATGAATCAGAGCATAACAACAAGTCATCAATATATTGTATGAGCACTGACTCATTCTCAGGCTGAAAGGATTGCAAACAGTCATGTAGGGCCTGGGAGAAAATACTTGGGCTGTCAATGAAACCTTGGGGTGTCACGCTCGGCATAAGCTGGGGTACCGACAACCGTGTTTTGGCTGAAGGTACAGCTACCTGTGAGGAGAGTAAATGAGGTGGCTGAATATAATTCCTCCTCATGGGGTGGAAGCCAAATGAAGTGTTAACTTTGGCCGGAGGGCGTAAAGAAAAGGAGGACTTCGTAGGAAGATAGCTGTAGTTTTAATGAATAATCAGGCTGTACATAAATATTGGAGAAATAGAAGAAACTGGAAGAATTAGAGTCTATAGTTAAATGACTTGAAGAGTGAAGCTGAAGAACTCCGGTAAAGAAGAACTGAAGACTGTGTTTTATAATTAAAAGATGAGGCTGAAGTACTTGGACTTTGAAGAAATGAAGATGTGGTTTGAGATTGAATTATGAGGCTGTAGTACTTGGACTTTGAAGAAATGAAGACTGTTGTTTGTGATTGTGTGACGAGCCTTAAGAACTTGAACTTTGAAGAAATTAAGATTGTAGTTTGTGATTGAAAGATGAGGCTGAAGAACTTGGACTTTAAAGAAATGCAGACGTCTGCAGGAACCACCATTAGCACCTGGAGCTCCTCTATGACCTGGGACCCCGTGAGCGCTTCCACGAGTGGCAGCGGACTTAGCCAGCAGGACTGCAGCAGCATTCAGGTAACCGAAGGATGAGAGCAACCAGGACCAGGGAACCAGAAGTAACCTGGGAGCACAGAGCTGGAGAACCTTTCACAAGGAGATAACTTAAAGCACTGGCACTCTCACTCTGAGCCAGCCCCCTTTTGTAAGGGTAGAACATGCAGGATTGGCTGGACACAGATTGGGAACTTCATTGGTAATACTCTGGTCTCCAACATGGCTGCCCCAGCACAGGAGACATACTTAGCTGTTAGCACACAGCTTTATCCAGCTTCTGTCTCTGACACACTATACTGTGTCACCACTAGAGGACCTTACCGCAGCGATCCCCGCTGCAGCGCCTGGCTCTCCAGACTCTTGGCCCCCGGCCCTTGGAAGCAGCACATCTGTCCAGGAGGACCCGCCGCCAGCAGCTCCCTGCCGCTGCAGCCGCACCAACCAGCGGTTCAGTAACCCTTGGGAGCACCCGCCGGAGGTAAGGCTCCGGAGCCTGACATGGGGGAGATGGGTCCAGGTATCCTGTACTCCCCTGTAAGAGAAAGCAAAGAGGTACTGGCTGTCGGCTTGAAGAGGAACAGAAAAGAAAGCCGAGCAGAGGTTAATTACAGAGCAATAAGTAGAGGTAGAGGGGATCTGCATGAGAATGACAGCTGGATTGGGCACTACGGGGAATTGACTGTTGACTATTTTGTTTATCCCCCTTAAATTCTGCACTAGCCTGTAACCCCTTCCCCCACTCTTTTTCACAGGGAAGATTGGACTATTGGCTCTGCTGGATGTCCTGACTAGGATGCCCTGCTGTAGCAGCCGTTCTATAACAGGGTATACTCCTAATTCCACCTCTGGCTTCAGAGGGTACTGGGGGATTTTTTGAGCTATTCTGCCATCTTTTATTTGCACAACTACTGGGGCTACAGTTGCCATCAATCCAGTGATTGATGACGGCTCTGGAAACCGGGATCCGACACAGACACTCAGCACCAGGTGTAGATGACAGTCTCAATGGGATCACAAAAAACGGGAGATCAGACGCTTAACTTGTTTCAAACTTTCATAGTTCTTCCTCATGCTGAGTGTCTGTGTCGGTTCCCGGTTTCCGGAGCCGTTATCCTGGGGTGCCTGTGTCCATCTGTCCCCTTCCAGACTCTGCCTCCTGTTACTGTATTTGCCAATGAGGATCTGTTTACACGCTATTGTTTCATCTGTTTGGTGTAAGTGCAATGTTAAAATAAACCTGTGTGTTTTAAAAAGGATAACAGCAATATTGCACTTTTTTCTGCTTTATCTCTTTATGAGGTCTAGACGTATATGAAGGTTTTTGTTTGATATTAACCTCCAGAAAAAATCAACGCTGGATTTCTGTCTACCTCAAAGAATATTTGTATATGTGGTATACCTATAACTAACGGTATTATCCTTTTATTTTTACCCACTGGGTGCTTGTCTGTAAATTTGGGCTTTTCATTGGAGCACTTTATATCTGTACCTTCCTTTCCTTTTTTCCAATTATCCAATATAAGTGTAAAGGGGTGTGCACTTAAGGATATAGTTTTTTAGCTGCACCTTTGAATTAAATTTCGCATGTTTTCAACTACTTTACAATTTTATAAGTTTAAAAATAGAAAACTTAACATTGGTTGAGGATCAGAATATTCTGGTTGTCTGATGAATCTCCAGTTGTTCCACTAATTAAACATTCTTCCTGCCATTACAGGATCTATCTCAGTATCATTGATCTAACCATCTTTCCACGTACAGTATCTGCCATCACTTAGACACCCTTCATGTTTGTTGCTACTCAACTCAAGTTTAATTAGATTGTGACTAGAGATGAGCGGTACGGATTCCACAGAATCCCAACATTGGGAGCGCGGGTGTTCCCGCCAGACTCGGATCCACTCAAGGTCGAACGTCATCTTCCCAGCGTTAGATTCTCATGGGACTTCGATTCTAAATAAGGCACTGCGACCAGGACTCAACGCCATTTCACTGGAACATATGCTGCTGTTAGCTGTGTTATACTGTGCTGTAGTGGCTGTACTGTATAGTGGGCTGTGGCTGTGCTGCATAGTGACTGTGTATAGGGGGCACACTGCAGCATGCTGCGCTATGCTCTGCAATACTGGCTGTGCTGTGTCCAGACTCACAAGTGGCTGTGCTGTATAGTGACTATGTATAGGGGGCATGTTGCACTCTGTTGTGTGTTGTGCTATTCTCTGCATTACTGGCTGTGCTGTATAGTGACTGTGTATAGGGGGCACGCGGCTGTGTGCTGCGCTATACTCTGTTGTAAATTGTACTGTTTGGTGCACATCACGTGCATCTATGAGCCCTGTGATTCATGTATTTTAAACAGAGCTGCAAGTTTAAAAATAGAAAAGTAAAATATATATATCTATTATTTTTGTACTTTTTGGTTGGTGTCCTTTACTCAAGTGCATTTTGTTCACATGCATCTATAAGCCCTGTGATCCACGATATCTATAGTTTATCTATAGATGTCTATAGTTTATCAGCCCTGTGATCCACTCAGTTGGAACCGAGCTGTAGGTTTAAAAATAGAAAAATAAAATATATATGTACTGACTGGTTGGGGCGCTAATAAGCTCAGTGATCCATGCAGTTGTAACCGAGCTGCAGGTTTAAAAATAGAAAAATAAAATATATATAGATTAATAATATTTATTGTTTTTGTACTGGTTGGTTTGTGCGAAGAACTCAAGTGCATTTTGTTCACTTCACGTGCATCTATAAGCCCTGTGATCCATGCAGTTGGAACCGAGCTGCAGGTTTAAAAATAGAATATATATATATATATATATATATATACATACAAACAGAAAATTCAGCACTCCCCAAAGCAAGCTCATTTATCTTCACAGCATCAATCAATAAATGATGGGCGTTTAGTTAGTAAATTGGACAATGCACGGAAGCCTGCAAACCGCTCGCCAAGGTACCCCACCTTCATGCAGCTCCTACACTATCACAGAGTCTTTAAAATTAAAACCTAGCAACTGTATCACACATAACATAACTACAAATATGCCTACTTGGTTTAATGTGTATCTGCCACACACTTTATGCTTTTTACACCAACACACCTCTGTCATCACGACATGGTGCTTCTTCTTATGGGTATATTCAATTAAGGTCGGATCCATTCAGACATGCATTTGTCGGAATGGATCCGACAAGGGCTATTCAATGCCCAACTCAATTCGACTTTAAAAAAGTCGAATTGAGATGAGGGACCGGAGAGGGGGGAGAGCTGCGGGTAGACGGGGGAGAGCAGTGCTGCAGGAGGATGTGGCACAACCGCCAGACCTCACAGCAGCGTCCACCTGGCTCCAGCAAGCGGGACCTCACTTGCTGGAGCTGGGTGGACGCTGCCGTGAGTGGCGGCTATGACACATCCTCCTGCAGCACTGTGCTGTAGCGCTGCTGTCCCGTCTGCCCGCGGCTCTTCCTCCTCTCAGGTCCCTCATCTCAGTTCGACTTTTTTTTTTTAAGTCAACTGAGATAGTCGGAAATGAGGCCAAAATCAAAATTTGGCACCGTTTCTCTCAGAAGTACACGAATCGGCAGCTATACCACCAATTCCCGTACTATTCGACAAGTCGAATTCCCCGACTTGTCGAATAAAAATGCTCGGGACTGAATAGGCCGGAACCCCTTCCGATCTGAAACAGTCAAAAACTGCGGTCTTTTCGACAAGATGGCAGTTTCGACCTTAATTGAATATACCCCTTAGTAGTAGTTCATGAAACTGGTGCTACTAATTCATAGTGCACCTACTTTACGTAATTACTGGCTGTTTAATGAGAGACTTGTTGTAATTAATAATTGCAGTGGTGGCTTTGTGTTTAAATTATATCAATCTCTCCATGTTACAAAGCATAGTGGTAAGATCCCACTAATTTAGAATGGGGCACTGGCCAATTACGGCTCAATTGCTCCCTCTTTGCCTATTCTCATCCCGCTGCTCTGTCAGCGGCCGCTGCATTCAGCAACGCTCACTTACAAGCGTCTCATGTGAGCCTCTGTGTCCCTCATTAATTGCTGTCCGTGCCTTAATATATTGGTCCAAGTGCACCCTAAAGACTACTTATCTTTCCCACTTTTGTTTTTGATTTAATTTTTCCTGAATGATTGGCAGAACCCTCTTGATTCACTGGTACAACAAGACTCGCTCAACAAAGGGGCGATATCATTAGCTTCCATGTTCAACTCGACCACTCTAAATCCCAAAAGGGCCTTATGGTTTGGTCCTCACAGATCCCATTAAGGTCTTACTTAAAGCTCATATGGGGTCGTGCTGGTCATTATCTTCCACAATGTATAAGGAAATGTTTCTTAACATACTCCTCAGAACATACCTTTTTGTCAATGACTGTTTGGTGGCCGTAGGGTCCTGGCTGTTGCCTGGTAACCAGGCCGCTGCGTCTCTTCCGGCCGCTAGGGATGCTGGTCCCAGCCCGTGCAGCAGAGCAGCTGCAGAGTTTTTATTAATTAGACTGCAAGTTTCTGATTGGTACAAGCACTATTTATATTCCCATCCTGGTCACTCCCAAATCACTGGTTATAGTTCCTGCTTCTTGGAGAAACTACAGGTCCTGTGAGCTCCTGTTCAAAGAAACCCTCTTGTATGATCCAGTCCTGCCTTGTTCCAGTCTGCTTCTTATCCAGTCTGTACCTTTTAGTTATTTTCTGCTACTATTAGTTCTCGCTACTGTTGTTTCATTCTGCCACAACTTGCTGTTACACTTCAGTTACTTTACCACCATATTCTCTTCCCTACAGCCTTTATCCCGTTACATTACCACAGTCCTTTTGTCAGTCCTCAGTCCCCTTATTAGGTTTAAGTCTGTCTAACTAGTCTGTTCCGCTTACACTGCCCCTTAACCTGGGTCCTTCCTGAGTCCAACTCTGCAAGCTACGTGGGTTGGATTCCCAGGTCACTGGACCCAGGCTTTTTATTTTGGACCCTTTTCCACTGAGCAAAACCCCGGGATTTTTGATAGTGGAAAAGGGGTATAAATTACTAGAGTTTTATTCCTGCCTTCACACTTTGAAAGTACTGATACCCCTTTTACACATAAAGCAGAAACCCAGGGTTTTGCACATGAACGTACAGTACATTGACCCGGGTTTTTTGCTTTGTGTGAATGCAAACTATCTGTTTTATACCAAAGTCGGGTGGAGATCCGGGAATTTGCCAGCTTAATAGACTCAGCAATTTTCCAGGTCGTATATCTGAAAGGGGTATTAGAAATGTATGAGAAAGCAAATAATACTACAGGCACTTGCATTGCGCTGAAACCAATCAAAATTTACATTAGATGCCTCTATCTACAGTATTTCTATGAAAATGATAGATTGGTAACAAGATACTGGAATGGTATTATTATTATTATTATTACATTTTATTTATAAGGCGCCACATGTGTTTCGCAGCGCCGTACAAAGGACAGTACAGGGAGACAACACATAGCATTACAGTAAATAAATAACAGAAATAGAGTACAGGTTACAGAGCACCACACGTTCTCAAGACAATACAGCTAAGATGTAAGTATTGATGGAGTGATCATCGTACTACTAGAGGCTGGTGGCCATAGATGGAGATGAGCCTTTACTAGCAGGATAAAGATGATCATTGAGTAGGGGAGAGCTGCGAGTGAAATGTGTCGAGACGAGGGCTTAGATAACAAGAGGAAATAGGGCCCTGCTCTGAAGAGCTAACAATCTAGTGGGGAGGGGCGACAGACAGATGACAAGAGGTGCAGTATATAAGTTGTACAAATGCAGAAAATAAGCCACGTGATGTACACAAGTTTGCATATTATTATTATTGGTTAAAGTCAGTGACTTAGGATGTTGGCAGAATTTCTGAGGTTTGTTAGGTAGCCAATTATTTTAATAAACAAACGTGTTCTGACCAATCAAATATTTGCTTTCCTTTTCAACTCAAAGTTATATATTGACTAGCAACATCTGCATGTTGCTAGTCAATAAATAATAAAATGATTGTAGCACTAAAGGTTTAATTATCGTTCGCTATCGCACTGGCACGCAACACAACTGTAGCCTGTCACATACCACTTACATTGCGTGGTGGTAGCTGGAGAGTGTCACCACCGCAGCAGCCCTGCTCTCTTGGGTGTGCATCAACCTCAGTCTTTGAATTAGAAGGGCAAGTGATAATAGCGGTCACTTGTTCCCTCTTTCAAATTGTCTGCTCTCTAGAAACCCTCTTTCCATACCTTGTTGCCAGAGTATAATGTGTAATTCCTTGTGAATACTCTTGTGTACAAGCTCTTTGGATTGCTTTTGAACTGGACCCCAGATACTGTAGTATCGGACTAATCTTTTGCCTGTTATAGTTGTACCCCAATTTCACCAAATTGTTACTTACCCAGCTGGTCCTGATGCTTTCTTTTGTACAATGTGTGCTAAATCACATACCGCCTACTGCTCTGCCACCAACCTGTTCCATCAAGCAATAAACCAGGACAGAGGACAACCACCTGCGTGTCATCTTGCAGAAGAACCCAGACTCCTTTGCAGGTACTGTACCCTGGTGAAGACTGGTGGCATATTACACTCCACAATGCTGTTCTCAGTGTATTTTTTTACCAGTAAAATAGGAAGCTCAGTCTGAATAATGAGTTATAGTTTTATTTATTGTATGTACATGTATACAATGTGGGCACTTTTAATAATTAGGAGTGCTTCATATATTCTGATATATTAATATATATATATAATTCACATTCCTATGTCTTACATTATACATTTTGAAATGAACCTCAATAAAATGTCCTGATGTTTGTATCAATTATACTTGTTTATAACACATATTTCTCCTTTAGTAGAAATTAGCTATCTGCCTAAATTGCATAGTTTGAATATTCGCACTCTGCCTGCGATTGCGTTCTTTACACTGAAACTCTGGAACTGTAAATCAGCAGGCTGACAATGACATGTAGCGTAGAAAGGTAACAAACAAAACAAAATAGTATTTGTTCTTAAAGAAGAACTCCAACTACGCATACATATATTGTGATACATCCCAATTCTGCTTATCAAGCAGAACAACAGACATCCAGTGCTCTTAACATGGAGGACACTCTCTGTGGTGGAAATCATCTTTACTATGTGTAGACTGAAATTCGAGATGAGCCAGTCATCTGTAAATAGATTTTAACTATAAAATACTTTCAAATGTTGTTTATCAAAAACATACCAGAAAATTACTTTAACAATTCAGACACAATTTCTGCAAAAAATCACATCAATATTAAAATATATGTAAAATGTAAAAAATCTATAAAAATTTTTTTTTTTGCAGGGAAAGGGAGAGTATCCATTATTTTCTTCTAAAAACTGATAATAGAGCCATGAAACAGTCAAAATGCTATTTTCCTATGTTTATTGTAAGAATGAAACTTCTCCACTCTTTTCAGTTTCATAAATAGACCCCATAGTGAGATATCTCATAGTAGGGGAGATGTACAAAGCCTTGGAGAGTGATAAAGAGGAGAGAGATCTAAAATCACCTCCTAACTGCAGTGTTACAGGCTGTGTTTATAAAATGACAGTTAGGAGCTGATTGGGTGGTAGTTTCACTTTCTCTACGGCTTAGTACATCTGCCCCAGTGTATGTCCACACAATGGGCGGTATTCAAAATGATATATCACGCCCAATCTCTTTTCTAAAGTGATCCCCGTTATCGCGCATATCACACCCATAGTAATCAGGTTTAGCTGAGTAAAGGGTTGGGCGCCCTCTCTACCCCAGGGGTAGCGAGCTGAAATGATTATACAGTACTACGCCCATCAGCAGAAACAGAATGGGTGTAAAAGGTGGTGAAAAGAATTGAATACCGCCCAATATCTACGTTTCTCCCCTGGAAAGAAACAGGGGAAGTGTCGGGTTTGACTGCAGCAGTGCATACACTAACCTTTTTTTAAGCCTGCAGCGCTTATGCACCCATTTTGTACGGGAAAGCAGGAGAGCATGATTTGCTGCTTATATATTAAAAAGTCCCCATTTCTTACAGTACTTTGAGAAGTTTGTCTGCATGACAATAAGGACTTCACTAAATATGGCTATTTGTTTAATACTTATCAGTCATCTGGATTAACGGTTGTTCCGTTGCTCATTAGAGGGGGACAAAATAGAGGGGCCCAGATTTATCAAGCCTTGTAGAGTGATAAATTGCACGGTGATAAAGGGGTCTATTCATGAAGCAGTGAAAAGAGTGGAGAAGTGAGCCCGAGGAGAAGTTATCCATGGCAACCAATCAGCTGCAACGTACAATTGTATAGAATGCAAATTATAAATGTTACTTCAATGCTGATTGGTTGCCATGGGCAACTTCTCCACTGGCTCACTTCTCCACACTTTTCACTGCTTCATGAATAGACCCCAAAGTACCAACCAAATCAGCTACTAACTGTCATTTTTCAAACACAGCCTGTAACATGACAGTTAGGAGCTGGTTGATTGGTACTTTATCACCATGCAATTCATCACTCTGAAAGGCTTGATAAATCTGGGCCTTTGTGTAATGTATCTCTCAACATTCAGGCTAAAGCAACATATCTTTGTCAAAGCAAAACATATTTCATAAGACTATAATGTGTATTAGAATTGAATACTGATATTTTGTTAGTTCATTTGTGTGAGCTTAACATTTTTGTTATAACACAAAATAATTTGAGTCATATTAATTTTGTCACTGTATATAAAAACAAAACAAGTCTGTTTTGAAATAAAGGTCATCATTATATCATATTTTAGAGCAAGTAGTGTATATACTGTATTTGGTTATATGCACATTATGTATGTTAATAAGTAAGGGACAGTGTAAAAAAATATTTTACATATAAAAGCAATCAATCTGAGGAAAAAAATATGTGAATTAGGTAATAATTTATATTTGTATTAGTCCTGCATGGCTCTTATTCCATAGAGTGGCCCAGAATGGGATCGGTATGAAATACCTCCAATCAAAATCCCGACGTTCAAAATCCCGACACCAATTGACCGATGGTCAAAATCCCGACAAGGTCAAAATCCCGACATGGACAAAATACCGACATTTAAAATACCGACAAGGTCAAAATACCGACATGTAAAATGCCGACAGGTCAAAATACCGACATGCTTTTTGTGTGTGTGTATGTCGACATAAGTGAACATGGACACCACATAAAGTGTACCGCTCGCCATGCTTCGGGCACGGTGCCTCGCTGCGCTTGGCATACTATTATATTCCCCCTCCAGGTCCACTGGGATGGTAAAGTACGAACAAGTCGGTTTCAATGAAAAAAAATCATGAAAAACTCATGTCAGTATTTTGACCTGTCAGCATTTTACATGTCGGTATTTTGACCTTGTCGGTATTTTAAATGTCGGTATTTTGACCATCGGTCAATTGGTGTCGGGATTTTGAACGTCTGGATTTTGATTGTAGGTAAACTGACTGCATCCCCCCAGAATCAGTGGTCCAAAGATTAACCTACCACTGACACTCCCTCACGCCTGGTCCCCATACACTAGTGTTTCAACCAAACTCAGGAACTCAGGCTTACGTAATAGTTATGCGAATGTAAAACCAGGTTGCATTGGTAGTCAATACAAATCCAAAAAGTATTTTGTGGCAAATCGTTGGCACTGAAACGCTATTAAATGTCAGCAACAATCACTGATGCCATTTTATGATTGTCCATATTGTTGCATGTACTGTAAATACTATTGCCATTATTCTCAGTATGTGCTCAAACCAAGCTGACAGATCACCCTCGCCATGTATGAAACAGTCTGGCTCTAGTCTCAGCTTGAAACGGCAGATTAAACTGGAATCTATTCAATCGGGATAGAAGTGAGATAAATTTAGCCTTTGAGAAAGTATTTACCCCTCTCCCTAATTAAGAAACTTTTTATAGCATTTGCTTTTTACTATATTCATTAATGATTTAACCTAGAGCTAGTTTATCAGAGGCAAAGTTTACCTCACTCATACTGAAGAAGCAGATACAAGGCACACATATTTGTTCCACAATAACTGATTTATGGATACAAATGGGAGATGGACTAGAGGAAGGAAATACAGTATTACATTACTGCTGAGCACCAGTACAAGGTAAAACACTTACCCAACCCTTTCACTAACCTTCCATTGTCTTCTGCCCACAACTGCGTTTATGGCACAATACCCAAATGATTTTAAATTAAAGCTTGTACTTTAATTTACTGTACTTGTCCAGGAACATATCACTTGGTTGGTATACTATTGGCTTGCCTGGTGTAGAACAATAGCTTGTGTCGGTTTTATATAAAACAAATAAACCTTTTGCAGTTTTATGCAACAAAGAGACAATGGAGTTGATTCAATTAGGGGAGAGTTGTGGGTGATACCTGCAATGTGCCAATATGGCAGCGTTGGATCTCCAGCAATGGCAAACTACATAATAACCTCTCATTTTCACATTTCAATCACAGACCCATACTAAAATGCACAAACGGAGGCTGCCATATATACGGTATATGTGCCCTGCACATCACATTGTAATGATGACCTTTGACATTGCTTCTAACTGAATTGACACCTATATGTAACATTGTGGGGGGACTGTATTAGGTTGAGTTTCTGCAGAATTGCTGGTTGTTTTTAGAATGACTATATTTTAAAGGCAAAACCTCCAGCATTTGTGGAACCTATAACAATTCCCCCTATCTGTATTTCATTAATGTTCATGTGGATACAATAGGAATATTTCTTGAATAAAGCGTCCATATGGATGAGCCCTTAACTTACATCAAATCAAAGGCATTATTTTAACAGAGTTGGATTCAGGTAAAAAAAAAAAAATGATTAAATCATTGAAAAAAGAAAAGTAGACTAAAGACAATTAGCTCATTTAAAATATATGACCTTCTCTTGTATTGTCGTACTATTCCATCTGTCATATGCTTCCTAATCAGGGAGATTTAGATGTTCCACATACTTTTTACACTCTTTACATAATAATGTGCTCTAGGTTGCACTGAATGTAATTCTGGATGGGATTAAATAGTATTTTCCTCTAGTTCTGCATATCTCAGGCAGCAGAAACCAGATAAATTGGATGTAGAATGTGACACCTTACCCTTACCGCACAAAATGACAAATATAAAGCTAAAGAGCGTTGACTCAAAATGGCAAATATTCCCGTAAACATAAAAATTTCCTATTTGTGGGACATAAAACCACAGCTTATGCCTTGACTTTTTTTTTTTTTTTTTTTTAAATCTATCAATATACATTACTTTGCCATCATAGATTCATTTTCCCATGTCCTGTACAATTCCTGGTATCATATGTTTGGCTTATCTTAGACAATACTTACATACATTAAAGCAGTTTTTGTATTTTTATACAAATATTTAAAGTGCAAATTGAGTATGGCCATTTAGAAAAAAAAAAAATATCCTGAGGAATCTTTATATGATCACCCTATGGCAATGTCAGTATCCAAGGTGGGAAGTATTGTTATATTAGCTATTGCTCCAGTTGCAAACGGAATTCATCCTGACGTCTCTGGAGTAAATGGTTTACCCAAGTGATGCATTCAGTACAGTATCAAGTCTCTGCAGTGTGTGTTTCACTTGTTAGGGTTTTCTGTGCAGTCTTCTGGTATTTTCTCCTCAGAGCAGCTTCTCTCGGAGATTCCGTCGAGAGTCTCCATGTCATAGAATCTCTCGGCCACACATTGGGCAGTGAGCCTGGCCTCTGGGTCGTGGTCCCAACATTCTGTTATGGTTTCACATACTAGCTGAATACCCTGGGAAAAGATACAGAACACGATTACAGAATTCATACGCATTGTTTAAATCAATACCCTCACACAAGATTATTACTACAGGGTACATTTATAATAATCGCAGTAACAAATTATTTTATAATCCTGTGATTCATATGCCACAATCCTGATTCCTTATTCTCTTTTAGCATTGTGGCACAGAAAAGGATTATTTCCTGCACACTCTGTTTTATTATTAAACACCATAATTGCAGATCATTTCATTATCAAAAACCTTTCTAGTATCCCCTTCATCCTGTTCCACCTCTAGTGTCCCATGTGGCACTAGGGGCTTAGTAACATTCAGATCCGTACGACTAACAGTATATGCGCCCATGTATATTAGCCTAGGGAGCTCTGTGGTTTTATTCTGTTTCCCTGCATAGCAAGCAGCATAGGTGCTAAATTCCTGACATACCAGGAATGGTTTTCTCTCGGAACGCTGCTGAAAGCAATCATAGAGCAAATCAGTGTTCATTTTTTACCTTGCTTAGAGCTATCACTGTCTGATAGGTGCAAACAGGGTATGAGCGCACAGCTACCCAGGACAATAAATGCGTCTGTGAAAAGCCACAATATACAGGTTAGCCTATTCACTGAGCGGTGATGTGTGGAGAGGTGTAGAGGGGATGTGAGCACTTCACAATGTGCCTGCTTTATTCAGCGTAACACCATGTCTATCTAAGATCCAAATATAGCTTAGAGACCCAAATAAATGTTACAAAGTGCTCAGCTAGATCACTGAAAATACATAGGTCATTTTTGCATTGCAAACAGGAATTCTTTTCTGTCATTTCACATTCACTGAAATGCTGTTCTCTAAATGACTTTTCTATTTTCTGGAATGATTATTCCACTCTATCTCCCATTTGAAACCTTAAACCACGATATTTAACAGATGTTCTTTCTTTCACCGTCTCTTCCAACTGCCTTTCATATTACGATAGCAACAACGTATAAGATGTCGCACAGAGACCAGACTGACATACTGTATACAATAATTGCATCGTCAACATCATATATAGATAGCTAGTGATATGTAGTCCAACAACAATAAATAAGCAACAATAAATGTTTGCACACTTAAACACCATGAGACGAGGTTAAGGGGTATATTCAATTGAAGTCGAAAGATGGCAGTTTTTGACTTTTTTAGGTTGGAAGGGGTTCCGACCTATTCAATCTAACCCCAAATTATACGACAAGACGAGGAATTCAACTTGTCGAAAAGCACGTAGACTGGCGGAATAGCTGCCGATCCGCGTGCTTGTGTTGAAAATGGTCGGTTTTGGCCCCCTTTTCGACCATCTCAATTCGACTTTAAAAAAAGTCGAGGTGAGATGCGGGAGCAGAGATGGGGAGAGCCGCGGGCAGATGGGAGAGCAGCGCTGGAGGATGTGTCACAGCCGCCGCTCACAGCAGCGTCCACCCAGCTCCAGCAAGCGAGACCTTGCTTGCTGGAGCCAGGTGGACGCTGCCGTGACCGGCAGCTGTGATGCGAGGATGGGGAGAGGCAAGGACGGGGGTGTGTGTGTGGGGGGGGGGGGGGGGGAAGACTGGGGAGAGCCGCGGGCAGACGGGGGAGAGCAGCGCTACAGCAGCGGCTATCTAGCCTCTGCTGTAGCGCTGCTCTCCCCCGTTTACCCACGGCTCTCCCCCGTCTCAGCTCCCGCATCTCAATTCGACTTTTTTCAAAGTCGAATTGAGATTGCATTGAATAGCCCAGGTCGGATCCATTCCAACAAATGAATGTCAGAATGGATCCGACTTCAATTGAATATACCCCTAAGTCTGCATACCAGCCAATTTGTCAGTCTGAGAATTTTACTATGTGCTCCACATAGTACTGAAGCTCTATATTCAAAATAAACATATATTGTACGTTATTTGTTAGATCTTATTATTCTTTAGCACTTTGCAAGACATTTGCAATGTGGAAAAAAATGAAAACTTTAAGTCGCTGCCCATGTATAAATATAATGAATTTAAGTAGATGAAGATGCCACATTTTTGAAGGCATTCTTGATTTAACTTGAGTCCACTGATGCTTTATACTGTGCAATATGGACAGATGTTCACATCACCTGGAAGGTGGCAGTAACTTTACCATTACTTTAATGATGATACCTTTTGCTTAATCTATGTGTAGTATATAAAGGAAGAACATTACATTGCACACAAACAAATGTTAAATAATATTAATATAAAATATAAATGTCAAATATTGACACTTTAAATATAAAACGTAACAATGTTCCTTAATTATAATCAGATACACATAATTCATTAACTCCAAGCAGTTTTGGTGAAAACAGCAACAATCAGGGAAACATGAACAATATATCTTACCTGGTGACTGAGCCAGCTATTGGAAATCTCTGGTCTACCTCTGTCTCTCAGGACATTGTCCTTCATGCTTTCAACGCATGGATGTTCCCGCACTTTACTACCGAATGGAGGTTCATAGTCTTTCACTTCTGAGAAATAAAATAAAGGATTCACTATTTAATATCAAATTTAGATTGCTGACCAAGCCCATGTATAAGCCACATTATGTCAGCTAGTAGCTAGGCCTCATGGAAGATTGGTCATCAACAGTATACAACTTCATTGCAGAAATCTGCTCTAGAACAGGGTCATTGAAAGGTTATATACATTGGAGTGGGAGACTTGAACTGGAAGGGACCTAAGGGCCACAAACATTCTTACTTGTTTCCCTTATCCATGCAGCCTAAATATCAACAAGCCAGCTTCAAAATTATAAGAGACGGGCAAAATGAAAGGTAGTTGCACAAAAATCTGGGTATGGTTCATCCAAATTTGTTTTCGACATAGTATTGTAAATCTGTGACAGTAGTATATATTATATGCCACACAAGAGATATTATTGAACCCAACAGAAAAAGTGGCTATTGATACAATGCAAACACAATACTTACATTAACACCAATCTTTATGTTATTTACATTAATGTCATTACTTGACCCTCCTGCTATATACACTCTGCAAAAAGAGAACCTCCCTGTTGTTCTCGGACACACATGTTGCAAGCTTTCCTGCATACCAAACATAGCTACACAGACATTCCGAACAAGAAAAATCTAAAGATGTTACAGATGTTAGCTACGTTACAATAAGAATTTTCAAATTACACTCAACATAAAAGTGAAGAAACAAATAATATAAGACAAAGGGAAAAAAGCATAAGTTATGTTGCGAGTGATGAAAATCAGAAACAAAATACAGCATACTATTTTCTCTTCTTAAATATATGTTTAATGATTAATTTAAGGGATGTAGTTATGTGATCGGCGGTCAGGAGACCACCGGTCACAATACCTCCCCCTACATCCCGACCACTTACAATCCCGACAGTCGGCATACGACTAGTAGGGACTATTCCACGGCACCCATAGAGTAGGAATAGAACCTGTGGCTCACCACCTCCCCCCCTCCCCCGGCATACCATACTGCCGCTGAGATCCCGCAGTCGGTATGGTGGCCGACAGTCTCCTGACCAGCAGTCACGAATACCCAACCCTTCATTTAATATGCTAAGAGCCAAGGGGATTTACTTATTTAGAGACAGTTTGTAAAAGCTAACAACTTTCAGTATTTTTTTTTCGCAGTGTGATTTAAAGCGGGAATAATAGAAAATGCAAAAGCTCTGCCAGTAATTATCAACTAAAATTAGAAACTGGTCTGGATAGCGTTTATACTTGACTGGGTCATTCTCATGTATGTTGATCATTGTTGGGGCCAAAGAAAAGGAGATTTATGGTAGGCTTACCATGGTTAAATCTCTTTCTGCGAGGTACACTGGATTCCACAGGGAATACATCGGGGTGTAGAGTTGGATCTTGATCTGAGGCACCAACAGGCTAAAGCTTTGACTGTTCCCAGGATGCATTGCACCGCCTCCTCTATAACCCCGCCTCCAGGCACTGGAGCTAAGTTTGTAAGTTGATGCCTGCATTGCAGGTCACTAACAGGTGGGGCTGTGCTAGGCAGCCCTAAAAAGAGCTTTTTAAAAAGACTTCAAGGGCCACAGCACTGTTTATGTCAGTCTGACATTCTGTGCTGCGGCTTCGTTAACCAGTCCAATGCAGTAGCAGGTAAAAGAGACGGTAGATGTTAGTCACATAGAACCACATTCTCACGACAGGAGAAGGGACTAGCGGCTACTGCCATACAAACCCAAAGAAGCTAAGTGCGTCAGGGTGGGCGCCCTGTGGAATCCAGTGTACCTCGCAGAAAGAGATTTAACCATGGTAAGTCTACCATAAATCTCCTTTTCTGCAGTGGGGTACACTGGGATTCCACAGAGAATAGATCGGGGATGTCCTAAAGCAGTTCCTCATGGGAGGGGATGCACTGTAGTGGGCACAAGAACCCGGCGTCCAAAGGAAGCATTCCGGGAGGCGGAATTATCAAAGGCACAGAACCTTATGAACGTGTTCACTGAGGACCACGTATTGTTCAGCGAACGCGACTCGGTGTGCCGCCCAAGAAGGTCAAACAGACTGAGTAGAATGGGCTTTAATAGCAGCAGGAGCTGGAAGACCAGCCTGTGCATAGGCTTGTGCAATTGGGATCAGTACGAAATCCCGCCGGACGGGATCCCAGCGGTCGAAATACCGACACCGGGATTCCGACCGGCACAATCCCGACAGGAGGGCGAGCGCAACGCAGCCCCTTGCGGGCACGGTGCCTCGCCACGCTGCGGGCATGAGGCCTCGCTACGCTCGGCACACTATTATATTCTCCCTCTATGGGTGTCGTGGACACCCACAGAGGGAAAATATGTCAGGATTGTGCCGGTCGGGATCCCGGTGTCTGTATTTCGACCGCCGGGATTCCGTCCGGCGGGATCTTGACCACATCCCGTGCAATCACTATTCTAATTCATCTGGCCAAGGTTTGCTCACTCGCAGGCCAGCCACGTTTGTGAAAACCAAAAAGTACAAAAAGGGTATCTGACCTCCTGAGGGAGGCAGTCCTCTCTACGTAAATACGGAGAGCCCGTACCACATCCAAACACCGCTCTTTGGAGGACAAACCAGAAGAGATAAAGGCAGAGACCACAATCTCTTGGTTAAGATGAAAAGATGACACAACCTTAAGTAGATAACCAGGGCGAGTTTGAAGAACTGCCCGGTCCCAGTGAAAAATCAGAAAGGGTGGATGACAGGACAAAGCGCCTAAGTCCGACACCCTCCTAGCAGAAGCAATAGCCAGTAAAAACACAACCTTAGGCGTAAGACATTTGAGGTCCACAGACTCAAGAGGTTCAAATGGAGACTCTTGTAGGGCATTTAAGAAAACAGACAGATCCCATGGAGCCATAGGGGGGACATAGGGAGGCTGAATCCGTAAAACACCCTGAGTGAAAGTATGAACGTCAGGAATAGACGCAATTTTCCTCTGTAACCACACCGACAAGGCAGATATATGAACCTTGAGGGAGGCCAGACGAACGCTTAAATCTAGGCCTTGTGGCAGAAAAGCCAAAAGCCTAGATGTTCTGAACGAATAGGCATCATAATTCTTAGCAGCACACTATGTGAAGTAAGAGTTCCAGACCCTGTAATAAATCCGTGCAGAAACCGGTTTGCAGGCCTTCAACATAGTTTGAATAACCGCCTCAGAGAATTCCTTGGCCCTCAGGAGTGAAGTTTCAAGAGCCATGTCGTCAAAGCCAGTCTGGCCAGGTACGGATAAACACAAATGCCCTGAATGAGGAGGCCTGGGCATTGAAGAAGTAAAAGAGGATGCTCTATCGATAGATCCTGCAGGTCTGAGAGCCAATGCCGCCTGGGCCATGCTGGAGCTAGAAGTAGTATTCCTCTTTCTTGCTTGAATTTCCGTAGTACCCTGGACAGGAGTGACACTGGAGAGAACACGTATGGCAGCCGAAAGTTCCATGGAATTGCCAGTGCGTCCACAAATGCTGCTTGAGGATCCCTTGTCCTTGATCCGAATACCGGAACCTTGTGATTGTGTCGAGACGCCATCAGGTCTACATCTGGTAGGCCCCACTTGTCCACTAAGAGTTGAAAGACTTCTGGATGAAGACTCCACTCTCCGGCGTGAATGTCCTGACGACTGAGGAAATCCGCTTCCCAGTTGAGGACTCCAGGGATGAACACTGTCGATATTGCTGGCAGATGGCGTTCCGCCCAACGGAGGATTTTTGATACTTCCAGCATTGCCATGCGACTTCGAGTGCCGCCTCGATGATTTATGTATGCCACCGTGGTGGCATTGTCTGATTGTACTTGAACAGGCCTGTTCTGTACTAGAGGCAGGACCAGTATCAATGCATTGAACACCGCCCGCAATTCCAGAATGTTTATCGGGAGGAGAGACTCCTCCTTGGTCCACCGACCCTAGAGAGACAGTTGCTCCAACACCACGACCCAAACCCCCCCCCCCCAACCGCAGACTGCAGACTGGCATCCGTTGTCAGGAGGACCCAGTTGGAGATCCAGAAGGGACGGCCCCTGCTCAACTGTTGGTCCTGTAGCCACCAGCTCAGTGACAGATGAACCTCCGGAGTCAAGGAGATCATTTGAGACCTGATCCGATGAGGCAGGCCGTCCCACTTAGAAAGGATTAACCTCTGCAGAGGGCGGGAATGAAATTGAGCGTACTCTTCCATGTCGAATTCCGACACCATGAGGCCTAGTACTTGCATCGCCAAGTGTATCGACACTCTTGGGCGAGAGAGGAAATATCTGGTCCTGTCCTGAAGTTTCAGGATTATCTCTGGAGACAAAAACAATCATTGGCTGTGTGTGTCCAGTAGTGCCCCCAGGTGCACCATGCTCCAAACAGGGACCAGCGAGGACTTTTTCTAGTTGATGAGCCACCCGTGGGCTTGTAGGACAATCAGTTCCTGATGATTGAGGGGAACCTCTTGGGAGTTTGCCAGGATCAGCAAGTCGGCCAGATACGGCAGGATCCTGATTCTCTGACTGCAGAGAAGTCATCACGGCCATGACCTTGGTGAAGATCCAAGGGGCCATGGCCAATCCAAAAGGCAGTGCCTGGAATTGATAATGTAGGTTGCCAATAGCAAACCGCAGATATTGCTGATACGACATGGCAATAGGTATGTGCAGGTAAGCATCCTGTATGTCCAGGGATACCATGTAGTCTCTGGGTTCCATGGCCAGCACTATAGAGCGCAGTTTCCATATGGAATTTGGATACTCTCACAAACTTGTTCAATGATTTGAGGTTGACTATAGGCCGGAAGGACCAATTTGGCTTCGGAACTAGAAACAGGGTCGAATAGTTTCCCCTGCCTCCTTGAGACAGAGGTACCAGCACTACCACTCCTGTACCCAGGAGGGATTGCACAACCAAGTGTAGAGCTTGCGCTTTTAACGGATCCGCAGGGATAACCATTGTGCAAAACGGGCAAAGAGGAAATCCCTTGAAAGAGACTGCGTACCCGTGAGAGACAATTTCACGCACCCAGGCATCCGAAGTGGTCTTTAACCAGGTCTGGGCGAACTGCAGAAGAAGTCGGCCTCCCACCCTGGGGTCCCCCAGGGGGAGGCCCGCCCCGTCATGCAGCAGGCTTGTCTTGTTTGCAAGCAGGCTGACGGGCAGCCCAGGATTGTTTAGATTTAGTGGTTTTGGAAGCACGATCCTGTCGCGGATACGCCTGACCCTTTGTTTTCCCTGGAGGTTGAAAGGAATGAAAGGTGGTACTTTTAGCAATCAGAGCAGAAGGATTAGTGTTTGGGAGACACGCAGTCTTGGCAGTAGCCAAGTCAGTTACAATCTTGTTCAGATCCTCCCCAAATAGGATGTCTCCCTTAAAAGGGAGCACCTCCAAGGTCTTTTTGGAGTCCAGGTCCACCTTCCAGGACCTCAACCACATAATTCGACGAGCCAGGATAGACATAGTAGATGCTTTGGCTGCCATTACACCTGCATTAGAGGCCGTCTTCTGAATATAGTGGGAGGCTGTGGTAATATAAGACAGATATTGTCTGGCAGTATAAGAAAAATCCTGAGGCAGCTCATCCTCAATTGCCTGAACCCATGCTTCAATTCCTTTCGCAGCCCAGGAGGCTGCCATAGTGGGTCTATGTACCGCACCAGTAAGAGAGAAAATAGACTTCAGGCATCCCTCCACACGCTTATCCGTCGGTTCCTTCAGTGAGGTGACAGTGGTGACAGGCACAGTAGATAACACCACAAGACGGGCGACATGAGAGTCCACCGGCGTTGGAGTTTCCCACTTGTTACTCAACTCCGCAGGGATAGGATAACGAGTTAGCATCTTTTTAGACAGGGAAAATTTCTTTCCTGGCGACGACCAGGATTCCTGATGTATGTCAATTAAGTGGTCAGAATATAGCCTTAGGGCGTAACAGTACAGTAAAGCCAGACAAATAAAATACATGAAAAAAAACCCTATGTTATGTGACAGTAAACACAGGACACAAAACAGAGGATTTAAGTGGTATGAGGCGACTGAAACACACAGTAAAAATACCAAATTGTATATTCTGTTTAACACTATATATACATACATGGGACTCTGATGTACCTAGCCCCTCAGGGTACAGACTACTTTAGCAACCTTCTGATGTTTGAACGTATCAGGTTTCTTAGACACAGTAGGAGGCTCAATGTCATCTATTTGAAGAATTAGCTTAACAGCCTCCACTAGGTCAGGAACATCAACCTGGGTTGTAGATTCCTCATCAGAAGCAACTGTATCAGTGTCTGACGGATCAGTATATTCCCCATCCTCATCGAAAGAATTATCCAAAATAATAGTGGATTGTGAGGAAGAAATGGCCCATTTAGATGACCCCTTGGCCCCGGAGGGGCCTGGGGTAGACTTTTGTCTAACCAAGGACTGATTTAATTGTTGTAATTGGGTAGACAGAGTATCCACCAAGGGCGGATTAACTACAGGGACAATATGTGGCTGCAATGGCACTGGAGGCCCCACAGGGGGGGTAAGACGTGTCACAAGTGTACTCAGCATACTTGAGAATGCTGCCCAAGGTGGGTCCTGATTGGCCACAGGTGCTGCAGGTTGACTGGGTGTGTGGCACTCAGCGCCTGAACCAGCAGCTAAAACTTCCCCCTCAGGTAAATCTGTGGTGCCAGTACTGCAATATGCAGAAGCGTCTGTGGATTTCCCGCCCTGTGTGGCAGACATTATAATGAATGTAAGAAAAAAAGCAATTGTTTCCCCAGCACACTGAATGGATAACAGTAACCAGATATAAATCCCACATGATAATAGAATTCAGAGATCTTCGTTACACATATTTGCGCAAATGTGTGGTTAAGCTTCTATAGCTTCGGCTTCCTAAATACTAATTTATTAACACTATAGTTTTTTACACTGGTATGTCACGCTGTGCTTTCTGGCTCATTCTGGTGTTTTGGGGTGCCACACCCTGCACCTAGATATAGCGCTAGGGACCCCAAATATACAGAGAGGCCTTGATGCGGCTTTGGGGCTTAACCACACATTTGCGCAAATATGTGTAACGAAGATCTCTGAATTCTATTATCATGTGGGATTTATATCTGGTTACTGTTATCCATTCAGTGTGCTGGGGAAACAATTGCTTTTTTTCTTGCTCAGAAATACCCCTCCCTTTCGAGCACCTGAATGATATCACTAAGCTAATTGAGCATTTACCAATCTATATGTATGTTGTGAGAGGCAGAGAGGTTTCTGCATTAGGAGGAGGTGCAGGCCCTGACATGCCACATGGAGCATTATGGGGTTGCTCCAAGGTAAGTAGCTCTTAGCTTAGACATATTTTAGTAAGGAGCCATTATCATGTGACTCCTTGCTGGTTAATATTAGACCCAGATTGGGGTAATGGAGGTGTGAGGTGTGGTGCCTCTGGACTGGCTGAGCTGGATGGCTTTAGTGTGGCATACCTTTACATTCTATTAACACTTTTCACTTATTAATTTTCTAACACTATCTCTCTATTTTAATTACATTTCATGTTTGTATCACCCCTTCTATAGCTTCGGCTTCCTAAATACTAATTTATTAACACTATAGTTTTTTACACTGGTATGTCACGCTGTGCTTTCTGGCTCATTCTGGTGTTTTGGGGTGCCACACCCTGCACCTAGATATAGCGCTAGGGACCCCAAATATACAGAGAGGCCTTGATGCGGCTTTGGGGAATAATCACACATTTGCGCAAATATGTGTAACGAAGATCTCTGAATTCTATTATCATGTGGGATTTATATCTGGTTACTGTTATCCATTCAGTGTGCTGGGGAAACAATTGCTTTTTTTCTTGCTCAGAAATACCCCTCCCTTTCGAGCACCTGAATGATATCACTAAGCTAATTGAGCATTTACCAATCTATATGTATGTTGTGAGAGGCAGAGAGGTTTCTGCATTAGGAGGAGGTGCAGGCCCTGACATGCCACATGGAGCATTATGGGGTTGCTCCAAGGTAAGTAGCTCTTAGCTTAGACATATTTTAGTAAGGAGCCATTATCATGTGACTCCTTGCTGGTTAATATTAGACCCAGATTGGGGTAATGGAGGTGTGAGGTGTGGTGCCTCTGGACTGGCTGAGCTGGATGGCTTTAGTGTGGCATACCTTTACATTCTATTAACACTTTTCACTTATTAATTTTCTAACACTATTTCTCTATTTTAATTACATTTCATGTTTGTATCACGCCATCTATAGCTTCGGCTTCCTAAATACTAATTTATTAACACTATAGTTTTTTACACTGGTATGTCACGCTGTGCTTTCTGGCTCATTCTGGTGTTTTGGGGTGCCACACCCTGCACCTAGATATAGCGCTAGGGACCCCAAATATACAGAGAGGCCTTGATGCGGCTTTGGGGCTTAACCACACATTTGCGCAAATATGTGTAACGAAGATCTCTGAATTCTATTATCATGTGGGATTTATATCTGGTTACTGTTATCCATTCAGTGTGCTGGGGAAACAATTGCTTTTTTTCTTGCTCAGAAATACCCCTCCCTTTCGAGCACCTGAATGATATCACTAAGCTAATTGAGCATTTACCAATCTATATGTATGTTGTGAGAGGCAGAGAGGTTTCTGCATTAGGAGGAGGTGCAGGCCCTGACATGCCACATGGAGCATTATGGGGTTGCTCCAAGGTAAGTAGCTCTTAGCTTAGACATATTTTAGTAAGGAGCCATTATCATGTGACTCCTTGCTGGTTAATATTAGACCCAGATTGGGGTAATGGAGGTGTGAGGTGTGGTGCCTCTGGACTGGCTGAGCTGGATGGCTTTAGTGTGGCATACCTTTACATTCTATTAACACTTTTCACTTATTAATTTTCCAACACTATTTCTCTATTTTAATTACATTTCATGTTTGTATCACCCCTTCTATAGCTTCGGCTTCCTAAATACTAATTTATTAACACTATAGTTTTTTACACTGGTATGTCACGCTGTGCTTTCTGGCTCATTCTGGTGTTTTGGGGTGCCACACCCTGCACCTAGATATAGCGCTAGGGACCCCAAATATACAGAGAGGCCTTGATGCGGCTTTGGGGCTTAACCACACATTTGCGCAAATATGTGTAACGAAGATCTCTGAATTCTATTATCATGTGGGATTTATATCTGGTTACTGTTATCCATTCAGTGTGCTGGGGAAACAATTGCTTTTTTTCTTGCTCAGAAATACCCCTCCCTTTCGAGCACCTGAATGATATCACTAAGCTAATTGAGCATTTACCAATCTATATGTATGTTGTGAGAGGCAGAGAGGTTTCTGCATTAGGAGGAGGTGCAGGCCCTGACATGCCACATGGAGCATTATGGGGTTGCTCCAAGGTAAGTAGCTCTTAGCTTAGACATATTTTAGTAAGGAGCCATTATCATGTGACTCCTTGCTGGTTAATATTAGACCCAGATTGGGGTAATGGAGGTGTGAGGTGTGGTGCCTCTGGACTGGCTGAGCTGGATGGCTTTAGTGTGGCATACCTTTACATTCTATTAACACTTTTCACTTATTAATTTTCTAACACTATTTCTCTATTTTAATTACATTTCATGTTTGTATCACCCCTTCTATAGCTTCGGCTTCCTAAATACTAATTTATTAACACTATAGTTTTTTACACTGGTATGTCACGCTGTGCTTTCTGGCTCATTCTGGTGTTTTGGGGTGCCACACCCTGCACCTAGATATAGCGCTAGGGACCCCAAATATACAGAGAGGCCTTGATGCGGCTTTGGGGCTTAACCACACATTTGCGCAAATATGTGTAACGAAGATCTCTGAATTCTATTATCATGTGGGATTTATATCTGGTTACTGTTATCCATTCAGTGTGCTGGGGAAACAATTGCTTTTTTTCTTGCTCAGAAATACCCCTCCCTTTCGAGCACCTGAATGATATCACTAAGCTAATTGAGCATTTACCAATCTATATGTATGTTGTGAGAGGCAGAGAGGTTTCTGCATTAGGAGGAGGTGCAGGCCCTGACATGCCACATGGAGCATTATGGGGTTGCTCCAAGGTAAGTAGCTCTTAGCTTAGACATATTTTAGTAAGGAGCCATTATCATGTGACTCCTTGCTGGTTAATATTAGACCCAGATTGGGGTAATGGAGGTGTGAGGTGTGGTGCCTCTGGACTGGCTGAGCTGGATGGCTTTAGTGTGGCATACCTTTACATTCTATTAACACTTTTCACTTATTAATTTTCTAACACTATTTCTCTATTTTAATTACATTTCATGTTTGTATCACCCCTTCTATAGCTTCGGCTTCCTAAATACTAATTTATTAACACTATAGTTTTTTACACTGGTATGTCACGCTGTGCTTTCTGGCTCATTCTGGTGTTTTGGGGTGCCACACCCTGCACCTAGATATAGCGCTAGGGACCCCAAATATACAGAGAGGCCTTGATGCGGCTTTGGGGCTTAACCACACATTTGCGCAAATATGTGTAACGAAGATCTCTGAATTCTATTATCATGTGGGATTTATATCTGGTTACTGTTATCCATTCAGTGTGCTGGGGAAACAATTGCTTTTTTTCTTGCTCAGAAATACCCCTCCCTTTCGAGCACCTGAATGATATCACTAAGCTAATTGAGCATTTACCAATCTATATGTATTATAATGAATGTAGCCTTAGGGCGTAACAGTACAATAAAGCCAGACAAATACAATACCTGCAAAAAAAACCTATGTTATGTGACAGTAAACACAGGACACAAAACAGAGGATTTAAGTGGTATGAGGCAACTGAAACACACAGTAAAAATACCAAATTGTGTATTCTGTTTAACACTATATATACATATATGGGACTCTGATGTACCTAGCCCTTCAGGGTACAGAATATAGTGATAGCAATATGTGATACAGGATGAATGGAATCCCACACAACAGCTACAGGCACACTCAGTCACATGTACAATGCAGAAGTTATTACATATAAACAATAAAGCTGCACTGGACTAGTAATTTACATATAAATATGTATGAGTATAGATATAACAATGCACAGTAGATACTGGATGTATATCACAGAATACTTGTACTAAATATTCAGATAGCAGTACACTTGTTCTTAACTAACACTGTCTAAAATGACATGTAGAATACTTAAGTGTCTGTAAATGCACAGCGCTGATAAGACAGGCGGCATTACAGAGGAGACAGAGCCCTGCAGTCCCGGAGATCAGCCCAGCTAGTAGAGAAGATGGCGCCAAAATCTCTGTCAGGGAGTGATAGAGAGTGAAATGCAGCTCCAGGGCGGGAACACCAGCAGTAGATGGCACCCGGAGCTGTGGGATGGGCTACAGGTCAGCGCCTTATCCCCTATGCTTGTCCTCACCACCGGGTACTGTGGAGCCTATATCAAACGGATTTTAGTAAATCCGACCTGTGCTCCATTGCCTGGTGGATATAGTGGGGTCCCTGTGCAGTACAGTGTACACGCCAGCGGCGCAATCCGTCTCCTGGGACCGCGATTAACCGGCGGGTCCCACCTGGGCGACCCTCTTACCTCCTCCCTGATGTGCAGCCACACGATCCGGGAGAGCGTCAGCGGTGGTGTGCCTGATGACCGGTGCGCCTCCGTTGCAAGTACCCAGGAACCCGGCCGCGGGATTATGCAGTGTTGCTGGGGAGGAGATGGAGCCGCAGCACAGAATGTCAGACTGACATAAACAGTGCTGCGGCCCTTGAAGTCTTTTTAAAAAGTTATTTTTAGGGCTGCCTAGCACAGCCCCACCTGTTAGTGACCTGCAATGCAGGCATCAACTTACAAACTGAGCTCCAGTGCCAGGAGGCGGGGTTATAGAGGAGGCGGTGCAATGCATACTGGGAACAGTTAAAGCTTTAGCCTGTTGGTGCCTCGGATCAAGATCCAACTCTACACCCAATGTATTCCCTGTGGAATCCCAGTGTACCCCGCTGCAGAAAAAGGCTATATCAGGCCAATATGCAATTTTGTACCATGTACATAAGCCCCTTTCATCATGTCCAAAAAATGACTCTTTGGACTCAATTGTTCTTCAAGGGAGAAATTCAGTTTGCTAAAACTTTAAAAATATTGTTGCAAATCACGTACTTACAATTTAAGCCTAATTGAAATATAGTTACGCTTTGCTAAACAAAAAAGATGTATAATGACACTATCATCATCAACAACATATTTATTTTATACTAATGGCAAAAAGTGCCAGGCACCCTATGAAGGAGTATTAAAAAATAAATTATTACTGACTAATGTATCTTAAATTAATATTCTGTCCATATTTGTTTAATTATCAAAAAAATGTTTACAAATTAAAATAGTTTGTAGTTGATATATTAAAAAAAAAACCTTTCAAGTAACAAGGTTCTAAAGTTTTGCAACATTTGGAAGATGCACAGTATTTTCTACTTTCTCTGGTTTGTTACTGTAACCTGTAACTAATGTTTAGTGACAGAACAATTTACGCACCAGAGCCTTACTGGGATATGGTTCCTGTAAATATTCATACAGTATTTTCTACTGCTGAGGACTAATGAAAATACCAAGGAGGGAGATAGATTCAGCTCATGTTGTCAAGACACTGGAGGGATTTTTTAAGGGCTGCTGTGTAAGATACAAAGTATAATCATTTGCATCTGTATGCCATGGTTACTAATGACTTCACCTTACTTTACCTTACCTGAAATCATAATGTAAAATATATATAGTACAGATGCTAAGGGAAATGTGTCATCCTGTACCAGTAATAAATTACACCATATTAATACGTACAATATAGAAATACTTTTTTTTAGTCCAAGGCGATTGTAAAAACATTGAACACAGGATAGTTCCTCTCCCCAAAAAGAAAAAGTGGCCTCAGTATGTCAAGCTTGTGCATCACTTTTATTTCAGTTTGAGGCTAGTGAAATGCGAACACATTATGGGGTATATGCAATTGCGGTCGAATTCCCGAAAATGTCGAAAAACGGGACATTTTCGCCAAAAAAAAAAAAATCGACAATGCAATTCAGTACTTTCCGTCAAAAAAAGGGATTTTCCAAATTCGACTTTTTGAAATTCGACATTTGTCAAATTCGACATTTCTGCAATGGTACAAATGCGGCAATTCACCAACAGTATATTCAATTGAAGTTTGGAAATTCGACAACAGTGCTTTTAGACAGTAAATTCGTCATTTTCAATCCGCCACACTTTGGTGGCGGAATCTAATAAAAAAATTTTAAAACATGTTTTTTTTTGTGTTTTTTTTTTTGGTAATAGCAAATCTATTTATATTAGAAGGGATTAGGTACTTGGTTTGTCTATTTTGGAGGCACAAGTATTATTTATATATTTTAAAAAATATATATATATATATTTTTAAATGGAATGGTAAAAATCCGAAAAAAAAATTGCGTGGGGTCCCCCCTCCTAAGCATAACCAGCCTCGGGCTCTTCGAGCCGGTCCTGGTTCTAAAAATCCGGGGGGAAAAATGACAGGGGATCCCCCGTATTTTTAAAACCAGCACCGGGCTCTGCGCCTGGTGCTGGTGCAAAAAATACGGGGGACAAAAAGAGTAGGGGTCCCCCGTATTTTTTACACCAGCATCGGGCTCCACTAGCTGGACAGATAATGCCACAGCCGGGGGTCACTTTTATACAGCGCCCTGCGGCCGTGGCATTAAATATCCAACTAGTCACCCCTGGCCGGGGTACCCTGGGGGAGTGGGGACCCCTTCAATCAAGGGGTCCCCCCCAGCCACCCAAGTGCCAGGGGTGAAGCCCGAGGCTGTCCCCCCCATCCAAGGGCTGCGGATGGGGGGCTGATAGCCTTGTGAAAATTGAAAGAATATTGTTTTTTCCAGTAGTACTACAAGTCCCAGCAAGCCTCTCCCGCAAGCTGGTACTTGGAGAGCCACAAGTACCAGCATGCGGGAGAAAAACGGGCCCGCTGGTACCTGTAGTTCTACTGGAAAAAAAATACCCAAATAAAAACAGGACACGCACACCGTGATAGTAAAACTTTATTTCACACATGTCGACACACACATACTTACCTATGTTCACAGAAAGGTCTCTTTCTGTGAAGTCACGGGGGGGGGGGTCTCTGCATTCGGGGAAAGGGGTCCCATGTGTAAACATGGGACCCCTTTCAGTCCGCCTGGTTCGGGTGTTCGTTTTTTTTTTTTTTTGCCAAGTACGTGGATTATAATCTGGACACTGGATTGAGGTGAGTATAATTTTATTCACAGGTACACATGGATTCTACTTGGACAAGTGGACAGAGGTCGGCGTGTGAACATAGGTAAGTATGTGTGTGTCGACATGTGTGAAATAAAGATTTACTATCACGGTGTGCGTGTCCTGTTTTTATTTGGGTATTTTATTTCCAGTAGAACTACAGGTACCAGCGGGCCCGTTTTTCTCTCGCATGCTGGTACTTGTGGTTCTCCAAGTACCAGCTTGCAGGGGAGGCTTGCTGGGACTTGTAGTATTACTGGAAAAAACAATATTCTTTCAATTTTCTCAAGGCTATCAGCCCCCCATCCGCAGCCCTTGGATGGGGGGGGACAGCCTCGGGCTTCACCCCTGGCCCTTGGGTGGCTGGGGGGGACCCCTTGATTGAAGGTGTCCCCACTCCCCCAGGGGTGACTAGTTGGATATTTAATGCCACGGCCGCAGGGCGCTGTACAAAAGTGACCTCCGGCTGTGGCATTATCTGTCCAGCTAGTGGAGCCCGATGCTGGTGTAAAAAATACGGGGGACCCCTACTCTTTTTGTCCCCCGTATTTTTTGCACCAGCACCAGGCGCAGAGCCCGGTGCTGGTTTTAAAAATACGGGGGATCCCCTGTCATTTTCCCCCCCGGATTTTTAGAACCTGGACCGGCTCGAAGAGCCCGAGGCTGATTATGCTTTGGAGGGGGGACCCCACGCAATTTTTTTCCGGGTTTTTTACCGTTTTTTTAAAAATCGGACCAATATCCGGCAAATCGGCCGTTTTTCGACAGCGGGACTGTCGAATCCGTTTTTTATTGAATATGTTGAATTCCGGCACCCACTTGCCGAAATTCAACGGTCGAATTGTGTCGAATTAAAAAACGGACGAAAAATTGCTGCGATTCGCCACTAATTGCATATACCCCAAAGACTCCACGGTTTCAGTAGCTCGATTTAAAGAAGCAATGATATTAAATAAATCATCAGGTTTATTTTGTATTCAAAATGATTGAGCCTCTAACTCCAGCAGCTAAAGCCACTGAAGACATGGTGGCTTTGAAAAGCAATGCATTGCAAATGTACCCCTTATAGTTGTCCACCTACTGACATGTATAAGGTTCTAATGCTTCTTTGCAAATGTCTGGAGACATTCCGTGTACAATAAATTAGTGGTTTACACAACTTACATATTTTATTATTCACTGTTTCACTAATAAAGAATTATAGCATTTTACAGTAAAAAAATATCACACCACTAAATTCAAATTACAGCCACAATAAATATTCTAAATCTGTGTTGTGTAATGTTTTACTAGATTTCAAATAAATATTGAAATATAGAAAAACATTACACAACACAAAAAGTGATTGCAGTACTATAATCACGTATATTCAGCTGATAATTCGCTCTTTAGTTACCTCCGACTGCATTACAGCGGGATGTGATTTCCCATAGGACAAGTGCCATAGAATACACATCTGTTTGCTTAAATGATTCCATGTTCTCCAAATTAATTCTTGATTCTAGCACCTCAGGGGCCATATATCTGGCAGTTCCAACCTGAAGATAATAACATGGATAAAGTCAAGATCATAACCTATGAACAATGAATAATGAGAAGTCTAATGCATGAAATATTTCTACCAAGAATAATTGCCCTAAAGATGTCAAATCTAGGCCATATTGTCTTCCTGTAGAACAAGCTTTCTGAAGATACGAGCAGCACTGTGCATGGTGTTATGGTGGAAATGCCTGAGTAATGGAGGAGAGATTAAGGACCTACACGTGACAGACTAAGCAGACCCAAACACACTAAGAAGATTTACTAAGAGTGACAATTATTTTTCAGTGTAAAGAGAAATTAAGATAACAGTGTTTAAAATTGTGTGTTCTATAAAAAAATAACATTTGAATGGAGCAGTGACGTACAGTGAGGTAAATGGCTGTGGAGGCACTGGCTAGTACCAGAGACAGATTTACACACACTATGTGAGCTCAAGGGTACATGTGGGCATTATACACAGGTGCAGCAGTATATACTGCTGGAATTTTGGTGAGCTTTGTTCAGATGTGCAGAATAGATAGGCACTGCCTCACTCACCTGTCATACTTTTTTACTCCAGAGTTTTGACTATAAAAATGATTAGAATAATACAAAGAAGATATTTCAAATACAGTCTTTATATTTTTTAGATCATTTATATAGTCAAAACTCTGCAGTAAACTGGAGTATGGCAGAAAAGGCTCTGCCTCACCTCACTGCACGTCACTGGGATGGAGTCCTTCAATGTTCTTTGCTTTAATTGTATTTTGAATGCTCCTCCTGCATCAGTGAATCACTGGAGAGAAATGCAGAGGACAGCTGTGCATGAAATGCCATGGTCCACACATCAACAGCAGTGCTCCTAATAAGTATGTAGGAAGCCATCCCTGTTACTCCGCTGAAGGGACCTCAATAGTCCTCTGTTCTTCACATGATGATCTCAGGGAGCAAAGCACAATGCAGTCCGTGGGGATCATCCTCTTCCCTATTATCTGGCCAACATCTACCCACTCAGGGCAAATACATTACCAACAGTCTGCATTACTTCTCTGTTTCCTGTAATTATGGATATTAAAAGACAAGGACTGATCTCGCAAGGGCAGAGACAGATGGCCTCAGCATGAAGGTACGTACCTTCTTTAGAGGAGCTGTACAAAGCAATGTTACATTGTTGATTTCTCCCTTTCAATAATGAAGCAATGATGTTGATACTACAATAATCAGTACTCTGTACAAAGCTGCTAAATATTGTAGCTTTCTAGTGTAAACTTATGAACAGCATTTAGTTAGGGCACTTTGTGTGACAGTTTGCAATATCTCAGCTAAAAATGGAGGAAAAAGTATATATACTGTAGTTCATGTTGGAAAAAAATACAACTCATGGAGGAAAAGGCTGATGCATGATTTCTGCAACCTCCATGTACTAAGGGAGTGCAATCACAAATTAAACATAGACGTATGAAAGTCGATGATAATAATTGATGCATCTTTAATCTGAAAGTATCTATTCTATACACTAGATGTAAGGTTGCACTCATGTTAAGATGTGAATACTGCATAATATAAGATGTGGAAATGCAAGTGTACAGATGCATCATTGCTCATGCGTAAACAGTGTAGTGAATTGGTGATGCTTTTTACTTAAAAGCTATGTAGAATTTACAGAGGTATGTATTGCTGAAAGCAGTTTTTATTGCTACCTTATTTACACCTTTTTTCCTTACTGTAATAAAATATTCATACAACCTATGAATCCTTATGGCATTTCCAACCTACCTGCCCACTGTTAGCTAGATCATCCACTGAGAGAGTTGGGTCCAGCCAGAGAGACAACCCAAAGTCACACAAACAGCAGGTGAGGTCATTTTTAACAAGTATATTTGAACTCTTCAAGTCTCGGTGAACAATCGGCGTCTTTGGTCTTCCGCATGGTGTGTGGTCACTGTGCAAGTGGGCGACACCACGAGACAAAGAGCCACCAAGCTGTAGGAGATCTTCCCAAGTAATGATGTGCCTTGTTAGGTAATCCTGCAAATTGCCTTTAGGTTGGTAAGCAGTGATTAGCCAGTATTGTTTCCCAACATCTGTCTTCCTCTCTTCGGCAGTCAAGAACTGCAAAACATTCTCATGTTTTAGATTTATGTCAGAAAATATCTCTTTCTCCATTTTCCAGGAGGCATATTCTTCATAAGGGAAAATCTTAACAGCTACGGTCTCAAACTGGTCTGAAGTGTTCTGTTTGAGCTTGGCCTTGTACACTTCAGCAAATCGACCCTTCCCAACCAGGGTGTCTAGTTCAATGGGAAGAAGCTCTGTGTTGTGATTTAAGTTGTTGGCACAAGTTGAGCTTATATCTGAGCGGTCATCGTCTATCATAATGGCACAGGCATCGCTGCATTCCATATTTGGGTGTCTCATGCATTTTGGATTATTTTCCCACCTCTTCTTAGTCTTTTTCTTACCGTGGATACGGTAACAGTAAAAAATGAAAATGACTACAATTGCAACTGCAACTGGAGGAAGAAGACTTGACAGTGCAACAAAGGTTGTGTCTGGCCATCCAGAACTTTGTTGTTCTAGGGGGAAAAAAAGCAAACAGATTTCTGATTTAAGATTCAACAGATACAGCAAGCAATACTTCTTAACAATATAAGAATATATGAATTTGTGCTGAGAGGTAACCATAGTAATAACAAAGGTTAAATAACTTATTAAACATTTATAATTGACATCCAAGTCCTTCTCCACAACTAGCAGAACTTAGAAGTCCCATTCCCCTCTAGCTTCTGGACTTTTTTTCCAACATTGACAGCTGGAATATTTTAAACTGAAACTGCACGTTCACATTTACTGTATGCCTTTTTTTTCTTGCTTAGAAATACCCCTCCCTTTCAAGCACCTGAATGATATCACTAAGCTAATTGAGCATCTGCCACTATATATGTCTGTATGAGTTTATGAAGAACTGACTCATGTTTGGGGAACCTATTCTCCTGTAAGCCAGAGGGAAGAAGCCAACAAGCGCAGCCCCGCAATTTTGATATTTTGTGTCATTAACTAACGATTACAGTACATTGTTGATGGAAAAATCCCATAAAACATTAATATATAATTAGGATTTTATTGCACTACTTTTCTACAAAAGGTGGGTGAATATTCTTTACTGTGCACAGGAATAAATTAGCATTATATACTTTTCTTGTTTAAATATACCTGAACATAGGCTCCTTAAGCACACACGGGTTTATACCATTTAATCCAGGTGCTTTATCAAGGTATGTCTTTTTAAGTCACAAATATACTGAGTTCTGAGTATGACCAACAATATTGACTAGTGTGCATGGTGTGAATATTGCAGCACAGCAAAGTTAAATAGATAAAGCCTGATTTCTCTTTATCTACTCCAATCAGTTTTGCTACAGTATTTCATCTTTTGCTCAATGCAGTCACTTTTTAGAGTTTTGCTATTTATATATTTTAAAAATCTTTAGCAATGTCACTTTTAGCTTCTGTCTCTGCTACAGTGGCATGACTTCTCATGTATAATTTGTTTGCAACGGTCTCTCTGTAGTGGCGACTTTAAAGACCTTTCAAAATAAACTTCTAGGAAATTCTAGGCAACAAATACCCAACAGTGTCCAGTTTTGTTCTTTTCTATAAAAGAACAGCATCAATAAACAATCAGCTTTAACAACAGTCTGCAGCGCTGAAAAATCCATGGCACTCATAGCATTCTTCCACAAGGTTATACAGGTTGAGTATCCCATATCCAAATATTCCGAAATACGGAATATTCCGAAATACGGAATTTTTTGAGTGAGAGTGAGATAGTGAAACCTTTGTTTTCTGATGGCTCAATGTACACAAACTTTGTTTAATACTCAAAGTTATTAAACATATTGTATTAAATGACCTTCAGGCTGTGTGTATAAGGTGTATATGAAACAAATGAATTGTGTTAATGTTCACACACTTTGTTTAATGCACAAATTTATTAAAAATATTAGCTAAAATGACCTTCAGGCTGTGTGTATAAGGTGTATATGAAACATAAATGCATTCTGTGCTTAGACTTGGGTCCCATTGCCATGATATCTCATTATGGTATGCAATTATTCCAAAATACGGAAAAATCCGATATCCAAAATACTTCTGGTCCCAAGCATTTTGGATAAGGGATACTCAACCTGTAGTATAAAAACAAATCAAAAGTTACCATGATATGATCCCATATTAATAAATGCTCCTTTACCTGTACATTTGTTTTATTAGATGGCATTAAGTTCAATATAACTCCCAGTTTAGATGGTTCTTCCACTACTTGGGAAGGACAGCTGTCTTTAGCAGTTGACAAAAACATTGCCATCATCATTCATTTCAGCGCCCTCATTTATACATGGGAAGTTCAAATTGCTGGATGTTGCTACTCTTTTTATTCAAATTTGTAATTGAATTTCAAGACAATCTGCAATGCTGAGTGACTTATATCAAACTCCGATCAGTATTTGATCAGTGTCACCATTTTCCTTTATGTCTACCAATAAGGTGTCCATGTAATGATGTTTTACAGGGAATTGAGCTCAGTCCAAAAGCATGCTTCTGATGAAACTGGGTGCTGCTCTGCCCGGTGAAACGCGTCAAGCTGCAAGCTGCTCCACATTGTCTCCAGTCACCACCTACAGCGATTTCTTTGGACTTTTTGGATTCTTTTGGACTGAGCTCAATTCCCTCTAAAACACCATTACATGGACACCTACATGATTTAAAAGGGGAACCCTTACCATCTGGCAAATTGCAATATCTGCCAAGGGATCGCCATGAATTATCCTTGTGCTGGTAATATCACATTGAATCAATTGGTGTAAAAACTGTTGGGGGATACAACAAGTCCTATTGAATGTTATATCATTACCAGTGTGATGATACTAATAGTGAGACAGTGTTTGGAGCATGATTATTTTAAATATTTTTAAATAAATTTGTTACATTTATGATCCCATCCGTTTGTGTAGGAAACAAGAGTAACAGAAGCGCTGGTATACTACTTTTCTCTTGCATCCCTTAACAGTATAGCCCTACTTCTAAAAGATAGTTTGCAAGCTTATGTTTTAGAGTTTTTATTAGAGTGGTTGAAGTTGCCTACAAGGTATGCGTTTACAATACCGACCGTCGGGATTCTGGCGGTCGCAATACCGATGCCAGAATCCCGACAGGGGTACATTGCCGCCACCAAAATACCGGCGAGATAGGATATTATCCTGGGTGTCCATGACACCCATGGAGTGAGATTAGAGCCTGTGGCGAGTGAAGCGAGCCCGCAAGGGGCCTGGATGCCCTTGCCCCGCAGCCAGCACTGTGGCAGATGGGATGCCGCTGTAGGTATAGTGACAGCCAGCATCCCGTGCGCTGGGATCCCATACGATCCCTCCTACAAATGTGCATTTCCCTAAAAGTGCCGCAGGAAGGTGCGGAGTGCATCCCATTAAAAGTATAAGACCAGGCAAGATCTCAAGCTGGAGAAATAAAACAGCTGCACCGCATCAGACAAAGCAGAGCGCTTTCTCCTCAATGCCTCTTTATGAAGTTTAATTAGTCTCTTCCCGAAAATAAAATCTTATTTTTCCACGAGTGTAAAGAACCAATAGGGAAGTGCAAGAACAAATGTGCATATGTTTCCTCTGCAGAAGCCTGCAGCACTGTACATGGACTTAAACACGCTGTTTTCCATGTTTCTTTTGCGCAATGTACTGTGCAACCGATTTACTTTCAATTTTACCTCGGCTATACTCCTCATCCGCATATTTTGCTAGCAAGATGATCTTAAATATTAATACAGTAAGGGAACTTTACTTGTTTATATTTCCTGCTTCTCTTTTGTTTTTCACCATCTATATATATACAAAATTGTATGTATGTATGTATGTATGTATGTATGTATGTATGTATGTATGTTCCAGCATAACTCTGGAATGACTGGAGCAATTTACAACAAACTTGGTACACATATGCCTTACAATCTGGAAAGAAATACTGTGGGGGTAAAACACCCCTAGCACCCATAGGGGTTGGGGTGGGAAGGGAGTGACATGTAAAAATCCATAGTTTTCGGCATAACTCTGGAATGCCTGGAGCAATTTACACAGAGGCACACATGGGTAGGGGCAGAGGCACCCACGTGTAAGGGCAGAGGCACCCACGGGTAGGGGCAAAGGCACTCTTGTAAGGGCAGAGGCACCCACAGGTATGGGCAGAGGCACCCACAGGTAAGGATAGAGGCACCCACGGGTAGGGGCAGAGGCACCCACAGGTAAGGATACAGGCACACACGGGTAGGGGCAGAGGCAAACACAGGTAGGGGCAGAGGGTAGGGTCAGATGCAAACACAGGTAAGGATAGAGGCACATACGGGTAGGGGCAGAGGCACCCACGGGTAAGGATAGAGGCACACAAGGGTAGGAGCAGAGGCACAAACGGGTAGGGGCCTAGGCATATGGGTAGGAGCAGAGGCACCTACGGGTAAGGGCAGAGGCACACATGGGTGGGGACAGAGGCACACACGGGTGGGAGAGGCATACTTTAGTATCAAAGCTAAGCTAGGAGACCTAGGGTCCTTTGACATAGAGTCAGCCTGCAAACCTAACATATTTAACATACAGCGGGAAGAGCTTGGCCTATCGTGCCAGCATGTACAGCACTGAACAGGGCAGCATCAGAGGCGGGAAGGCGCAGAGAAGGAGGCAGATTATTCTCCTCAGCACCAGCATTTTAACAGCATCAATCCAGGGAAGCCCAGAGGTGTGGCCTGACAAAGATTGGCATTATTCTATAAATTCCAAAGCGAAGCACGGATATTCAGCTAGTAGCTTATAAAATCTAGGCAGAGTTGTCTATTTGTTATGTATTTAATACAACAGATAAATATCATATGCCATTTAGGAATGATGCATTACATTTTTGTTTTCAAATGAGTTACATTTCTGATAAAATTCTATTTAAATAGCATTACAAAATAGTTTTAGCAATACTTTTCATGATGTGGGGATAATTACAGGATAATGTAAAATACAGTAGGTGCATTACAAAGCACAAAAAGAAAAATATAAAACTGTACCTTCTCCTATCTTATAGACAGCATTACACTCCTCTCCAGAACAGGAGCACATATACATAACTCCACCAGCCATCTTCTTTTCTTTCATTGTACAACTTGTAGCGGTATAGTCTTCCAGCATGTGACCATATAGCGGATCTTTGGGATCATGGCATAGAGTCTCATCACCCATATAGGTGTCATTATATCTCCTTGGAAAGAAAAAGTATGAAAATTAGAAGACAAAGTGAACGTCATAGTAATGACAATCAAATGCATGCAGGATTAAAAATTAAGAAACAAAGTAAATAGAGCAGTAAAATATGATATTCGCTAACATTAATAAAAGTACAAAGAAATATATGTTTCATAGATGTCATTATACCTGCTAACTATGCTGCTCATCATGAGGATAATGTGTAATTATAGAGACCGAGGTATACAATCCACATAGTGTACAATGGTAGATGTATTGACATACAGTAAATATCTATTTTAATTTTATGAAAAGTCTAATGCAGGCATGTCCAAACTGCGGCCCTCCAGCTGTTGAGAAACTACACATCCCAGCATGCCCTGACACAGCTTTAGCATTCTCTGACCGTAAAACTGTGTCAAGGCATGCTGGGATATGTATTTTCACAACAGCTGGAGGGCCGCAGTTTGGACATGCCTGGTCTAATGGATATAAACATTTTAGATGACTTGTCTGCTAATATGTCCTAAATAACTGACTGTGCAAATCCTTAAAAAGCTTTTCCTAAACTGCTTCCCCATATTTCTCAGTTTGAGAACCTCATAGATGTGCTTCAAGCTCCTGAGATGCCATTTGGAATTGTTCTGTCAGTGTTTATAGACCAGGAAACATGTTCCCCATAATTAATACACATTGACCATACAGTTATCTCAAAGTAAGTTCAACTTATTCTAATGTCTCTATGGTCATACAAAAATGTTGAGACTGTTCAATTTATTTTAGCTAGCTAAACAAAGCAAGCTAGAAAAACTGAGGGCATGCTTGATTCAATAAGATGGGTTTAGCCACTGACAATTCCCAAGAATTGTTTAATCTCTCCTAAAATCACACAACAAATGGCAAAATAAATAATATCAATTAAAACAGTTCATAATAGTTAGGTAGATTAAAATAGTAAGTTTGGACTTTATAGCAAAGGGACCAGTGTTAAAAACGTATTTTTTTACAAAAACTTGCCCTTACCATATTGTCACGCACACTTCATCAAGGAATTCGCAAATTGCAGTTCTCTGACAGTTGCTCTCACACTGGCCCGTGAGTAAATTACACGTTGATGTTTCATTATCACAAAACTTGCATAGGTTTCTAGTTCTGAAGATCCCATTAGGTCCTTGTTTCAAAATATTTCTTTCGCCTACAAAATAAAGAATACATCTATGGCAGGACAACAAGGCTTAGCAAGAACAATACATTCTACTAAGTGCAGAAAAAGTGATTAATTGTTCCTAATTTTGCATTATACTCCATTGTGTTGAGTGATACTAAGTGGAGACTATGCAGGAACAAAGGCAAATCTCACTGGCAGACACATTAGATGTATGCATGGGACTACCTGGCACAACTGACCCAGTTATGGAGACATCTGCATTTAATAATTGGATGCACGTCTATCTATTTGCATCTTTAGGTAAATTTGGGATGATATAAATTTTTACCTCTCCTGGGCAACTTGGCACCTTTTTCTGAGCAAAGTGAAGGCTACTTTATCCCTAATGTCACCAAACCTTTGGTTGCCACCATCTGCAGTTCTCACCAATACAATCTAGTATATGATTTCCATGAAAAACATTAACTAGTCTCCTACAAGTTCCATAAAACCACAACAGGTCTCCCCCAGGTTCTTCCTGATTTCCTATTCTTCAGAGGTTAGCACCTATGCTATTTTGTGGTTGAAGATTCTTTTATAGCCCCTGGGCTTCCACTTTTTCTATCATATTTCCATCTGTGACTCATTAGCTGTTATCATATCACACACCCGGTGCAGTGCCGTAACTAGGCATTTTAGCGCTGTGTGCAAGAAACGACATTGGCGCCCCCCCCATGCAAGATAGGGGCAGTGAGCGAAAAATATATAGGGGCGTGCCTTCATGGGGAAGGGGCGTGGCCACAAAATAATAGCAATTCATACTACGGTGCACAGTAGTCTCCATTATTCAAATTACGCTGCACAGTAGCGCCACTACACCAGGTAGAGCCCCTTTTATACATTACAGCAGACAGCGTCCCCCTTTTTACACATTGCGGCAGCCAGTCCCCCTTTTTACACATTGCGGCAGCCAGGCCCCCTTTTTACACATTGCGGCAGCCAGGCCCCCTTTTTACACATTGCGGCAGTCAGTCCCCCTTTTTACACATTGCGGCAGCCAGGCCCCCTTTTTACACATTGCGGCAGCCAGAACCCCATTTTACACATTGCGGCAGCCAGGACCCCTTTTTACACATTGCGGCAGCCAGTCCCCCTTTTTACACATTGCGGCAGCCAGGACACCTTTTTACACATTGCGGCAGCCAGTCCCCCTTTTTACACATTGCGGCAGCCAGGACCCCTTTTTACACATTGCGGCAGCCAGTCCCCCTTTTTACACATTGCGGCAGCCAGGACCCCTTTTTACACATTGCGGCAGCCAGGACCCCTTTTTACACATTGCGGCAGCCAGTCCCCCTTTTTACACATTGCGGCAGCCAGGACCCCTTTTTACACATTGCGGCAGCCAGTCCCCCTTTTTACACATTGCAGCAGCCAGGCCCCCTTTTTACACATTGCAGCAGCCAGGACCCCTTTTTACACATTATGGCAGACGGTGTCCCCCAGAGAGAGAGAGAGAAAGAGAGAGAGGGATATACTTACCTTCTCCCCGCTGACAGGCTCCTCGTGCTGGAATCTCCCTCTGACTGTGCAGGCATCGGACAAGGAGGAGGAGGGAGGGGGACTCGAGCCGCAGCAGCGCTATGTCATTGGTAGTAAGCGCCGCTGCAGCATCCCCCTCTCCTTCCGTATAGGCTGCCTGGCGCTGCTGTGGATGCTGGGATGGTAGATGCTAGAATCAAGTGGGCTAAGGGACATTTTCCGTCTGGGGGAGGAGTTACGACACAAGGGGGAGAAGCTATGCCAGCGGGATAGTTCCTCTACTATCCACGCCACCAACTATTACCTTTAGTAATCAGGTGGCGAGCGGAGCGAGCCACCGAGCCCGAAGCGTGGCGAGCGAAGCGAGCCCGCGAGGGTACTTTTCGGGTACCCTGTTCGCCCGTAGCTCCTCCCCCTGGTGACGTGTCTCCTCCCCTAGATACGTCAGAAGGTCCCTTCTACCACTCCGAAATAGAATCAACCATGCTGGGATGGAGGAACCACATCCCAGCATCCACAGCAGCGCCGGGCAGCCTATACGGAAGGAGAGGGGGATGCTGCAGCGGCGCTTATTACCAATGAAATAGCGCTGCTGCGGCTCCAGTCCCCATCCCTCCTCCTCCTTCTCAGCTACCTCCGGCGCTTCTCTCTCCTCCAGCGCGGCTGCGGCGCACGGCTCAGACTTCAGAGGCGGCATGTAATGAGTCAATTTGACTCATTACATGCCGCTGACCGTGCGCCCTCAGGGCAACTGCGCTGTGTGCCAAGCCCACTTGGCACACACGTAGTTACGGCCCTGACCCGGTGTATCTCCCCATGACACCCTCCTCGCCCACATCCCCTGGTCCTTTACTCAGAATGTCTTGATAAAAAAAAACCCCAACAGATGTTTGCTGTTATCAGTCAGTCATCAGTTATCAGATGTTTGCTGCCATGCTTTTGTGGTTTTCTTTTTGTATCTAAGATTAACTTTAATTTGCTGTCTTTGAATTTGTCATTTACAGTATGCAGTTAATTCTCACTCGGGTGCTTTAAATAGATTAAAAGAAAAATTTAATTACCAAGACTAGGCTTGGTGATTACTCCTGTTGCTGAATCAAACAATAGTTTCTAAAGCAAGTGTTTGTGAGATTTCTATACATCAGCAAGAAGAGCTCTATAAAACCATTGTTTTTTTATTTTATTTGTAAATTAATGATTCGTTATAATGTTAATTTGACAGCATGTACCACCACGGCTGGGAAGGTGACGTGTCTTGGGCAACTCTGTTAATTTTTTTATCATAACATATCATACCACTAAACTTAATTTTCCTTTTTAGACAATAAATTGTGAGTCATGCTCAAAGGATGTGTGCCTCGAACATAATAATATTACAATAATAATTATTCTAATTTAATTTGCTATGGTCATCACAAATGCATCAAAAGACAATACAACTGCTCTAAGGTGAAATAGAACCATGAGCAACATTACCTTCTGGTGAGCGGTCTTTATCTATGGTTAATTTCTGAGTGGTTATTCCTGTTTGAAGACCATCTCCTATACAAAGGAAAATACATATATTTTTTTTAATTGAGTGGAATGTATGCAAATACTCTTATCATCTCTACAGCAGTACTCCACCTAAATTCTCTTTTTCAATTAAAATATTTTTTTCAATCTAACTAGCAGAACAGTATGTATCCTGGATTGCCCTTGTGAAAACCACATGCTTGGTATATTCTCTGTGTATCATGGTATAGATTATTTTGAACATAATTTTACAAGCAGGAGAACACTGGCTTAATTCTGCGCTTATGCTCCTCCTATGCACACTCTTCTGCAGCGGTTACGAGCAAAGAGGTTTTGTTGGTGCTACATTCTATCTATTAGATACCAACATTTTGATGTAGATTAAACTATTAGATAATGCAAAACAGCTCTAAGAATATAACTATAATAAAACAGACAGATCATGAAAAAGTGAAATAAATGAAGTTTAAACATTGTTACGCTTAATCCTTTGGCTCATGTAAATGTTGAAGCTCTGAATTGTGGTATACTACCCAGCAAACAGAACAAAAGTATTTTATTCGTGGGTGATAAAGTCAGAACGAATGTCACTATAGAAACCATTGGCCTGCATCTGTGACTGAAGCTCTGCACAACTACTACTCACATCTTGGCACTGAAGACACTGCAGAACATACCCTGAATGTGCCTAGTTTACTGGAATGGCCACCTAAGGACATCATTGCTGCCGAAGAGGTCCATCTTGCAGGTATACTCTTGCTAACTAACTTTTCTGATTTTGATACCAAAATGATCTGTGGATTCCATAAGCAACATTTATATGGGATGGTTTGCCCCCTTAACAATTGGTGCAACACTTGCTGCCCAAAAACATCTACTTTAGGAAAATGTAGACATACTTCAGCAAATCAAAAAGCATGACAGGCCCAAAGCTGGTTTTACACTGTGCGATGATATATTACACTTTGGCCCTCATTCCGAGTTGTTCGCTCGCTAGCCGCTTTTCGCAGCAGTGCACACGCTAAGCCGCCGCCCTCTGGGAGTGAATCTTAGCTTAGCTGAATTGCGAACGAAGTATTCACAATATTGCGAAAAGATTTTTCTTTGCAGTTTCTGAGTAGCTCGAGAATTACTCTTCCAGTGCGATCAGTTCAGTGCTTGTCGTTCCTGGTTTGACGTCACAAACACACCCAGCGTTCGCCCAGACACTCCCCCGTTTCTCCAGCCACTACCGCGTTTTTCCCAGAAACTGCAGCGTTTTTTCACACACTCCCATAAAACGGCCAGTTTCCGCCCAGAAACACCCACTTCCTGTCAATCACACTCCGATCACCAGAACTAAGAAAAAACTCGTAATGCCGTGAGTAAAATACCAAACTTCTTAGTAAATTTACTTGACGCAGCCGCAGTGCGAACATTGTGCATGCGCAGTTAGCGGAAAATCGTACCAATGCGAAGGAAAAGAACGAGCGAACAACTCGGAATGAGGGCCTTTGTGCATTGCATTACCTGTACAGTGATTCTTTCTGATTATACATGGGTTAAATGATATGGGATACTGTATTTAGAGTTTCTACTTGTTTCAGGTTTTTGCAGTTTTGAAATCAGTAAATAGAGGTTGCGCTGAGAAAATTTTAGAATTATTTAACAAAATTATATCTTCAAAACCTATTTTTAATTAAATCTGTCTTTTAACATTTTGGTTTTTAACTAGAAATTCTATTTAAAAAAAAAAATCTAACAAATGTAAATTTTAAAAACAGGTTTTCTAATTCTTAAAATGTCACCTTAACTGACTTTTTGTCGAACTAGTACAAATATATGTGAATTGATTTATCAAAACCAAGGTATTTGATCAAAACACAAATTGTCCTATGAACAAACAATGGACAATCATTAATCTCATCTGATACAAAAAGGTATAGATGCTCCCCAGCCCAAACACAGAATACCTGTAAAGAACATGTTTCTTCTTAGACACCAAAATAGTGTCCCCCTGTTTTCACCAGGGAAGATTCCACAGCTTCCAAACTGGTCCCTGGGTTAGAACGATTGAAACTTGCACCCAATGGCTACTATAAGAATTAAGGATGTGTGACCTTTTTGTTGGATGAAGTACCAGGCAACTTATCCTCACCGAGGAGGCTCGTTGTGCACCTGTGGGCTAATTCTACAACAGTTCTTGTCCTACTGACTACCAGACCATTCCAAGTATTAGGTCCAGAACACACTATTACTGGGTATGGTGTTTAACAGTGCAATCTCCAGATGATTATTTAGTAGGAACCAAGACTGACAAATTTCATGGACAGTAATAGGCCTGGTGGTCAGTCATCTTGTTGAATCTCCCAAACAACAACTTCTGAACAAAGTGTACTGAGAGTAATAAGTATCAGCAAGAAGAGCCCTACAAAACATTGACTGTAAAAGCAATGATTCAGTGTAATGTACATTTGATTATAAAATGAATGGAAAGGTGACATGTCATGTGATGCACATATAAAAATATTCCACAATTTTGAAAACCTTAATTTCATGCTAATAAACACAGTACCTTCTAGTGAGCGGTCTTTATCTTTGGTTAATTTATGAGTTGTTATTCCTGTCAGAAGGACTTCTCCTGCACAAAGGAAAATACATAGTTATTTTTTATTGAGCCGAGTTTAAGATATAACTATCTTCTCTACAGCAGTACTCCACCTGGGTTTTCTTTTTCAATTGAATTCCTTTTTTACATCTAACTAGTAGAACAGCATGGATCCAGGATTGACCCATGCAAACCTCCATGCATCATGGTATTTTTAAAGTGAATTTACAAGCAGCAGAACACTGGCTTAATTCTGCTCTTCTGCTCTTTCCATGCACCTTCTTCTGCAGCAGTTACGAGCAAAGAGGTTTTGTTGGTGCTATAGTACTAACACAGAGGGTTCCCAGAATAACTTCACTACGAGAAAGCAGCAGGTAACTAAAAATGGAACATGTGGGGAAGCTGCTTTCAGACATTGAAATTACAATTTAACTTTGCCTGGAGGATACAGTGCCATCCGCACATGCAATCCTGGAAATGGCAGCACAAAGCAAATACAGGTTGAGTATCCCATATCCAAATATTCCGAAATACGTAATATTCCGAAATATGGAATTTTTTGAGTGAGAGTGAGATAGTGAAACCTTTGTTTTCTGTGGCTCAATGTACAGAAATTTTGTTTAATACTCAAAGTTATTAAAAATATTGTATTAAATGACCTTCAGGCTGTGTGTATAAGGTATATATGAAACATAAATGATTTGTGTGAATGTACACACGCTTTGTTTAATGCATAAAGTTATTAAAAATATTGGCTAAAATTACCTTCAGACTGTGTGTACAAGGTGTATATGAAACATAAATGCATTCTGTGCTTAGACTTAGGTCCCATAGCCATGATATCTCATTATGATATGCAATTATTCCAAAATACGGAAAAATCCGATATCCAAAATACTTCTGGTCCCAAGCATTTTGGATAAGGGATACTCAACCTGTAGTAAGCATGGCCTACACACAGCAGGTTCAAGGCAGACAAATAAGAAACATTTGCATAAAACTGTATCTACATATTTTCTTGTTGTGTGCTTTGTTCTTCCTTTAATTTTTCACCACAGCTTATCATCAAAATGCATGACAGGCCCAAAGCTGGTTGTGCACTTTGTACTCTACATTACCTTTACAGTGATGCTTTTTGAGAATACATGGGTGAAATGACTTAGGATATCTGGAGTTTATACTTGTTTCAGGTTTTTGCAGCTACTGAATCAGCAAATAGAGGTTGAGCTGAGAACATTTTGGAATTAGTTAACAAAATCGTCTCTTCAAAAATAATTTTTAATAAAATCTGTCTTTTCTGATTATCGTTTTTAACTAGAAATTATAAAAATTAAAAAAAAATTATATTATAAAATGCTTTCAAAGTCTTAAAATGTCAACTTTACTGACTTTTTGTTTAACTAGTAAATAAAATATATGTGAACTGATTTATCAAACCAAATTATTGGATCAAAACTACAAAATGTCCTATGAACAAACAATCATTCATCTCAATATCTGATACAAAAAGGTATAGATGCTCACCAACCCAAACACAGAATACCTATAGAGAACATGCTTCTTCTTAGACACTAAAACATAGTGTCCCCCTGTTTTCACCAGGGAAGCTTCCACAGCTCCCGAATCGGTCCCTGGGTTAGAACGACTGACACCTGCACCCAATGGCTACTATAAGAATTAAGGATGTGTCTCCTTTTTGTTGGATGAATTGCCAGGAAAGTTATCCTCACCGAGGAGGCTTGTTGTGCACTTGTGGACTAACTCTACAACATTTCTTCTCCTGCTGATCTACAGTACTATGTTGTGAGTTTCCTTCCAGGTCTGAGGTCCAGAACACACTATTATTGGGCATGGGGCTTAACAAACAGTGCAGTCACTGGGTGCTGATTTAGCAGGAACCAAGACTGGCAAATTTCATGGTTTGGTGGTCAGTAATCTTGTTGAATCTGCCAAACAACAACTTCTGACCAAAGTGTACTAAGAGTAACAAGTATCAGCCTTACAAAACATTGACTGTAAAAGCAACGATTCAGTGTAATGTACATTTGATTGTAAAATGGATGGAATGGTGACATGTCATGTGATTCACATATAAAAATATTCCACAATTTTTAAAACCTTAATTTCATGCTAATAAACACAGTACCTTCTAGGGAGCGGTCTTTATCTTTGGTTAATTTATGAGTTGTTATTCCTGTTTGAAGGACTTCTCCTGCACAAAGGAAAATACATAGTTATTTTTATTGAGCTGAGTGTAAGATATAACTTTATCTTCTCTACAGCAGTACTCCACCTGGGTTCTCTTTTTCAATTAAATTCCTTTTTACATCTAACTAGTAGAACAACTTTACCCTGGATTGCCCCATGTAGACCACATCACATGCTTGGTGTATTCTCTATGTATCCTGGTATTTTTAAAGTGATTTTACAAGCAGTAGAACACTGGCTTAATTCTGCTCGTATGCTCTTCACATGCACCCTCTTCTGCAGCAGTTACGAGGAAAGAGGTTTTGTTGGTGCTTTAGTACTAACACAGAGGGTTTCCAGAATATCTTCACTACGAGAAAGCAGCAGATACAGTAACTGAAAATGGAACACGTGAGGAAGCTGCTTTCAAACACTGAAATTACAATTTAACTTTGTCTGGAGTGTACAGTGCCATCCGCACATGCAATCTTGGTAATGGCACTTGTGGGCTAATTCTACAAAAGTTCTTCTTCCTCTTGACCTACAGTAGTATTATGTTATGTACAAGTCTTAGGTACAGAACACAATACTACTGGGCATGGGGTTTAACAGTGCAGTCTCCGGACGCTGGTTTAGCAGGAACCAAGAATGACAAACTTCATGGACAAGGATAGGCCTGGTGGTCAGTCATCTTGTTGAATCTGCCAAACAACAACTTCTGAACTAAGTGTAGTGAGAGCCCTACAAAGCAATGACTGTAAAAGTAATGATTCAGTGTAGTGTACGTTTGATGGCAAAATGGACGAAAAGGTGACGTGTCATGTGATTCATATATAAAAATATTCCACAATTTAAAAAAATGTAATATCCTGCTAATAAACGCAATACTACAATAACACTGCACTTCTTCTTTCTTGTCATCTAATAAATGTGAGTCAGTCTAAAAAGCTGTATATGCCCCTATACCGCTCTACCACACTAATAATGACGCTCTTTTGTTTACTACGTTTACCACATAACAGACCTACTCTACACAACTGTCCCTAGCTTAAAGAGATTAACCATGTGTTACATTACCTTCTGGTGAGTTGTCTTCTTCGATTGTAAATTTACGAGTTGTTATATCGGTTTGTAGAACGTCTATAAGAAAGAAAAGATATTTGTTGCAAGCAACTGAGTGATTTTTTATTGAGCTAAATGTATGCAATTACTTTATCTTCTCTATAGAAGTACTCCATCTGGGTTCTCTTTTTCTATTAAAATTCTTTTTTTTTTTTTTTTTTATAGTTTATTTGTAGTTTTAACATACATTACATATGCAGAGACAACCATACACTGATAGTCATTGGTAATAACCTTCAAGCAAGCCGAACAGTACAAAACACTTAAGTACAATTAATAGGTTAATCTTGGCACATAGCTTTAAGCAAGAGTGCACGTCTTAAAAAAGAAAGGGCGTTGGCCCTCATATATATAGGTATAAAACAACAATTAACCCTAAAACAGTGCGAATGAATAAGATAGACATTTGAGACAGGAAGTTGAAGCGAAAGAGGGAGGGAAAGGGAAATAGTAAGAAAGAAAAAAAGAAGAGAAAGAAGATACGAGGGAGGAAGAGGAGATCAAGGAAGCGGAGTACAAGAAGAAAAAAATAAGAAGAAGCCAAAAATAAACAAAAACCAGACAACAGAGGCCTAGTCCGGGTCCGAAGTATAAATGGGAGCAGTAATCGGAGGGGTTGTTGTAGCTATCTCAGACAGAGAGTGAAAGATTATGAATAAATTTCAGAGCAAGAGGCCCGAAAAACTGGAAGGGAAAGCGCCACATGAAATAATGTTGTTATATAAAAACCAGTCGTGCCAGATTGTGAGGAACCTAGGCGAAGAATTATGAAGGTAGGCCGAAACTTTCTCCATTGCTGCGACGAACCAAATTTTATGTATAAGTTGCTGTCGCGAGGGGGGAATCAAGACATTTCCACTCTTTGTCTACAAGACAACGGGTTGCATTTAAAATATGAGTAGAGAGTTTGTCCACGGGACTATCAAGGCCCTCTATCGGGCAACCTAGGAGAAACGCCCAAGAGGATTTGACTATAGGGTTCTGAAGGACCCCGTACAAGATGTGGGAAACTCTGTCCCAAAACTTTACTATCTTGAGGCATGTCCACTAGATGTGTAAAAATGTTCCCTCCTCTCCACACCCTCTCCAACATCGGTCCATAGCAGAGCTATACATCTTATGTAACCGGGTAGGTACAAGGTACCATCTGTAATAAACCTTACAGACATTTTCTTTGATTAGAGAAGATATGGATGCCTTAGAAACCCTTTCACGGACAGTAGTTCATGTGTCTTCATCAGGTGGGGGACCCAGATCTTTTTCCCATTGAATCTCATGGTTCGGGGTAGCAGGGGTGCAAATAATTGTAGAGCATTGAGATAATACCCTTGCGAAGGGGGCAGTTGAGACAGAGGGACATAACGCCCGTCAGAGGTCTGTTTATCAAGTTAATTGGGAGTGAGTTATAGAAGTGACAAATTTGGATGTATGTGAAGCAGTTAATGGCAGGTAAGGTATGTCTATTCTGTAAGAGATCCAGAGAGGCACAGCCGTTCGAGTCTAACAGATCTTGAATGACTAATGCCCCCTTCATACCACGGATGAAAACATCTGTAGTTGAAGCCTGGAGGAAATGCCGGGTTGTGCCAAAAGGGTGTGATGGAGAAAAGGGAAGGAAGTAGATGCAAAATGAGTCTTGCAGAAGTCCCATATGGAACATGTAAAAGCTATGACGGGGTGTATACGAGCTAAAGCAGTTCTGTCTGAGGGAGCTAACCCAATGACAGAGGACATTGAGAAAACTTTGCAGGAGTTAGCCTCTAATGTGACCCATCGAGATTGAAAAAAGGTGGACCAAGCTATTGCTTGACTAAGGTGAGATGTATAGTAGTATAAATATATATCAGGGAACCCCGTTCCACCGTTGGAAGTAGGGTGGCGAAGGTTTGTAAAGCTGATGCGGGGAGGTTAGAGTCGCCACACAAACTGAATTAACCATCTGTGCAATTGCAGTAAGGGTGCTCCATGCACCTGGACAGGGAGAGTTAAAAGATGTAAAGTAACCTCGGTGTTCATTTTAACTGTTACAATCCTGCCTAACCATGAGATAATGAGGCCTGTCCATTGAAATAAATCTAATTTGATAGTCTTAGATAGAGGAACAAAGTTGGCAGCGTACAGGGAGCTATAGTGATTTGTTATATAAATTCCCAGGTATTTAATTTTGGAAGCTTGCCATGCCATGGTATACTCGTAGCGTAACAGTTTTAAAGTTAGCGGGGACAGATTAAGGGCAATCGCCTCCGATTTAGAGAAATTTATTTTATATCCAGACAGGGCACCGTATGCTTCCAGAGACCTAAAGAGGTTGGGGATAGATGCGTTAGGGGATGAAGGACGTCGTCCGCAAACAGAGATATTTTATATTCATCCTTGCCGAGAAAAACTCTGTTAATATCTGTGGCAAGGCGAATATGTGCAGCTAGAGGCTCAATAACCAGGGCAAAGATCAGGGGTAACAAGGGGTACCCCTGTCTTGTGCCATTGGTTACGGAAAGTGGAGAGGAAAGAATCCCATTTACAGAGATCCTAGCTGAGTGGGAGGAATACAAGGCCTGGACGCCACAAAGAAAGCTACCAGTTAGACCAAAGGCCTGCAGAGTATAACTCATAAAAGACCAACTGATCCGGTCGAAGGCCTTCTCTGCGTCCAGGGACAAACTATTAAGAGAATGGATAAGACTAATTATCCGCCTAGTGTTGTCCCTGGCTTGGCGACCAGGTATGAAGCCTACCTGATCGTTGTGGATCAGACCGGGTAAGACACTGTTCAAGCGGTTCGCAAGGATCTTCGCGTATATCTTAATGTTGGTGTTCAAGAGTGAAATGAGCCTGTAATGAGCACAATCAGAGGGCCCTCGCCATCTTTGGGGATAACAATAATCCTGGCCTCTAAGGCTTCTTTGGAGAAGGAACACCCCAACATCACATCGTTGAACACCTCCAGCAGATAAGGGGAGATTATAGGGTTGTCTTGTAATAATTGGCAGCAAAGCCATCCAGGCTGAGGGCTTTATTAGTCTTAAGGTTCTTAATCACAGTGGCGATCTCTTGAACCAGGATCTTAGAACATAGAGAGTCAAGGTCGGCGGGTGAGGTTGCAACAAGATAAAAAGGCCTGTATAGCATCAACAGCAGGAGGGAGAGAAGCACTAGAAGATGAGAGGTTGTATAAGTGAGCGTAGAACTTCCTGAACTCCCCCGCAATACTGGTGGGATCATGAACAGGTTTGCCCGAGCGCAATTTGACTAATAAGACGTTGTTCTGTGATGGTTTAGCACTTTTTTGTAAAATATTTGGTTAAGCCATCGAAGAGAGGTTTCTGCGTTAGCTGTAAGTAAAAGGTTAAGTTCCCCTCTGGCTGCCGAGAGTTTGCGAGTCATCGACGGATCCCGAGGTTTTATGGAGCATTTCTAGTTGGGCCACAGTATCCATGAGGTCATGGAGTCGTTTGGACCTGGTTTTCCTGGCGAATGCTGCAGACTTAATCAGGGATCCACGGATCACTGCCTTATGGGCATCCCAAAGTATTTGAGGTGAAATACTTGGGTTAGCATTAAAGGCAAAATAAGCTTTAATGTCAGAGTCGATTTGAGTACGGAGGGAATGGTTCAAGAGTAGCTTGTCATCTAAACACCAGGTATAGGAGCGAGTGGAAGGATAGGGAGATTTGATGTCTACCATGAATGGACAGTGATCAGACCACGTACTAGGATGAATGGTAACATCTAAAATTAATTGTTCCTTCACCCGCCAGGCGTCAAAGAGAAGATGTTGCACGGTTTAGCGTAACACTGTCCTTTCTGCACCCCTATAGGAGGCTTGATTTCAGTGTCAGACCCTTATCTAACAGGAAGCTGACAGGGACAGAAGTGTTAGGATTGACTTGCTACAGGATGCTTCTAGCAGGACATAGAAGAGAAAAAAAAAGGTTTCAGAATCTAAAGAACGGAAATGTGCCTAAAAAAGGACAGAGTAAAAAGGAAACTGAAAAGAAAGAAGAAATGTGACTTACTGTACACTATAAAGCAAACAAGTTTACCAAACATACACAGTATTTGTAACATTCAGATGTTTTTCCCTCATACTGTATGTATAATTTCCACATCACTTTCAGTTGTGGGACAGACACGAGATTGTGACAACAGACATATACCCAATTTTTCTATATAACTAACTTCATACTGACGAGCTTTTGATAACATCTGGCCTGCAGTCATGCACTCTGCAGTAACACCCATGTGCTGTAGCTTATCCCATGACAGCACATTAGACATAGACTAACTGCTACACTTCTGAAACGCTCATATTTCATTGGAGGACTCAGATCTAATTTTGCATATACAGTACATTAATATAAATTATTCATTGCTCAAACAGAATACATGTACATATACATACCTTCTTTAAATATAAACTCTTTGTTACACTCATCTTGAGTGCAAGCACACATATACATAGTTCCTCCTTGTATCTTCTTTTCTTTCATGTGACAGGTTGAATAACTTTCCAGCATGTGTCCATACAGTGGCAATTTGGGGTTATGACATAGTGTTTCCTCAGTTATAGAGGAACCGTTGTTTCTCCTTAGAAGAGAAAGCAAAAGGACATTCAGTATGCATTGCAAACACATTCAGCTCATTAATAGTGCGCTTACTCTGATATATAATACAGGTTGAGTATCCCATATCCAAAATGCTTGGGACCAGAAGTATTTTGGATATCGGATTTTTCCGTATTTTGGAATAATTGCATACCATAATGAGATATCATGGTGATGGGATCTAAGTATAAGCACAGAATGCATTTATGTTTCATATACACCTTGTACACACAGTCTGAAGGTAATTTTAGCCAATATTTTTAATAACTTTATGCATTAAACAAAGCGTGTGTACATTCACACAAATCATTTATGTTTCATATATACCTTATACACACAGCCTGAAGGTCATTTAATACAATATTTTTAATAACTTTGAGTATTAAACAAAATTTCTGTACATTGAGCCACAGAAAACAAAGGTTTCACTATCTCACTCTCACTCAAAAAATTCCACCCCTTCCAGTTACAACTTGCGGCACAGCACTGAATACAGCCCCATGATGTATTGCTCTATGCTATGCAGCAATAGCAGAGTCCCTCCGATGTCAGACACAGAGACAAAGCTCTCCGTCTCACAGAAAAAAAAAATTCTGTACCACTGCGGCAATGCTTCAAGCAGGTGTGTGTGTGTGTATGTGTGTGTGTGTGAGGGCTTTGGGCTGACATATAAATACATAAGTGAGGGCACTGGGCTGACATATAAATACATAAGTGAGGGCTTTGGCCTGTCATATATATACATAAGTTAGGGCTCTGGGCTGACATATAAATACATACGTGAGGGCTCTGGGCTGACATATAAATACATAAGTGAGGGCACTGGGCTGACATATAAATACATAAGTGAGGGCTTTGGCCTGTCATATATATACATAAGTTAGGGCTCTGGGCTGACATATAAATACATACGTGAGGGCTCTGGGCTGACATATAAATACATAAGTAAGGGCTCTGGGATGACATATAAATACATAAGTGAGGGCTCTAGGCTGACATATAAATACATACGTGAGGGCTCTGGGCTGACATATAAATACATAAGTGAGGGCTCTGGGCTGACATATAAATACATAAGTGAGGGCTCTAGGCTGACATATAAATACATAAGTAAGGGCTCTGGGCTGACATATAAATACATAAGTGAGGGCTCTAGGCTGACATATAAATACATAAGTAAGGGCTCTGGGCTGACATATAAATACATAAGTGAGGGCTCTAGGCTGACATATAAATACATAAGTAAGGGCTCTGGGATGACATATACATACATAAGTGAGGGCTCTAGGCTGACATATAAATACATACGTGAGGGCTCTGGGCTGACATATAAATACATAAGTGAGGGCTCTGGGCTGACATATAAATACATAAGTGAGGGCTCTAGGCTGACATATAAATACATAAGTAAGGGCTCTGGGCTGACATATAAATACATAAGTGAGGGCTCTAGGCTGACATATAAATACATAAGTAAGGGCTCTGGGATGACATATACATACATAAGTGAGGACTCTGGGCTGGCCATTCATAATTTTCTTAATTTGAAACTCCAAGAGAAAAAAACTGTATGTCCCTACAATAAACCCACCAGTACGAGTATGTGGGAGGAAACCAGGGCACCAGGATGAAACACATGAAAATGGGCAGAATATATGAAATATATGCAGATATTTTCCTAAATGGGATTGAGCCTAAGGGGTCTATTTACTAAGCCTTGGATGGAGATAAAGTGAACTGAGATAAAGTCCCAGCCAATCAGCTCCTAACTGCCATGTCACATGCTGTGTTTGAAAAATGACAGTTAGGAGTTGATTGGTTGGGACTTTATCCGTTTCACCTTATCTCCATCAAAGGCTTAGTAAATAGACCCCTAAGACTCCAATGCGGCACAGCAGCAATGCTAATTCATGTGCTATTTACCAATATTGGGGGATAATAATAAAATGTATATTGTATCATTGGGGTACATTTACTAAGCAGTGATAAGAGTGGAGAAGTGAGCCAGTGGAGAAATTTCCCCATCAACCAATCAGCACTGAAGAAACATCTATAATTTGCATACTATAAAATGATACAGAGCTGCTGATTGGTTGATGGGGAAATTTCTCCACTGGCTCACTTCTCCACTCTTATCACTGCTTAGTAAATGTACCCCATTGTTCCTTCATAGGTGAGCAGGCTGCACCATTTATACAAAGGCTCTGAGCAGTGGCGGCTACGGAGACGGTGACACCCAGTGCAGACAATAGTCCACAACTGTAAAAGGGCTATGGCTTCAATGAAATGGAGGGTGACCTCATAGAAGTTCCCCAATTACATCACTATGGGGTGTTCTCGTATTAATTGATGTGGAAAAATGCCATACCTGTACAGCTTGAATAATGTCTACTGGTCACTCATTTAAATATAGTTTCTACATTTAGTCCACAGTGGGGCAGATGTATTAAGCCTGGAGAAGTGATAAAGCAGTGAAAAGTGCAAGGTGATAACGCACCAGCCAGTCAGCTCCTGTCAATTTACATATTGGAGCTGATTGGCTGGTGTATTATCACCTTGCACTTATCACTGTTTTATCACTTCTCCAGGCTTATGCATCTGCCCCATTGCCACTAAAACAATGGACTATGGAAAAAGCCAAAGAAATCAGTGGAAAAAATATAAATGGTGAAACAGCTTGTGCTAACTCCTGATGGACCTTTACATAGTGCCTATTGTAACGCACTGAAATGCTTTGAAAACAATTAAATTGAACAGTCAGAAACAAACAAAAAAATAGACGCAGCACAACTATACTCATACAAGCACAAATAGAAAAGGTTGCATTGAATAGTGTAGGTTTTAATTTAACAAGTTGTACACTTTGCACCTGTATTAGAATGCTCGTCAAGCAATGGGTTTAAACACCGGTGGGTAAACAGCCATAATAATCCATACAACATAAAAATAAAACTTTTACAGCAAAGTAGTAAAATGTGTTTTACATACCATATTGCCACGCAAATTTGTTCTTTGTCATCACAAATCGAATACCGTGAACATCTACTGGTGCAGCGACCTTTGTTTCCGGTGCACGTTGTTACCAATGCATCACAAAATAAGCATCCACCTGTACAAAACATAGCAGCCAATTATATACTGCAATAATCATACCGAAAACAAGCACAAGAAAACATGTATGGTCTAGACAAGGTTTCTCAACCAGATCTATTTTTCTTCACCTAGACAGTCAGTTTTGGGGTGTCCTCTTTGGAATACTGATTGATGTTCAGTGATATTGAAACTCAGATGCTTTGAGCTTTAAAGCTCTGCACCATACCTGGGCAAAAGGGACAATATAGCGGCAGCAGCTATCCATTGATGCACCCATATTCCTTCCAGAAAATCAGTTCCGCAGCGTGACTTTCCTAGGAGTATGTGGGAAGACCAAAGAAGAAACCACAAAAATGGCACAGATTTGAAAATATATTAGGCTTCACACTATTTTCGATAATTTTTTTGGTTTTATGTTCACTTCTCATCACTGAAAAAGCTGACAACCATAATTGTAATTAAGAAATTGATCCCCCTTTAGAGTTGGTTCAGCTTTTAATCTTTCTAAAAAATTATTATATTCTTTTTACGTTCCAGTGGGTGGAAATCCATGCAGTATTGATATTTGTCAATTTCACATTTAGGAACTTACATGGAATTGGACCATATTTGCCTATTCTCCCAGAATGTCCGGGAAGCTGCCAAATATCAGGTGGTGTTCCTGGACCCCTGGAAGAGTGGGCAAGTCTCTGGGCAGGCAATGACGCGATTCGTATGGCCACAATGGCATGATCACGCCATCAAAGTCCCGTGTCACTGATTATGCCATGTCCCCTGTACAGCTGACCTGGCTGCCCCTCTCCCAGGCAATCGTTTATTTTTAGGGCATAAAAAACACTGTAAAATTACACCAGTCCCACCTTTCTAGCTTAATTATAAACGCTGCTATGTCGATTTGGAAATATGCTGGTTGTGCGTTTTGGACAGATGTTTGAAAACTTTACATAGCCATAATTTGGAAATTTGAATACATTTTTTTTTTTTTTTTAGACTACATATATTATCTCCATATACCAAATGTGAACACAATCTGAGCTATTGAGGTAAAATGTGTGTTGATTTGACATGGAATGACCTTGCAATAGTATATGAAGTTGCAGGTATCTACTGTATTTGAATAACTAAACTTCTATATCATTCGCACTGCGGCAGTTAAAAATACTCCCATTTGATTAACAGAGTCAAAGATAACATGTTTATATTTTATTTAACTTCATTTGTACTTTATTTTGTATTTAGGTCTGTATATAGTTGTATTTTACAATTTACCTAAGGGGGTACGGTTTGGGTTAGGCTGCGGGGTTAAGGTGGTTAGAGTTAGGCACTAAGGGGTACAGTTAGGATTAGGCTGCAGGGGGAGGAGGGTTAGGTTTAGGCTGCAAGTACAGAGGTTTGGGGTGGGGGAAAGAGGGGATTCTGTGCATCAGGATGCTGCTGTCGGTCTTCTGACAGCCGACATCCCTTACCCTGTGTACAAATAGGGTGATGTGACCTTAGCATTTATTACCGACACCGTCAAATCTCTATTCATTTTGTGTACTCACATCGTAAACTCAGTGCATATGCTACATATTTCTCCTGGCGCATATACTACCCTGGACACATGCTGCGATACTCAGGATACACATATAATTGTTGGGTTTGTTTAAACCTGCATTCTTATGGAAATTTAATTCAACTCTACTTAACCCCATTGTTTAAAAACATGTCAAACGACATTAACAGTTCCACTTATCAAACATCCCCCTATAAGCAAGCATCCTGAGAGTCGGTTCACAAACTGATTTAAGACATCTGTTACCCTTAAACCTACCAAAATTTGGCTAATTCCAAAGTGCTCTTCCCACTTCTAAATACAACATTTGTAATACATGGCTATGTACAGTGTAGCATGACTCTTTTCTCCTTCACCATCCTCCCAAGAATAAAGGAAATGCAAGGGAGAGAAATCTATAGAAAACGTATACGGAGACTTTGAAAGGTAAATTAGGAAGTTAGGTTTGAAAAGCAATTAGTTATTTTCCTTTAATTAATATATTATTTATTTACAGTACATGTAAACGTATGGGGGAAAAAAACATACAATAGTGACTGCGCCATTGAGGAAAATAAATATTAGTCAAATAATATATTGAATAAAGTTAAGGCGGGTACACACTACCCGACGGCGGGACGGAGGCGATGGACGACCATATCGTTGAACGATATAGCGTTGAACGATATAGTGCGTACACACTGAACGTTATCGTTCAACGATAACGTTCAGTGACGTCATCGCCGCCATTCCCGAACATGCAGCTCAGCCTGACGTTGACGGGTTGAGCTGCATGTCAGCTCAATATTGATGAACGCTGAGCGACATGCGGGAGCGCGCATCGTTCATTGTTCATCGATCTGATACACACCGACTGATTTCAAGCTAAAAATAAATGTTTATCGTTCATTTTTTATGCAGAAATCGGCTAGTGTGTAGAGATGGCTTCTCTTTTAAACGTACAAATATTTATTAGTTAACACATGACATGCTCAAACACAAATAAATACATGGCTATATATGGATAAAATACTTCTGCTGATGTCGTAGAGTCTCTTGTAATAAATTGTAATGTCTTTATAAAGTCCTTAGAACAAGGATGAAACTATTTGACAGAGAGATTGCATTTTTCCTGCTGACATTTATTTGTGGAAATCCCTGTTTGTGACTGCTGCCGGCTTGTGCCACAATACTGAGGACTCGTGGACCACTGAGTCAGGTCAGCCAGACACCAATATTGCTGGAGAGAAAGACCGTCTGACAGCACTCTGCTCGTTATCAGCCACAGTGAGTCACCCAGGCGTTGCCACACAACCACCCATGCAAGTCTTCTTCCCAGCTATGAGAGGCACGCTGCACTTTACAGCACTTGAAATCAGAAGCCCTCTTCAGTGATTTAAGCGAATGGCATTTCACTTACGCAAACAAAGTATCAAGTTCAAAGTCATAACACCAGCATCAAAAGACCCACTGTGATACGGACACTGACATTGAAGGTTAATTCTGCCCCCGCTCTTCGCCCACCCCCTAATTGTTGAAATTTCCCATTGAGATATGCGCTTATTACACCTGGTAAATACTACATTACTTGCAAACCTGTTTATGAGGGGAAGTCAAATGTCTGCGGTAATTTACCATGTGATAAGTGATCACATGGGGCTATTAAATTAGTCCGTGAACTTAACACGGATCCTATGTGTTTTTGCCCGAAAACAAGCAATTTTTTCGGCCAGTAGAAATGGGCTCTAATTGAAAAGCTCCCCCCCCCCCAAAAAAAAAGAAATTGCTGTAAAGTTAAATTTTTACTGCCTGAAAGATTACCACAGGCTACCGAATTCCCCCCATAACTGTATCAAAAATAAAAAAACTTCTTCATTTACAATTTATTTTAAGAGAATCTGCTATATACATATATATATATATATATATATATATATTATAGTATCCACAACCAGCTCCAACAGGGGCTATGTTAGTAGATAGGACCAGCACTCCATAGGTAGAATATATATATGTATATATATATATATATATATATACATACACACACACACACACACACACACACACACACACACACACACTATATATATATATATATATATATATATATATAAAACAGATGTCCATAGACCGCACATCACTGAGTCATTAATAGCAGGGTGCCATGTCACAAACGGACCATATTAGCTCCAACAGGGGCTATGTTAGTAGATAGGACCAGCACTCCATAGGTAGAATATATATATGTATATATATATATATATATATATATATATATATATATATATACATACACACACACACACTATATATATATATATATATATATATATAAAACAGATGTCCATAGACCGCACATCACTGAGTCATTAATAGCAGGGTGCCATGTCACAAACGGACCATATTAGCTCCAACAGGGGCTATGTTAGTAGATAGGACCAGCACTCCATAGGTAGAAAAGAACCACACTGCAAGTTCAGCATCAAGCATATAAAGTACGAATAATCTCACATCATGCTGGAGACCTATGTCCATCCAACCAACCTGCAGCTGATGTGAGATTGTTCGTACTTTATATGCTTGATGCTGAACTTGCAATGTGGTGTCTTTGACGACATTAAACAATCTTTGCTACCTATGGAGTGCTAGTCCTATCTACTAACATAGCCCCTGTTGGAGCCTGTGGTTGTGGATACTATAATATGGTCAGTCTGTGTGACCTGGTACCCTGCTATTAATGACTCAGTGATGTGCGGTCTATGGACATCTTTTTATGTATATATATATGTATATATATATATATATATATATATATATATAAAACACCATATATATCCACATTTTTTGAGCATGTCATGAGTTTTGAGTGTGAGTGTGTACATGTAAAAGAGAAGCCATCTTTAACTTTATTCAATGAACAGATATATTACTTGACTAATATTTCTTTTCCCCACTGGCGCAGTCACTATTGCATATTTTTTTTCTCATAGTGGTATTTGACGAGCAATTGGTCTCATTGACTTGCAGAAAGTGTAGAATAATTCTGATTTATTAACTATTTGTTATCGCTGGGAGTTGGGGTACTTCTAGTATCACTATATATTTTGCACACACATTTATGTAGGAGTAGAAGATAGGTATGGATCATAGGGTTGACCTGGAAAGTCGACCCCAAATGGTCGTTGCGCAGCATGTCGACATGGTAAAATGGTCGGCACGGAAAAGATGGACACAGGAACACGTCGACATGAGTTTTTTTTATGTAATTTACCTCATAAAGTTACCAGAAACCCCAATTAGTGTTCGCGTCCCCTTGCATGGCTTACTTGGCAGGTTACTATTCCCAATCGTAGTCACGTGGATGGTAAAGTATGAAAAAAAAAAAAAAAAGTCTGAAAAACTCATGTCGACCTTTTCGAACATTGCAATGTTGACCTTTTTACGATGTCATCCTTTTGTCCATGTCGACCTAATGCATGTTAACAAACATAGGTTGACCTACAGTCCGGATACCATAGTAGATATGGGGAGCAGTTTGTGCTAAGTGAATGTCACACCTATATATAGACGGTAATAGAAAGTACACACAGAGGTAAATGTGCATGCATTGCTGATTTAGAACTTCAAAAGAGGCAATACAAACATAAATCAGAGAAAATACATTTTCCATCAAGCACTTATATTACAGTTTGATCTACTCAGACATTCACAAACCATAAATGTGAGGGAATTAAATGTCACCACACTGAAACTGTATACCAATACGCAGACTAGTCAGTAACATCCCGGTGACATTTGATATTGGTCTCACATTTCCTGTTAGCTACTGCACCAGACTGCAAGAGATAGGAGTGTCGCGGGAACAAGCACTGATATACTCAACTAGTGTTCTAGAATACAGCTGCAAATCTGTGATAAACCATGTTACAGCAACCAGGACATGGAAACTCTGACTATATAGGCTAAACAAACAAAACAAACCAAATAAAACTAAATACTGTAGAGAAGTGCTGTAATCTCATTCTACACACTCCTGATTGCTATAATATATTCGCGGAATTAAAGTTAAGCCCCACAAAATTGATATTAGCAATATTGTGGTACATTGGGGGTAATTCAGAGTTGATTGCAGCAGCAAATTTGTTAGCAGTTGGGCAAAACCATGGGGGTCATTCAGAGTTGTTCGCTCGTTGCCGATTTTCGCTATGCTGCGATTTGTTGCTAACTGCGCATGGTATGCAGAGGGCATGCGCTAAGTTATTTTACACAAAACTTAGTAGATTTGCTGGTGTTCGAACGACGATTTTCAGTCGCACTGCTGATCGGTGAATGATTGACAGGAAAGGGGCGTTTCTGGGTGGTAACTGAGCTTTTCCGGGAGTGTGCTAAAAAACGCAGGCGTGTCAGGGAAAAACGCGGGAGTGTCTGGAGAAACGGGGAAGTGGCTGGCCGAACGCAGGGCGTGTTTGTGACGTCAAACCAGGATCTAAACGGACTGAGCTGATCGCAATCTGTGAGTAGGTCTGGAGCTACTCAGAAACTGCAAGGAATTATTTAGTAGCAATTCTGCTAATCTTTTGTTCGCTATTCTGCTAAGCTAAGATACACTCCCAGAGGGTGGCAGCCTTGCGTGTGCAATGCGGCTAAAAGCAGCTAGCGAGCGAACAACTCGGAATGAGGGCCCATGTGCACTGCAGGTGTGGCAGATATAACAAGATAGATTTGGGTGGGTTATTTTGTTTCTGTGCATGGTAAATATTGGCTGCTTTATTTTTACACTGCAAATATGGGGGTCATTCCGAGTTGATCGCTAGCTGCTTTCGTTCGCTGCACAGCGATCAGGCAAAAAATCAGCACTTCTGCGCATGCGTATGCGGCGCAATGCGCACGCGCGTCATACTATTATAACGAACGATGTAGTTTCACACAAGGTCTAGCAAAGCATTTCAGTCACACTGCTGGCCGCAGAGTGATTGACAGGAAGAGGGCGTTTCTGGGTGTCAACTGACCGTTTTAAGGGAGTGTTCGGAAAAACGCAGGCGTGCCAGGAAAAACGCAGGCGTGGCTGGCCGAACGCAGGGTGTGTTCGTGATGTCAAAACAGGAACTGAATAGTCTGAAGTCATCACAAGCGCTGAGTAGGTCTGCAGCTACTCTGAAACTGCACAAAAAAAGTATGCCGCCGCTCTGCGATCCTTTCATTCGCACTTCTGCTAAGCTAAAATACACTCCCAGTGGGAGGCGGCATAGCGTTTGCACGGCTGCTAAAAACTGCTAGTGAGCGAACAACTCGGAATGACCCCCTATAACTCTCTCTCTTCACATGTTATATCTGCCCCCCCTGCAGTGCACGTGATTTTGCCCAACTGCTAACAAATTTGATGCTGTGATCAACTCTGAATTAGGCCCCTTGTTATTTTAAATGAAGACAGAAAGTACACCTTGTTGTAGTAACTGGAATTCTACCATTATAACGAGGAATGTTTAGTACAGGTTATATCTCCCATATCCAAAATGGTTGGGACGAGAAGTATTTTGGATATCTGATTTTTCTGTATTTTGGAACACTTGCATGTCATAATGAGATATCTTGGGGATGGGACCAAGTCTAAATGCAGAATTAATTTATGTTTTATATACACCTTATACACAGCCTGAAGGTAATTTTATACAATAATTGTATGAATTTTGTACATGAAACAAAGTTTGTGTGACTTGAACCATCAGAAAGCAAAGCGGTCACTATCTCAGTTGCGGCCATAAAAATATGAATTTAATACCTACCGTTAATTCCTTTTCTCCTAGTCCGTAGGGGATACCGGGAAACGTAGTTACTATGGGGTAAAGATTGGGTCCATTGGAGCCTGGCACTTTAAGAAATCAATAGAGTGTGCAGTCTCCTCCCCTATATGCCCCTCCTGCAGACTCAGTCTAGGAAAAATGTGCCAGAGGAGACGGACATACTTTGAGAGAAGGATACATACGTAAACAGCGGAAAGGCAACGAACCAACACACAACAACAAAGAGGTAGCAGTGCTACCCAAACTGAAGGATAGCAATGCCAACCAGAACAAGAAACAGGGACAGCAAAGGCAGAACCAACCAAGAAACTTACAATCAGGTAAGCAAGAAAATGAAGCACTGAGGTGGGCGCCAAGTATCCCCTATGGACTACGAGAAAAGGAATTACCGGTAAGTATTAAATTCCTATTTTCTCTAACGTCCTAGGGGATACTGGGAAACTTAATTACCATAGGGAAGTCCCAAAGCTCCCAGAACGGGTGGGAGAGTGCTGAGACCCCTGCAAAACTGCCTGACCAAACTGAAGGTCATCACCAGCCAAGGTATCGAACGTATAGAACTTCACAAACTTGTTCTAACCAGACCAAGTAGCAGCTCGGCACAACTTTTAAAGGCCAAGACACCCCGGGCAGCCGCCCAGGAAGAACCCACTGACCTTGTGGAGTGGGCCTGAATAGAAGTCAGCAAAGGCAATGCCGCAGAAGAGTAAGCCTGTTGAATCGTCAACCTGAGCCATCGAGCAACGGACTGCTTAGAAGCAGGACATCCAATTTTGGTAGCATCATAAAGGACAAAAAGCAAGTCAGACTTCCTGTGACGAGCTGTCCTCTTGACATAAATCCTCAAAGCCCTAACCACGTCCAAGGACTTTGGAGCAACCGATGTGTCAGACAGTACCAGAACCACTATCAGTTGATTAATGTGAAAAGCTGAAACCACTTTCAGCAAAAACTGTGGGCGAATCCAGAGCTCCGCTCTATCCTCGTAAAAAAATCAAATAAGTGTTCTTACAGGATAAGGCCCCCAAATCTGACATGCACCTCGCCGAGGCCAAGGCCAGTAACATGACAGTCTTCCAGGTAAGATATTTCTAGTCCACCCTGTGTAACGGTTCAAACCAGTCTGACTGTAGAAAGGTCAGAACCACACTGAGATCCCACGGAGCAGTGGGAGTTACAAAGGGCGGTTGGATGCGAAGAACACCCTTCAGGAACGTTTGTACTACCGGAAGTACAGCCAGCTGTTTCTGGAAGAAGATGAAGAGAGTCGAGATCTGAACCTTGATGGAACCCAAGCGTAGGCCCATATCCACGCCTGCTTGCAGGAAGAGCAGAAAACGGCCAAGATGAAAATCCACAGTAGAATATTTTCTACTCTCACACCAAGAAACACATTTCTTCCAGATATGGTGGCAATGTTTAGACGTGACCACCTTACGGGTTTGTACCATAGTTGAAATAACCCTTGAGGGAAGACATTTTCTGGCTAGAATCTCCCTCTCAACTTCCAAGACGTCAAACGTAGCCATAGTAAGTCTGGATAGATGAACAGCCCTTGTTAAAGAAGATCCTTGAGAAGTGCTAGAGGCCAGGGCTCCTCCAGAGACATGGTCAGAAGGTCCGTATACCAGCCCTACCTAGGCCAATCCGGGACAATCAGAATTGCTTGAACGTTTTCCCTTTTGAGTCTTTTTAGAAGTCTGGGAATGAGAGGTATTGGAGGAAACAGGTACACAAACTGGAAAGTCCATGGTGTCGTCAGAGCGTCCACTGCTGCAGCCTGCGGGTCCCTCATTCTGGAACAAGAACGGAGCTTCTTGTTGAGATGAGAAGCCATCAGGTCTATCTGTGGACAGCCCCACCGGTGAACTAGTTGTTGAAACACCAGAGGATGTAGGCCCCAGTCCCCAGGATTGAGGTAGTGTCTGCTGAGGAAGTCCGCTTCCCAATTATCCACGCCTGGAATGAATATGGCTGAGATGGCCCTTGCGTTGGCTTCCACCCAGAGGAGTATCTGTGACACCTCTCGCATTGCAGCCCTGCTTTTTGTTCCTCCCTGTCAGTCTATGTACGCCACCGCTGTGGCGTTGTCTGACTGTACCTTAATGGCCTGGTTTCGGAGGCCTGCAGAAAAGCATTACAAATTGCCCTGAGTTCCAGAACATTTATCGTGAGTGCAGATTCCTGACTCGACCACTTTCCCTGGAACTGAGCCCCCAGGGTCACTGGCCCCAACCTCGGAGGCTGGCATCCGTTGTCAGGAGAGTCCAAGATTGCGTACTGAAACTCTGACACTCCACAAGGTGAGAGACTTGTAGCCACCATAATAGGGAGATCCGTGCTCTTTGCGACAGAGCTATACTCTGGTGCAAGTGGTCCTGATCCAACCATGATCCATAAGAAGGCGAGTAGCCAAGTTGATGCTGTTTAGCAGACTCTCCCTGGACACCGTCTTTATTAGGTGATCGTAAGTAGGGAACTATGTTGACTCCCAACATGCAGAGTTGCATCATTATCTCCGCCATGACATTTGTGAATACTCTTGGGGCTGTGGAGAGACCAAAGGGTAAGGCCTGAAACTGGAAGTGGTGATCCAGTACAGCGAATCTTAGATAAGCTTGATGAGGGGGCCATATCGGGATGTGTAGATACGCACCCTTGACATACTGGGACACCAAGAATTCCCCTTCCTCCAGGCCAGAGACCACCACTCTTAGGGATTCCATCTTGAACTTGAACACACGTAGGGACGGGTTCAGAGATTTAAGGTTCAAGATCGGCCGTACTGAACCGTCCGACTTCGGTACCACAAACAGACTGGAATAAAATCCCCTGCTGTGCAACATAGGAGGCACTGGAACAATAACCCTTGTTTATAGTAGTTGTTGAATGGCATCTTGCAAGGTAACTCCTGTTACGGGTGAAGCTGGTAAGCTGGACTTGAAGAATCTGGGAGGAGGTAGTGCTTGAAAGTTCAATCAGTACCCATAGGATATGAGATTCTGTCTCCTTATCCGGTATGTTGAGGACTTCCCTAATAGAATAGATTAGCGCCTCCACACCCTGAGACAGAGTAGTATCATCATCCATATCCACCTCCTCTTCATCCACATCTGCCATGTCATTATCAGAGTCAGATTAGCCTGCCTATGGTCAGCAGCCTTAATCAAAAAATCATCCACAGATTTTTTTAAGGGTCTGCCTTACCTGTCTGGCAGTAGCCAACTCTGTATTTATATTGTTAATCATTACTTTAAATGATTATAACCACTCTGGTTCCTGAACGCTACTATCCTGTGAAGGTAGAGAACACTGGGTACATAGGAGAGACACCCCTGGTGAAGGGGAAAACTTAGTGTTGCATGAGGGACACACAGCCTTCTTCCCAGACATTCTGATTTAGCAGAAACACAGAGTTCCGTGAAATAACACAATTCAGTGAAAACACAGGAGAGTGAAATAGCACAGTAAACCCCAGACAGCCTAAATGGAGTGACACAGAGAGGAATGAGACCAGCACACAATTTACCAATTCCAGAGCCTTAGTAAGGCAGAAATTGTAAAATAGCCAAAATGCCCCCCCCCCCCCTCTCTATAAAACCCCCTGGCACCAGTACAATTGGTGACTCAGTAGGTTTTGTGGAGGAGCAGCGCTTGCATGCAGCCTGGCAGTCAGCAGCATCAGGAAATGGCGCCGTTCAGCAGCTGGTCCCGCCCTCCAGGAAGCCCCGCCCCCTAACTGGCGTGCGGTCTCTCTATGTTTATACTGGCTTTAATCGGTGTAAAAAGGAATTTAAAAACCCCTATGTCTACGCCAGTGTGGGTGTCTCAGCGGTCACCTCAGCCCGCAGCCAGGTGCCCGCCATCTTGTATGCTGCCATTTTCACCGGGGACCCGCTAACCGGGACCTGGTGTCTGTGCTCACCGCACCTTCGGCATCTGTTAGGTGTGGCGGCATGCTGCCGGCATGTGCGCACACCCTGGGGGCATGTGAAACAGTGCCTCAGGAACTTATTGTCCTGTCAGCGGGGATAAGAACCATTAACCCTATAGGAGGTTGGTTTGGTCCCAACCTCTAAGTCCCACGATGCAGGCAGGCTGGTGCCAGCCACTGATGCCTGAAAAAAACAAACTAATAAATTTCTGAAGAAAACTCTTTGGAGCTCCAGAGGAATACACCCAGCTCCTTGGTCTGCAGGAAAAGCATAGAGGGGAGGAGCCAACACACACTATTGATTTCTTAAAGTGCCAGGCTCCAATGGACGCGATCTATACCCCATTGTAACTATTTTTTCTAGTATCCCCTAGGACGTTAGAGAAATTCTGTATTTTGGAATTTTGGATACAGGAGACTCAACCTGTACTTACAGGATCTGCTCAGTGCTGCTCTGTTATGCACCTGTCACAGCTATCCCACTGCTGGACAAACATATATGCATGTGGGAAGGCAGCATGGAACCCTCAAATAGGCATCTAAACTGGGAGAGTTGGTGTTACGGAACTCTAATACTTTTGGTGTGAGACCCCTAGAGCCCTCAAGAGGGTCTTCTGCCAATAGCAACCCCCTGCTGTTCCCTAAGTGCTTTAAACGCACACCGATACTTAGGGGGCCCCATGGAATTAAAACCTCTAGCAGTAGGGGCTCACCCAATAGACTGGATACCTCTGGATCATGGTCTGGCGAATAACTGTGAGTGAGGACACACAGGAGGGGGCTCCAGCCGCACAGGACTTTGGCAGATGACAACAAGCCAGTTATACATGATAATCATGATGGTTGTGACTCCAGCAGTACAGGACTTTGGCAGATGACAGCAAGCCAGGTATACAGGATAACTTCCAGGAACCAACAGGAGTTGAACCAGGAACTATCTTCCAGGACCAGGAACAGAGGACCAGGGACTTACGCTTACTGGATGAACTATAACCGGCAGGTCATGGCTGGACTGGCTGCAAGATAAAGGCGTAGCAACCAGAGAGCCCCCTTTGAGTAATTAACTCTGCAGCTGGAGTGCTGCACATCTCCCAAAGGCACCTGTCAACCCAGAATCCCCAGCGGCTGCCCGACGTCTTGGTCGCCTAGCAAAGACCGGGAAGCTGCTGGGCGGAAGAGCCCTGACGTGCTGGTCACTTAGCAACGACCAAGACCTGCGAGCTGCGGCTTGTAACAGTTGGGAGGTATATTGCAATTACTGATTGCTGGAAGAAACACATGTACCTTGCTCTCCTTCCCCAAATCAATGTACTGGGATCCCCCGTAACTGAGCTACAGAGGGAGCCTCCCTCATCGGTGCCGTTTCACAACCTAAATGGAGCGATAGCTCAGGTTGTTCAGTTGTTACACAGACAGGTGCGTTGAGGCATGACTACATATGCAGCATGCAATACACATCTTCACCACTGAGTGGCTAATGCTCCACTAATCCAGTAGTGAAGAGCGAATAGTGATAGTGGCAGATTGATCTATAAGCTCTGGCAAATGGTACAGTGACAACTGTAATGTTACTGCATACTGTACACACAGACCAATGGTCAGACAGAGAGAGTCAATTTAAAAAAAGGAAACCAATAAATCAATAAAATTAGTGTATACAGACGCGAGCGAATGTGTTAAAGCAATGGTCCACTGACGTTAGGGTTATGTGAGTGTCCAAGTCCCATAGACTAATCAATAAATAAAAATAGTGTTTACAGACACAAACGAACATGTTAAAACAAGGATCCATTGACGTTAGGCATACAGTACTGTATGTGAGCGTCCAAGTCTTGTAGCCAATACAGCAAAACCCATGGGAAGGGATCACTGCTTACATATACACATGAGCTTCTGTCTCTATCACCAGGTGTTGTGGCTAAGCGGTGAAGTGTCTCGCGCCACATGCTCAGAGTCCCGAGTTCAGTTCCCAAAGTGCGAATGCCTTTGTTTGTTTGTTTTTCTTGACACTTTATTAATTTTTTTTATAACATTTATATATTTAAGAACCTTACATTCAATAAAATTATGCACGCAGAAAACGACCTGTTTTCATAACAAACTGTCGGGCGTGTAACACGTAAAAATCCGTAAACTGGGCTGTTTAATGTACATTCACGCTGGCCCTCTAGTGCTTTCCCCCAACCAAAGCAACTGTAGTATCAGCCCTTCATTTACATACCATTTTGGCAATTTATTGACTGTAAACTGGCTCGCCTCTTTGTCTGAAAAGATCAGTCTCTCAGGGGAGGGGGAAGGGTGAGGTGGTGAGTTCAGAGACACTGTTGAAAATATTAATTTTCTGTCGGGACCCAAAAAAGAGAAACCAATAAATCAATAAATAAAAATAGTGTATACATACGCAAACGAACGTGTTAAAGCAATGGCCCATTGACGTTAGCTCACATAAACCTATTACATTAAATAAAATAGGCTTAAAGCTTAATATCTCCAGTTCTGGGGGTCCAATCGGCTCAGAATCGGATTGGTATGGAAGGGGAGACTGTGGGGGTCACAGAAACTTGGGGTCAGTATTCTCTGGTAACTAATCATTTCCCCTTCCATACCAATATGATTCTGAGCTGACTGGACCCCTAGAACTGGAGAAATTAAACTTTAAGCCCATTTTAATTTAATAGCTCACAAAAATCTAACGTCAACGGACCATTGCTTTAACACATTCGTTTGCATCTGTATACACTATTTTTATTTATTGTTTTGTCTACGGGACCTCATTGCCGCAGTGTATTTTAAAAAGCGTAATGTTACACGCGTACAGCATTGCCCATACAGTGTACAGTAAAGTAGTTCTTGTGTTATAGTGTACTGTATTTCAATCGAGACCACGCGCATGTGCAATGGTGATTTTATAAAGCAACATCTGGTGGATGATCGCAGGTATTACACTCACCGGTAACGCCAATCAACATGATAAGTTCTGTGAGCCTCCCTACGATTGGCACGCTGCGACTCCATGATCGGGACTAACACCATAGACAGCATAGATGAGCGATGCTCCATCTGTACCTTATGGCACTTACCCACTAGCAACAAAAATAAATTCTTCTACTAGGATTTTTGGTACTAATAACAGCATGTAAAATGAACCTGGGAGTAAAAACTTCCGATGACCCAACAGCTGCTGTAATTTGCAGGGTAACACTAAAATAGTAGAGTAGCACTGATGGGTTACACATGTATGCGCGTGTTATCCGCAATGTGCTGGGAGAGGCTATGGGCTGCCCAGAAGCTCCTGGAGGGCTGGGCAAGCCCTCAGCATGAGAACAGGGGCATGATATGAAGTCATGCCCCCAAAATGTCATACACCAGGAGGCAGGAGGTGTGGCTTTGCAGATGCAAGGTACAGCATCCTTTCACACTAAAGGCCCATACACACTATAATATTTTGAGCTGAAAGCAGCTCATTTTTGGCGTTTTGAGCTGCTTTGAGCTCAAAATCTACTGGTGTGTATGGGTGGGCGATGAGCGCTGATGCGCGCTTCCGCATCATCGCCAGCGAGGTGGGCAATCGTGTGTTTTGCACACAATGTATATATTACTGCCACCACTGCCCACCAATGAACATGTATGCCAGTAATATATACATTGCTGTCCCCATTTATACACGTTATGGCAGCAGTCCTCCTTTTTACACATTATGGCAGCAGAGTCCCCTATCACACAGTTCGGCAGGCAGAGTACCCTTTCACACGTTACGGCAGCAGAGTCCCTCTTTTTATACATTAGACAAGAGGAATCTCCCTTTTTACACACTACGGCAGGTAGAGTCCCCTTCTTACACACTATGGCAGGCAGAGTTCCCCCTTTTACACACTATGGCAGCAGAGTCCCCTTTTTACACATGGCAGCAGTCACCCTTTTTACACATTATGGCAGCAGTCCCCCTTTTTACACATTACGGCAGCAGAGTCCCCCTTTTTTAAATGGCCCTTGCTCCCACCCTTGGAATTCAAACCCAGCCCATTATGTAAATAGCCTTTCTAATGAAAGATTTTCAGCAAAAGTCTTTCGCCTCCCGAAAATCTCTTGCTCTTTGGGGAAATAGCTCACTATTTAGTACAAAAAATAAATAATTTATTTCTGCGCCTTTTCTCCAATACAATAGCAGTGCGGCATTCCATACATTTAAAACGAAAAAAGACCACTCATATAGCATTAGAACTTCTGTCCTCCTGATGACTCATATCTTGAGTATGGCTTAAAGCTTTTTTTCCTGACTCATCTTTGAAATGTACTCCTACGGCTCCTCCTTTTTGTCACCTGATACTGCTGATGCAAGAAATCGTAGACATTTCTTAACCCTACTCATTCTATTGTTCACATCCTCCTTCACCCCAATCGTCCGTTCTGGCCATCCCTATATGGTTTTACTGTGGGGGAAATCCAATTGTGGGCAAGAAATTAAAAAATATGACACCGTGATTTCTGCTCACACACCTCCAGAGCAAAAAATTGTTATTTGTAGGAAAATCACTGGTACTTGCTCTGGGATCCCAGCGGCTCCCACCCCCCTGAGGGCTAATTAAGCAATTGGAAGTTTACAATTAGCTAAATAAGTCTGTAATTACTCACCTTCTGAAGCAGGGCCTTCTTCATCCAGCATCAGGTCCTCTACAGCGGTGGCGAGTATGCAGGGTTGTGGAATGTGTATGAGTGTCTGTGAGTGTAAGTATGTGTGAGTGAGTAAGTGAATGTGTGTGACCCCCCAGTTTGTGTATGACCCCCCCAGAGCTGGCCACTAGGAGAACTACATCTCCTAGCAGACCTTGTGCCTCCCAGCAGCCTCAGGGACTCCCAAAGGCTCCCTCTCCAGTCAGAAGATGGAGAGGAGACAAGTGGGAGCACCTAGAGACCACTGGACAGGTGAGTATAATTTATTAATTATTTTACTGTATGCATCGTGTGGTTTTCAGCACTGAAAACCCCATGAACACTTTTTTTTAAATTAGATACCACAGGTATCAGGAGTGCGCATACCCACGGTAATCCAAAATTGGGCGAGAGGTAAGCAAGGTTTTCTACCACAGTAAACTTCACTCCCAATTGAATCTACCTCTTAGTCTTTAAGAAAAACTTCTTGCCGCAGTTACTTGTCTTTTTTGATACAAGGATAGGACTGTAACTGGAGATTAGGTAAAAATCAGAACGAATCGGACCCCTGAACGCAGGACTGGATACCAGCAGTAAGCTTTGCTATTCTGGAGCTTGTAGTGCTCTTCCCCGTGCCTGTCCGGGGGAGGCGGGTTGCCTGTGACAGCTGTCACCGGGGAGGCAGGGATTACAGCCTACCTGTGCGGTCTGGACCGTTGCGGTTATTACCCCATCCCCAGACGATAGGCTGTAATCACCCTCCCTGGTGACAGCTGTCTCAGACACCCCCCACCCCCGGACGGGACACCAGACGAATGTGGACTGCACCACAAGCTCCATAATGGTAGAGTATGTTACTGGGAGGCGGTTCGGTCCAGCGTTCAAGGGTCCGGACCATTGCGGTTTTTCCCAATACCCTGTAACTGTTCCAGTAATGTCCTTTTGGTATTAATGTACTTGAGGTTGGTCATTTCTGTTGAATATGCACTGTGAACTACAGTATTATTTTCGATTTAAAAAGAAATTGTACAAAAAAGCAATTATTTTATTTTTCACATAACAAGACTAATATGAGAATGTATCCAAATAGTTGTATGGAAAAAAAAAATAGGCTTCAACATCCTCTTAATGTTTTCCAGCCAACATGTTTATGTCTTGTCAAGCAGTGCAGAACATCACCATGCCAAAATGTTGTAACACCCCCTCCTCTTATAGCAGTTACTCACATCTATAAATCCTGCCTCTCTGTACTGTGACTCACTCTTAGCAACCTTGTGTGGGTAGGGAGCAAGAACTATTACAAACAGGAAGCCAAGGAACACTTTCTTTTAAGGACAGTGGGACAGTGCAGCTCGGCAGTTAAAAAGTTTCAGTAAGCAAGCCACAGTGACATGAAGGCTACGGAACATTTTGCTGTAATGCCAAAATACTACATTTAGACAACAGTAAAATTACTTTACATTTTGTTGGGAGATGCTTTTCGTATCAATGGGAAATTCAATTAGCCCAATTGTTTTGGGCTAATAAGTGCCGCTGGCGTCTGCGCTTTGGGGCTAATTGGAGAGCCCCAGGGGGTGAATCAGCCTTCCGTAAAGTACCACAGCTAATTGCATCCCCCCCCCAAAAAAAAGAAAATGTAATATAGTCTTATTAATTAGAAATGTTCCCAGTGCAGATAGGTCTATAAATGGGCAACTTTTAGAATACATCCTTCCTTTAGCATGTGTTTAATTATTTAACAGTTTTTTATATAGTGCAGTAAGTTCAGTTGCACTTTGCAATTGATGGGTGTACATTTTAATGTAATCAATCCATTACGAACTGCTGCCCAGGTGGCAGTTTCTGATCCCAAGTCATGTATGGAAAACCAAAGGATTAGTATACTCAGCATTTGTAATATGCCCATACTGTGTTTTGTAATTGTTACTACACTGATATGGCAATGGCAGTCTATAATGGGTTGTTGATCCCAGTCAGAAAAGACACCACTCTTGCACAAAGGGGGTCATTCCGAGTTGATCGCTCGCTAGCTACTTTTAGCAGCCGTGCAAATGCATAGTCGCCGTCCACGGGGGAGTGTATTTTCACTTTGCAAGTATGCGAACGCCTGTACAGCCGAGCGTAGCAAAAAACATTTTGTGCAGTTTCAGAGTAGCTCTTGACTTACTCAGCCCTTGCGATCACTTCAGTCTTTTTCGTGCCGGAAATGACGTCAGACACCCGCACTGCAAACGCCCGGACACGCCTGTGTTTTCCCAAACACTCCCAGAAAACGCTCAGTTGACACCCATAAATGCCCTCTTTCTGTCAATCACCTTGCGTTCGACTGTGTGAATGGAATTTTCGCTAAATCCATCGCCCAGCATCGATCCCCTTTATACCCGTACGATGCGCCTGCGCATTGTGGTGCACACGCATGCACAGTTTTGCCGTTTTTTTAACTGATTGCTGTGCTGCGAAAATCGGCAGTGAGCGATCAACTCGAAATGACCCCCAAAGGCTTTTTTGCATAATGCAGGACTGATGTTCCACCCCTGTGTGCACAGCATAAAACAATCAAGTGAGCAAGTGCCTACTTCAGACCTGATTGTTGTTATGCGAAATCGAACAGTGGCCGATTATCAAATGACTATGCATGTACCACAATGCGCAGACGCAAGCCCAAACAGCGATAGAATGGTGCAAAAATTTTGATCGCTAGGCGTACGCAAGATGATTGACAAAAAGCCAGCGCTGAAAAAAAATGTCATGAAAAATGCAGGCGTGCCCAAGCGTTTTCAGGAAGGGTATGTGCGTCAGATCCAGCTCCGAACAGCCTGATTCTATCGCTACGCACAGACTGGAAAAATCATTCAATGGTGAGTGAGTTGCGAACAGATCTGCAGATGTCCGCTGTCTGGCAAAGTTTTTCCACGGTGTACGCATGCAGTCGCACACTTGCACGGGACGGGTTTTCACTACATATTTGCAGAGGAGCGATCAGGTCTGAATTAGGCTCCAAGACTGCTTATAGGGCCTGATCAGAGCCGAGCACAATGGTGATTTTTTTTTTTCACGTACAGTGATTTGTTGTGTCGAAGTCGAAAATATTATAGTACACACATCACGTACAAACACAACACAGATGGCCTCCGTGCGCGTACTTGTTCTGCCGTGCGTGCGCATATTCGCAAGTTGCGTATGACTGCTCACACGGTAGTGCGTATTAGCGCATGGTATGACTAATTACGGTAGCATATGTATTTGCATGGAAAAGCCACAAAGACACATTTCATATTTAATCCACGTAGTGCACGAATTAAACATAACCTACATGCACCACATCAGCGAGTTACACTGGCTTAAAAAGGTACAATAACAAAGGAATTCACCTTTACAGGATATGAGGGGACAGAATTAGGTTAGTTAGGTGGTGTTTGGTATCCAGTTGTACAGTATTTTAAGAGCAATATTCCGGTAGCCGTTTGCAGAAGATAGCACGCTCCTGCGCATAGATATGCGCAGGAACAGAATATTAATATTACACTGTATTTACTGTACTTTGATATTCGGCGGGAACCCAGTGGAGACCATCTGCAAGTGCACCTGGACCAGGCATCATCCACCTATTCAAACCGACCTATGACCCCTCCTGTACTGTAAATGACCAGTCCTTTGACCTATGGGTGAAGAGATTACAGTTTCTATTGTATCATAAACTGAACAAATGTATAAAAAGCCAAGCTGCCTGGTCGGTCACAAATTCTCTGAGGGTCATCTATCCGGATTGACTGAGGATCAGATCCGGGTGGCGCTTGCGAACAAACGTATGTATCATTGATTGTAGCCTGTATCTCTTATTGTTAATTGTATTACTATTGTAACCTCCTGTTAGTAAATAACTATTGGTGGGTCGGATCCCAACATATTTAAACGTGTCCCTTTCCTGCTAAGGTTTAAAGTGTATTTCAGCCACACGTGTAGCTGCATTGTGCTTCCAGCGTGTCGGTGTGTGTGTACGAAAGTGTGTACTTTGTACGTCCGTTGCGGTGTATGTACGCAAAGTGAGTGCACGGCACGGGCTGGTGTACGCTAACTGGGTAAAAAGTACGTAGGTTAAGGATTACATTCAGCGGCCGCAGCAGCTCGAATTTTAGTGTAAAAGGTATAGCTTTACTGTCCTGTAAGTTAATCAGCTTTAACAGTTGCAACTGTGCGTAAATCCCTAAAAACTAGTACGATGCATGTGTATCAGGAATATGGAGAGAGATGGGTGTTTCTGGGTGGTGCCTAGAAATGCACGCAACAAAGGTCAAACAAGTGGACATGTTATGGGAGGGTTTTGGGCGTGTCAGTGAAAACGGCTGCGTACACAGACATATGTAAGAGGCCATGGTCAGATGACGTAACTGTACCTTCCATAGGGTTGGTGCAAGTGTCAATGGTGCGATCAATGGTGGTTTCTAGGTATACAACAATCTTTATTTGTGTGTTTTTGTATGGATGTCAACAGTGAAATGTTATTTCTGTGCAGCACTGTCCAAAGGCTTCCTAGTAATCTTCTGCTCTTGATCAAATGCCCCCATCTTGCTTCACACAACAGTGTACTTAAGTGGACATCTACGCACATCCACAATAACTGGCATGAACAAAGCTGCCAAAGAGTTTTTTTGTTGAACCTCAGCTGTTTAACACATCATAAATAAGGTCCAGTATAAGCGGCAGGGTTTACAACATCAGTCAATTCTAATCATTCCCAGCATTTATCTCTCTCACCACTAGGGTGGGTGGGGGTGGTGTTATGGTTCTAAGGGATCAACTATGGGGTCCAATTGCTCAACTGAATACAGCGCAAACTGTTACTCATTCACAGGCTTGCTGTAAATCAGAAGCAGTTGATACCAGAATCGTCTACACCTGTGCCCCCCCACCACCCCACTCTCTGGACATGGGGTCCCTCCAGCACAGGAGTAGTGAGGATCTTGTGTAAAGGATCCTACCTATTTAGGTAGAGGTTGATTATTCTTTTTCAAAGTGGGATATTGTTTAAGGCATCTATTTTTGCTATTTTACATGGTGGGAGTCTCAGAAGTAGAAATAATAAGAATTTACTTACCGATAATTCTATTTCTCGTAGTCCGTAGTGGATGCTGGGAACTCCGTAAGGACTATGGGGAATAGCGGCTCCGCAGGAGACTGGGCACAAAAGTAAAGCTTTAGGACTACCTGGTGTGCACTGGCTCCTCCCCCTATGACCCTCCTCCAAGCCTCAGTTAGGATACTGTGCCCGGACGAGCGTACACAATAAGGAAGGATTTTGAATCCCGGGTAAGACTCATACCAGCCACACCAATCACACCGTACAACTTGTGATCTGAACCCAGTTAACAGCATGATAACAGAGGAGCCTCTGGAAAGATGGCTCACAACAACAATAACCCGATTTAGTTAACAATAACTATGTACAAGTATTGCAGACAATCCGCACTTGGGATGGGCGCCCAGCATCCACTACGGACTACGAGAAATAGAATTATCGGTAAGTAAATTCTTATTTTCTCTGACGTCCTAGTGGATGCTGGGAACTCCGTAAGGACCATGGGGATTATACCAAAGCTCCCAAACGGGCGGGAGAGTGCGGATGACTCTGCAGCACCGAATGAGAGAACTCCAGGTCCTCCTCAGCCAGAGTATCAAATTTTTAGAATTTAGCAAACGTGTTTGCCCCTGACCAAGTAGCTGCTCGGCAAAGTTGTAAAGCCGAGACCCCTCGGGCAGCCGCCCAAGATGAGCCCCCTTCCTTGTGGAATGGGCTTTTACAGATTTTGGCTGTGGCAGGCCTGCCACAGAATGTGCAAGCTGAATTGTACTACAAATCCAACGAGCAATAGTCTGCTTAGAAGCAGGAGCACCCAGCTTGTTGGGTGCATACAGGATAAACAGGGAGTCAGATTTTCTGACTCCAGCCGTCCTGGAAACATATATTTTCAGCGCCCTGACAACGTCCAGAAACTTGGAGTCCTCCAAGTCCTTAGTAGCCGCAGGTACCACAATAGGCTGGTTCAGGTGAAACGCTGAAACCACCTTAGGGAGAAATTGTGGACGAGTCCTCAATTCTGCCCTGTCCGTATGAAAAATCAGGTAAGGGCTTTTATAAGATAAAGCCGCCAATTCTGACACGCGCCTGGCCGAAGCCAGGGCCAACAGCATGACCACTTTCCATGTGAGATATTTCAAATCCACAGATTTAAGCGGTTCAAACCAATGTGATTTTAGGAACCCCAAAACTACATTGAGATCCCAAGGTGCCACTGGAGGCACAAAAGGAGGCTGTATATGCAGCACCCCCTTGACAACGTCTGAACTTCAGGAACTGAAGCCAGTTCTTTCTGGAAGAAAATCGACAGGGCCGAAATCTGAACCTTAATGGATCCTAATTTTTGGCCCATAGACACTCCTGTTTGCAGGAAATGCAGGAATCGACCCAGTTGAAATTCCTCCGTTGGGGCCTTCCTGGCCTCGCACCACGCAACATATTTCCGCCAAATGCGGTGATAATGCTTTGCGGTCACATCCTTTCTGGCTTTGATCAGGGTAGGAATGACTTCTTCCAGAATGCCTTTTTCCTTCAGGATCCGGCATTCAACCGCCATGCCGTCAAACGCAGCCGCGGTAAGTCTTGGAACAGACAGGGTCCTTGCTGGAGCAGGTCCCTTCTTAGAGGTAGAGGCCACGGGTCCTCTGTGAGCATCTCTTGAAGTTCCGGGTACCAAGTCCTTCTTGGCCAATCCGGAGCCACGAGTATAGTTCTTACTCCTCTCCGTCTTATAATTCTCAGTACCTTGGGTATGAGAGGCAGAGGAGGGAAACACATACACTGACTGGTACACCCATGGTGTTACCAGAGCGTCCACAGCTATTGCCTGAGGGTCCCTTGACCTGGCGCAATACCTGTCCAATTTTTTGTTGAGGCGGGACGCCATCATGTCCACCTTTGGTTTTTTCCAATGGTTTACAATCATGTGGAAGACTTCTGGGTGAAGTCCCCACTCTCCCGGGTGGAGGTCGTGCCTGCTGAGGAAGTCTGCTTCCCAGTTGTCCACTCCCGGAATGAACACTGCTGACAGTGCTATCACATGATTTTCCGCCCAGCGAAGAATCCTTGCAGCTTCTGCCATTGCCCTCCTGCTTCTTGTGCTGCCCTGTCTGTTCACGTGGGCGACTGCCGTGATGTTGTCCGACTGGATCAGCACCGGCTGACCTTGAAGCAGAGGTCTTGCTTGGCTTAGGGCATTGTAAATGGCCCTCAGCTCCAGGATATTTATGTGAAGTGATGTCTCCAGGCTTGACCACAAGCCCTGGAAATTTCTTCCCTGTGTGACTGCTCCCAAGCCTCGCAGGCTGGCATCCGTGGTCACCAGGACCCAGTCCTGAATGCCGAATCTGCGGCCCTCTAGAAGATGAGCACTCTGCAACCACCACAGGAGAGACACCCTTGTCTTTGGTGACAGGGTTATCCGCTGATGCATCTGAAGATGCGATCCGGACCATTTGTCCAGCAGGTCCCACTGGAAAGTTCTTGCATGGAATCTGCCGAAAGGGATTGCTTCGTAGGAAGCCACCATTTTTCCCAGGACCCTTTTGCATTGATGCACTGACACTTGGCCTGGTTTTAGGAGGTTTCTGACTAGTTCGCATAACTCCCTGGCTTTCTCCTCCAGGAGAAACACCTTTTTCTGGACTGTGTCCAGGATCATCCCTAGGAATAGAAGACGTGTCGTCGGGATCAGCTGCGATTTTGGAATATTGAGAATCCAACCGTGCTGCCGCAACACTACTTGAGATAGTGCTACCCCGACTACCAATTGTTCCCTGGATCTTGCCCTTATCAGGAGATCGTCCAAGTACGGGATAACTAAAACTCCCTTCCTTCGAAGGAGTATCATCATTTCGGCCATTACCTTGGTAAAGACCCGGGGTTCCGTGGACAAACCAAACGGCAGCGTCTGAAAATGATAGTGACAGTTCTGTACCACAAACCTGAGGTATCCTTGGTGAGAAGGGTAAATTGGGACATGGAGGTAAGCCTCCTTGATGTCCAAAGACACCATATAATCCCCTTCTTCCAAGTTCGCAATCACCGCTCTGAGTGACTCCATCTTGAATTTGAACCTGTGTATGTAAGTGTTCAAGGATTTCAGATTTAAAATAGGTCTCACCGAGCCGTCCGGCTTCGGTACCACAAACAGCGTGGAATAATACCCCTGTCCCTGTTGCAGGAGGGGTATCTTGATTATCACCTGCTGGGAATACAGCTTGTGAATGGCTTCCAATACCGCCTCCCTGTTCATATGCCTTTTGGAATCAGCATCACCTGACCACTGCCTCGTCCATAACCCTCTTCTGGCAGAAATGGACAGCGCACTTACTCTTGATGCCAGTCGGCAAATATACCTCTGTGCATCCCGCATATATAGAAATGCATCTTTCAAATGCTCTATAGTAAGTAATATACTGTCCCTATCCAGGGTATCAATATTGTCAGTCAGGGAATCCGACCAAGCCACCCCAGCACTGCACATCCAGGCTGAGGTGATTGCTGGTCGCAGTATAACACCCGTGTGAGTGTATATACATTTTAGGATATTCTCCTGCTTTCTGTCAGCAGGTTCCTTAAGGGCGGCCCTATCAGGAGACGGTAGTGCCACCTGTTTTGACAAACGTGTGAGCGCTTTATCCACCTTAGGGGGTGTTTCCCAACGTGCCCTATCCTCTGGCGGGAAGGGGTATGATGCTAATAACCTTTTAGGAATTATCAGTTTTTTATCGGGGGAAACCCACGCTTCATCACACACTTCATTTAATTCCTCAGATGCAGGAAAAACTACAGGCAGTTTTTTCTCACCAAACATAATACCCTTTTTAGTGGTACTTGTATTATCAGAAATATGTAAAACATTTTTCATAGCATCAATCATGTAACGTGTGGCCCTACTGGAAGTCACATTCGTCTCTTCATCGTCGACACTGGAGTCAGTATCCGTGTCGGCGTCTGTATCTGCCATCTGAGGTAACGGGCGTTTTAGAGCCCCTGATGGCATTTGAGACGCCTAGACAGGCACGAGCTGAGTAGCCGGCTGTCTCATGTCATCAACCGTCTTTTGTAAAGAGCTGACACTGTCACTTAATTCCTTCCATAAGCTCAGCCACTCAGGTGTCGACTCCTTAGGGGGTGACATCTCCATTACAGGCAATTGCTCCGCCTCCACACCATTTTCCTCCTCATACATGTCGACACAATCGTACCGACACACAGCATACACACAGGGAATGCTCTGATAGAGGACAGGACCCCACTAGCCCTTTGGGGAGACAGAGGGAGAGTATGCCAGCACACACCAGAGCGCTATATATATACAGGGATAACCTTATAGAAGTGTTTTTCCCCTTATAGCTGCTGTTTTATTTATACTGCGCCTAATTAGTGCCCCCCTCTCTTGTTTTAACCTTTTCTGTAGTGCAGGACTGCAGGGGAGAGTCAGGGAGACGTCCTTCCAGCGAAGCTGTGAGGGAAAATGGCGCCCGTGTGCTGAGGAGATAGGCTCCGCCCCCTTCTCGGCTGACTTTTCTCCCGCTTTTTGCTGTATTCTGGCAGGGGTTAAAATACATCCATATAGCCCTGGGGGTTATATGTGATGTATTTTCGCCAGCCAAGGTGTTTCTATTGCTGCTCAGGGCGCCCCCCCCAGCGCCCTGCACCCTCAGTGACCGGAGTGTGAAGTGTGCCTGAGGAGCAATGGCGCACAGCTGCAGTGCTGTGCGCTACCTTGGTGAAGACTGATGTCTTCTGCCGCCGATTATCCGGACCTCTTCTTGCTTCTGGCTCTGTAAGGGGGCCGGCGGCGCGGCTCTGGGACCGGACTCCGAGGCTGGGCCTGTGTTCGGTCCCTCTGGAGCTAATGGTGTCCAGTAGCCAAGAAGCCCAAGCTGGCTGCAAGCAGGCAGGTTCGCTTCTTCTCCCCTTAGTCCCTCGATGCAGTGAGCCTGTTGCCAGCAGGTCTCACTGAAAATAAAAAACCTAAAACTAAACTTTTACTAAGAAACTCAGGAGAGCCTCCTAGAATGCACCCTTCTCGGCCGGGCACAAAAATCTAACTGAGGCTTGGAGGAGGGTCATAGGGGGAGGAGCCAGTGCACACCAGGTAGTCCTAAAGCTTTACTTTTGTGCCCAGTCTCCTGCGGAGCCGCTATTCCCCATGGTCCTTACGGACTTCCCAGCATCCACTAGGACGTCAGAGAAAAAGGGAATAAACAGTCAGTAATTTTGATATACAGTTCTATAACTGCAATTCAGGGTTCGGTATGGGTGACCGGCAGATGGGATGCCAGCTGTCAAAATCTCGACAGCCGCATCCCGTCCTCCAGAATTCCGGCAGTGGGGTGACCACGAAGAGTCCCCTTGCAGGCTTGCTGCACTCATCACGCTGCCGGCTCACCACAGGATCTGTGGGTGTCATGGCCCTGTTTTGCCAGGATCCCGGCTGGCGGCATTCCAGCGTCGGTATCCTAACCATCAGGAACACGACAGCTGGTAAATTAGATGTATCTCACAAGTGACACAGCAGTCTGTGCCTGGGAGCCATTTGTCAGTGGCAGTGTACCTATCAAGCAATCACTGATATTATCCTGGCAAAGCTGTGTGAATTGCATGAACACAGCACATGACCCAACCACTGGACATGACTGAAACACAATGAGCTACACTGTCACACTAGTGTGAGGAGCATGTGGGGCATAATTGGGGCACATAAAAAAATCTGAGTGGCATTTGGAGGAATTTTGGTGCAAGTGGTGGAGGTAGTGGGGGTTCACTACGATATGACGGTGGTCGGGCTCCCGGCGACCAGCATACCGGCGCCGGGAGCCCGACCGCCGGCTTACCGACAGTGTGGCGAGCGCAAATGAGCCCCTTGCGGGCTCGGTGCGCTCGCCGCGCTACGGGCACGGTGGCGCGCTACGCGCGCCACACTATTTTATTCTCCCTCCAGGGGGGTCGTGGACCCCCACGAGGGAGAATAAGTGTCGGTATGCCGGCTGTCGGGATCCCGGCGCCGGTATTCTGTGCGCCGGGATCCCGTCAGTCGGCATACTGAAGACCACCCGGTAGTGGGTCTCTGCCATTTACATTTGTACTGGGTACCACAAATATTGATGGCAGCTATGCACACAAGGGATATGCAAATAGGTAAGTGTATCAGATAATAAGCAGGGACTTGTAATCCTATGTAGGGGCCTAGTCTGATAATGCATGGGTGCAGCCACTGGCCATTGATGTTCTGTTTGGGCGCTGGCTGGTAATCCATGTACAATAACAGTGCAGGCAGGGCACCCAGTTGGTAAATCTTGGGTGTGGGACAGGCAACAGCTGGTAATGTTTTGTAAATAGAGTGCTGACTTTCAGATAAACTGATACCAAAATGATGTAGTGCAATAAAAATCAGCCTAGGTAACAGGGGAGTGCAGGGAAGCTGGGGCCATAGCTACTCTCTGTCTTGTGATTTCTGTAAGACAACACAATTAGGAGGAGTCCTCCCAGATACCCAAGAGAGCTCACAAGAGTGTTTTGCCAGTCTGCAGTTGGTAGAGGAAGTGCTGTAAAGGGGCCTACATACTGTGCGATATACACCCACGATTTTAACCAAATGATTTAAATCGAATACGGTGCACACCACACCGCGTGTACAGGGCTTGCAATGCAGATGCACGATCCAGCCGCATCGGTATCGCAAGCCAACAACTCGTGCATGCATGCCAGATGTGATCAGAACGCAAGCAAACACACAAGCCACTCCCTCCTCTTTTCACACTGGGCGGAGGAAGGAAAGGAAGCCATCAAGCAGCAGCCAAAGCCTTGAGTTTTGGTAAGTATTAAGAACCACTGATCACCAATGTTTTTACTTGCAATAGCTGCCGCTATTTATCCCTTGTGAAAAGGTGCTACCCACACCCCTGTAATACCAACCCATTATATAAATTAGCTTTTTCTTTTTTTCTTTTTCCAGCATGGTATAAAATCGTACATGGTTCAAATCACACTGTGATTAATCGGCTCCTGGGACTTCAAGGGAAAATCACATGGTACAAATCTCACTGTGTGTAGGCCCCTTTATAGTGCAAATTGGAATTAAGCCACACACTCATCTCAGTGATCACTGTTTGGCACACATCACTTCTTTTATCTGTACTCCACATCTTCCCAAAAGCAGGTATGAAAGGTAGAAAAGTATGTTCCTACCCTCCAATTACAGACCTTACATACCAAACACTATGAACTACAGTACTAAACCAAATGGCAGAAGAATATGACACCATGGACATTAATGCAAAAATCTAAATAATAAATAGTGAGTGCAGTATAGAAGCAAATCAAATGTATAATAAAGGGAATATTGTACATAAACAGGAAATAGTGAGAATAAGTGGACGAGAAAGTATTAACCTGCATGTAGAAGTAGGTAATTCAGATTGATACACAAATTTCTTTCCTATTTGCACAACATCCTGGCACCACGCCTGACACAACAACAATTATTAGAAGAGAAGAGCAGTCATCCTGAAATGTTTATTCTAACTCTCTAATGAACAAGAAGAGTCAGTGACTGTTTCTTATTGAGACATGACACCCATTCATGTTAAAGTGTGCAAGGGAAATACTGCAATCAAACCCAAGGAATAAATTCAATTTAAACCAGTGAAGGTCTCCTTGATAATGTGTTTTAGGGAGTTATTCTTTACCTTCTGAAATTGCTCTTTGGAAACTTAGTACTTTTTTTTGTTTTGTTTTGGTTTTTTTTTTTTTAGGAAAAAACTATAAGCACAAATAACAATATAAGCTAATGAAAAGAAGTTTATACAAATAAAAACTCTGAAATAACTACAGTATGTGGTCATAACACATTTTCCAATATATAATCACTTGTTCTAACTAGAATCCGGATATTTGTGCATGGAGGTGCACCTGCACGAAAAGGAGGAGTGGCCTTGCAGTAATGGTGCAGTTTTGTAGGAAACTGCATATCATGAGACACGTACCCCCATTTTTGACTCCCAACCTTCCCTAGCACCACAGGATCCTGTGGGCCATTGGTGGGACAGCAGGACAGTGCTCAAAAAGTGAGAATGTCTTGGTAGGTAGGTACATTACTGTACGAATGTGCTAGTTTCAGGAACTTGCTAAGACTGAATATTCTGTGGAATCTACTTGTTAACACGAGAATAGGGGCCTGTGTCTGAGATGCAGTCAAGATCGTGGGGGAAAGATTTTTCTATACACCAGAAACTTCCTGTCAGTAATCAAACTGAAAGACACAGCAGCAAGGCTTTATTTAAAGTGGGAAAATCTTGTGACGCAAAAGAAGGAACTTCATTATTATGACAGTTCTTTTACTAATGTTTATAGTCATAGTTCAATCACATATTAATAAAACAAAATTCAATTGTTGCTCCGGTAGCCGTGGGGGTGACTTTTTTCTCTCAGCCTCCTGAAGACGTACAAGAAGAAATGTGCAATAAGTCGTTTGGACACCTAAAGCAGGACTTTAGATGGGTTTGGTCATTTTATGCGGCTAAACCCTGTCAGTTTGGGCATGACATGAGCAATATGCATGGGCACCTACAAATAAATGAATCTTGACAATTGTTTGGGCATCTATAATTTCTTCCCTTACCCCTAAATCTCTCTTCCACCATCCCCCACTGCCACCGTAAACCCTATTCCAAAATCAGCTCCCTGCCTTCTCACGCTTACTCCTGTGGCAGTTTTCAAAGGGTGCAAATTGTCATTGCCAAAGTGTTTCAACACCAGCAATGGCACCTGAACTCGCACCCTTCGCAGGCTGATTTCAGAGCCCTATGGGGCAGCAAACACTTCTGTGCAAGTTCGGGCAGCCATAAAATGCAGCTGCTGCTGCTGCGATGACTCGCAAGTGCGAGTCATTGCATATACCTGGAATGACCCCTATGTTAGCACATGCTCTAGACACAGCGACTAGCCCAAATAGCAGTAGTTTAGTCAAGTTTCTGCTCGCATCTCAGGAGGGTGCAAGGAGAAAATCCACTAGTCACACATTTACAGCACGGGCAATTGAATAGCTCTGGGCACTCATCCCTAACAAACTTGTGTTCAGTGAAATTCCCCCGACAGAGAATGGGTAAAAGAGAAAGGAGATTGCCTATGTTTTGGTCCACCCTTTTGAAGAGACCCTGGAGTAGAAGTAGAAAGAGGTAAGCAAATGATGATGCTGTGAGGGTGGGACTATGATGATCAAGGCCCACCCACTTCTCAATAAGAGAAACAGAATGCAGAATTTCAAGAATTTCAAGAGGACTTTCTGAAATTTGAGAGTCTACCGAACATTCCAGGAGAGTAGGCAAGTATCAGCTGCCCTTAGCACTATAATCAACATGTATATGTTTTAGTATGTTGTGTAAAAGTACATAATCATTTAAGATGAAATGTGCAATGCAGGAGCTACAAGTTCTTTGCATTGTACTGAAGATATCAGGATGACTAGACTACAAAGTATTATTGTATTGTATTTTGAAGCAACTTACTGTTTAACAAATGAAGCTGTAAAGACATACAGCAACAGAAATTCAAACATGCTGGATTAGTTGTTGTACTTATAACTCCATCAGTGTTTAAATATTTTTTGTATGATGTAAAAAACCAAAGGAAACCAAGTTTAATAGTGTCACTGAATTCTGTAATTTGTATACATAAATGTGTTACATTTACACATTTAACGATTCATTTTCCCTCTTCCAATCACTCCAATAGTAACTTTTATTAGTGCCATGCTTCAGTAAGAATGTATAAATGGCACCACATAACTACAGGAGAATGAATGTCTAAACTGCACTGAACACACTGTTCTTTTACAAATAAACTCTGCTTTATATGACACATTAATGCATTAATGCCATTTTACATGGCACTTAAAACACACTGCACCATAAAAAGGGTAATTTTAAACCACATAAACACTTTGAGTTTTCAAATATATTATTTTATACATCACTAAAACAAGTGACAACATTAAATCAACCATTTCTTTGAACTATCATGATCTTGTTTAACGCCACAGCAATTTATATTTCCAGGTCTTTATCATGTAGCAGTAAATTGTAACTGTATTGTGTCATGTAAACACACAGTATGTTTAGATAATCACATTAAGACATGAGAACTGTAAAAGTGAGATTAGACATTATGTAGCTGTAGGTAATGCAGCTTGTGTTACCCTTAAATTGGCCATATATGGGGCCGATTCCATTGTTTTAACCCACAGCTACCACTAGGGGTCCAAAACAAAGTAATTAAATTGATGCTCTGTTTAAATGCTTGGTAGCTGCGGGAGAGACATTTCTTCTCGCAGCCTCCTGAGGTGCAAGAATAAATGTGTGCTAAGTCATCACTTTCGGGTCCAAGCTGGAGTTTGGATGTCCAAAGCAGGACTTTAGACAGAAAGAAATATTTTGAACTTAGCCACTGCGCAAATAGCAGCCTAAGGAATTAAATTGGTGCAAAATGTCACCCACACTCCAATAATAAACAATATCACCAATATATAGAGTCCCTCAGCGCTCTAACAATGAATGACACAATGAAGAGTCTCGATCAGATGTCAATCTCAGGCATGGATTCCTCTGTTTTCAAAAGTGTTCCTCCAAAACAATAAATAAAACACCTCATAGGGCAATATAGCATTCCACAGATGGTACAAAGTAAATACAGGTTGAGTCTCCCTTATCCAAAATGCTTGGGACCAGAGGTATTTTGGATATGGGATTTTTCCGTATTTTGGAATAATTGCATACCATAATGAGATATCATGGTGATGGGACCTAAATCTAAGCACAGAATGCATTTATGTTACATATACACCTTATACACACAGCCTGAAGGTCATTTTAGCCAATATTTTTTATAACTTTGTGCATTAAACAAAGTGTGTATACATTCACACAATTCATTTATGTTTCATATACACCTTATACACACAGCCTGAAGGCCATTTAATACAATATTTTTAATAACTTTGTGTATTAAAATAAGAATTTACTCACCGGTAATTCTATTTATCGTAGTCCGTAGTGGATGCTGGGGACTCCGTAAGGACCATGGGGAATAGACGGGCTCCGCAGGAGACTGGGCACTCTATAGAAAGATTTAGGACTATCTGGTGTGCACTGGCTCCTCCCCCTATGACCCTCCTCCAAGCCTCAGTTAGGAACTGTGCCCGGAAGAGCTGACACAATAAGGAAGGATTTTTGAATCCCGGGTAAGACTCATACCAGCCACACCATGTAACACGTGATAGGAACCCCGGTTAACAGTATGATAACAAATGGAGCCTCTGAAGAGATGGCTCACAACAAAACCCGATATTTGTAACAATAACTATGTACAGGTATTGCAGACAATCCGCACTTGGGATGGGCGCCCAGCATCCACTACGGACTACGAGAAATAGAATTACCGGTGAGTAAATTCTTATTTTCTCTGACGTCCTAGTGGATGCTGGGGACTCCGTAAGGACCATGGGGATTATACCAAAGCTCACAAACGGGCGGGAGAGTGCGGATGACTCTGCAGCACCGAATGAGAGAATTCCAGGTCCTCCTCAGCCAGGGTATCAAATTTGTAGAATTTTGCAAACGTGTTTGCCCCCGACCAAGTAGCTGCTCGGCAAAGTTGTAAAGCCGAGACCCCTCGGGCAGCCGCCCAAGATGAGCCCACCTTCCGTGTGGAATGGGCTTTTACAGATTTAGGCTGCGGTAAGCCTACCGCAGAATGCGCCAGCTGAATAGTGCTACAAATCCAGCGCGCAATAGACTGCTTAGAATCAGGAGCACCCAGCTTGGTGGGTGCATACAGGATAAACAGCGAGTCAGTCTTTCTGACTCCAGCCGTCCTGGAAATATAATTTTTTAGGGCCCTCACTACGTCCAGCAACTTGGAATCCTCCAAGTCCCTAGTAGCCGCAGGCACCACAATAGGTTGGTTCAAGTGAAAAGCTGAGACCACCTTTGGGAGAAACTGAGGACGAGTCCTCAATTCTGCCCTATCCATATGGAAAATCAGATAAGGGCTTTTACAAGACAAAGCCGCCAATTCTGAAACCCGCCTGGCCGACGCCAGGGCCAACAGCATGACCACTTTCCACGTGAGATATTTTAAATCCACAGTCTTAAGTGGTTCGAACCAATGTGATTTCAGGAATGCCAAAACCACATTGAGATCCCAAGGGGGCACAAAAGGAGGCTGAATATGCAGTACTCCTTTGACAAAAGTCTGAACTTCAGGCAGTGAAGCCAGTTCTTTTTGGAAGAAAATCGACAGAGCCGAAATCTGGACCTTTATGGACCCCAATTTGAGGCCCAACGTCACTACTGCTTGCAGGAAGTTCAGGAATCGACCCAGTTTAAATTCCTCCGTCGGGGCCTTCATGGCCTCACACCAAGCAACATATTTTCGCCAAATGCGGTGATAATGTCTTGCGGTGACATCCTTCCTGGCTTTGATCAGGGTAGGGATGACTTCCTCCGGAATACCCTTTTCCTTCAGGATCCGGTGTTCAACCGCCATGCCGTCAAACGCAGCCGCGGTAAGTCTTGGAACAGACAGGGTCCCTGCTGCAGCAGGTCTTGTCTGAGCGGCAGAGGCCAAGGGTCCTCTGTAAGCATCTCTTGAAGTTCCGGGTACCAAGCTCTTCTTGGCCAATCCGGAACCACGAGTATGGTTTTCACTCCTCGCCTTCTTATTATTCTCAGTACCTTGGGTATGAGAGGTAGAGGAGGAAACATATAAACCGACTGGTACACCCATGGTGTCACTAGAGCGTCCACCGCTATCGCCTGAGGGTCTCTTGACCGGGCGCAATATCTTTTCAACTTCTTCTTGAGGCGGGACGCCATCATGTCTACCTGTGGTTTTTCCCACCGGTTGACCAGCATTTGGAAGACTTCTGGATGAAGTCCCCATTCTCCCGGGTGGAGGTCGTGCCTGCTGAGGAAGTCTGCTTCCCAGTTGTCCACTCCCGGAATGAACACTGCCGTCAGTGCTAACACATGATTCTCTGCCCATCTGAGAATCCTTGCGGCTTCTGCCATCGCCATCCTGCTTCTCGTGCCGCCCTGTCTGTTTACATGGGCGACCGCCGTGATGTTGTCTGACTGGATCAGTACCGGCTGGTTTTGAAGCAGGGGTCTTGCCTGGCTTAGGGCATTGTAAATGGCCCTTAGCTCCAGGATATTTATGTGAAGAGAAATCTCCTGATTTGACCACAGTCCTTGGAAATTTCTTCCCTTTGTGACTGCCCCCCAGCCCCGAAGGCTGGCATCCGTGGTCACCAGGACCCAGTCCTGTATTCCGAATCTGCGGCCCTCTAGTAGATGAGCCCTCTGCAGCCACCACAGCAGCGACACCCTGGTTCTGGCCGATAGGGTTATCCGCTGTTGCATCTGGAGATGGGACCCGGACCATTTGTCCAACAGGTCCCACTGGAACGTCCTTGCGTGGAACCTTCCGAATGGAATTGCTTCGTACGAAGCTACCATTTTTCCCAGGACTCGTGTGCATTGATGTACCGACACTTTTCCTGGTTTTAGGATGTCTCTGACCAGAGATGACAATTCCTCGGCTTTTTCCAGTGGAAGAAACACTCTTTTCTGGTCTGTGTCCAGAATCATTCCCAGGAACAGAAGACGTGTCGTCGGGACCAGCTGTGACTTTGGAATGTTTAGAATCCAGCCGTGCTGTTGTAGCACTTCCTGAGAAAGTGCCACCCCCACTATCAACTGTTCTTTGGACCTCGCCTTTATCAGGAGATCGTCCAAGTACGGGATAATTAAAACTCCCTTCTTGCGAAGGAGTATCATCATTTCGGCCATTACCTTGGTAAAGACCCTCGGTGCCGTGGATAACCCAAACGGCAGCGTCTGGAACTGATAGTGACAGTCCTGTACCACAAATCTGAGGTACTCCTGGTGCGGAGGGTAAATGGGGACATGCAGGTACGCATCCTTGATGTCCAGGGATACCATGTAATCCCCCTCCTCCAGGCTCGCAATAACCGCCCTGAGCGATTCCATCTTGAACTTGAACCTTTTGATATAAGTGTTCAAGGCTTTTAAATTTAAGATGGGTCTCACCGAACCGTCCGGTTTCGGTACCACAAACATTGTGGAGTAGTAACCCTTTCCTTGCTGAAGGAGGGGTACCTTGACAATCACTTTCTGTGAATACAGTTTTTGAATAGCCACCAACACTGCCTCCCTGGCAGAGGGAGTTGCCGGCAAGGCAGATTTTAGGAAACGGCGGGGGGGAGACGTCTCGAATTCCAGCCTGTACCCGAGATACTACTTGAAGGACCCAGGGATCCCCTTGTGAGAGAGCCCACTGTGTGCTGAAAAACCTGAGACGTGCCCCCACCGTTCCCGATTCCGCCTGAGCAGCCCCAGCGTCATGCTGTGGACTTACCGGACGCAGGGGAGGACTTCTGCTCCTGGGAACTAGCTGTGTGCTGCAGCTTTTTCCCCCTTCCTCTGCCCCTCGGCAGAAAGGATGAGCCTCTAGCCCGCTTATTTTTCTGGGGCCGAAAGGACTGTACCTGATAATACGGTGCTTTCTTTTGCTGTGGGGTAGCCTGTGGCAAAAAGGTCGATTTCCCAGCAGTAGCTGTGGAAACGAGGTCTGAAAGACCTTCCCCAAAAAGTTCCACCCCTTTATAGGGTAAAACTTCCATGTGCCGCTTGGAGTCGGCATCACCTGACCATTGCCTAGTCCATAACCCCCGTCTGGCGGCAATGGACATAGCGCTTATTTTTGATGCCAGCCGGCAAATATCCCTCTGTGCATCACGCATGTATAAGACCGCGTCTTTTATATGGTCAATCGTTAGCAAAATATTGTCCCTATCCATGGTATCAATGTTTTCCGACAGGGAGTCTGACCACGCAGCAGCAGCACTGCACATCCAAGCTGATGCAATAGCGGGTCTCAATATAATGCCAGTGTGTGTGTGTATAGCTTTTAGGGTACTTTCCTGCTTTCTATCAGCAGGTTCTTTTAGGGCGGCCGTATCCGGAGACGGTAGTGCCACCTTCTTTGATAAGCGTGTCAGCGCTTTATCTACCCTAGGGGGTGTTTCCCAGCGTGACCTATTCTCTGGCGGGAAAGGGTACGCAGCCATTAACCGTTTAGAAATGATCAATTTCTTATCTGGGGAAGTCCACGCTTCCTCACACACCTCATTTAGTTCGTCAGATGCAGGAAAAACTACTGGTAGTTTTTTCTCACCAAACATAATACCCTTTTTTGTGGTACCTGGGGTATCATCAGAAATGTGTAATACATTTTTCATAGCCTCAATCATATAACGGGTGGATCTATTGGAGGGTACACTCGTCTCATCATCGTCGACACTGGAGTCGGTATCCGTGTCGACATCTGTATCTGTCATCTGAGGTAGCGGGCGTTTTACAGCCCCTGATGACATTTGAGACGCTTGGACAGGCACAAGCTGAGTAGCCGGCTGTCCTATGTCGTGAAACCTTTTATGTAAGGAGCTGACACTGTCACGTAATTCCTTCCATAAGTCCATCCACACTGGTGTCGACCCCGCAGGGGGTGACATCACATTCACAGGCATTTGCTCCGCCTCCACATCATTATCCTCATCATACATGTCGACACAGCAGTACCAACACACAGCAGACACACAGGGAATGCTCTTACAGAGGACAGGACCCCACAAAGCCCTTTGGGGAGACAGAGGGAGAGTATGCCAGCACACACCAGGGCGCTATATAACACAGGGATATCACTATACAGAGTGTTTTCCCCTATAGCTGCCTATAATATATATATATATACTGCGCCTAAATTGTGCCCCCCCTCTCTTTTTTACCCTTTCTGTAGTGCAGGACTGCAGGGGAGAGCCAGGGAGCTTCCTTCCAGCGGAGCTGTGAGGGAATAATGGCGCCAGTGTGCTGAGGGAGTTGGCTCCGCCCCTTTTTCGGCGGGCTTTCTCCCGCTATTTTATCGTTTCTGGCAGGGGTTAATATACACCTATATAGCCTCTGGGGCTATATATGGTGTTAGTTTTGCCAGCCAAGGTGTTATTATTGCTGCTCAGGGCGCCCCCCCCCAGCGCCCTGCACCCATCAGCGACCGCAGTGTGTGGTGTGCATGAGGAGCAATGGCGCACAGCTGCAGTGCTGTGCGCTACCTTGGAGAAGACAGAAGTCTTCAGCCGCCGATTTTCCGGACCACCTTCTTGTTTCTGGCTCTGTAAGGGGGACGGCGGCGCGGCTCCGGGAACGGACGACGAGGTCGGGTCCTGTGTTCGATCCCTCTGGAGCTAATGGTGTCCAGTAGCCTAAGAAGCCCAAGCTACCACCACTTAGGTAGGTTCGCTTCTTCTCCCCTTAGTCCCTCGTTGCAGTGAGCCTGTTGCCAGCAGGTCTCACTAAAAATAAAAAACCTAAACTATACTTTCTTCTAGGAGCTCAGGAGAGCCCCTAGTGTGCATCCAGCTCAGCCGGGCACAGAAATCTAACAGAGGCTTGGAGGAGGGTCATAGGGGGAGGAGCCAGTGCACACCAGATAGTCCTAAATCTTTCTATAGAGTGCCCAGTCTCCTGCGGAGCCCGTCTATTCCCCATGGTCCTTACGGAGTCCCCAGCATCCACTAGGACGTCAGAGAAACAAAGTTTGTGTACATTGAGCCATCAGAAAACAAAGGTTTCACTATCTCAATCTCACTCAAAAAAGTCTGTATTTCGGAATATTCCGTATTTCGGAATATTTGGATATGGGATACTCAACCTGTAATAATGAAGGCCTCCAACCATGTGGAAAGGTCTACAATATAAGTAGACAAACCAGCATGTGTGTTGAGAGGGTTTAACCCACACGGAACTTCAAAGTGAACATGTCCTCAATCCCCATCACCACAGAAAAAAGGAAATGGTCCAAAATGGCGTGATCCAGTATTTAATCCACAAACAATAAAACATAACATAAAAAGAACAGTAGTACTGGACTTGCTCCCGGTCAAATGGTCTACTATACATAAGCAGACAAGCGAGCATAAGTTGTAAGTACAGGTGTCACTGAATTCTCTGCAATCAGCCAACTGAATCCAGTGTTCCTGTCCCAGTCCTCCTTGCAAACGCATTTCAATACACCTGGTATCTTTATCAAGGCCAACTTGATAAAGATACCAGGTGTATTGAAATGCGTTGGAAAGGAGGACTGGGACAGGAACACTGGATTCAGTTGGCTGCATGCTACCTTCACACCATAATGACTAGACTACACTTTTTTGGTGACTGGTGACTTTTTGTTGATTTTCTTTTTGTAACATTTCATTTTAGGGACACAGCATAGACACAACCATGGAATAAGGACACAGCCATGGAATAAGGACACAGCATAGACACAGCCATGGAATAAGGGCACAATATAGACACAGCCATGGAAAAAGGACACAGCATAGACACAGCCATGGAATAAGGACATAGCATAGACACAGCCATGGAATAAGGAGAAAACAGACACTTTTCCTTTCAAAAGTTGCTGCCACACAAAGAGCAACCCCAGAAATACGCAGCAAAATTGAACTGTATTTTCCGCTGAGTATATGGACACCAAATATGTGTGATGTATGCAAGCTATTTAGATATTATAGTCTCAGGAACAAAGATTATTGTTTAAATAACTTAGTTTTAAAAAAAAGAATATGTTTGCTGTGATGAAATAAAAAATAAAAGAAAAATAAAGAACTCTAAGGGGTCAATTCAATTTGATGACTAGTTGCCAATTCTGCTAGTTTACTTACGTTTTGTCGACAATTGGAATTCCCACTAATTCAATTCTCACCAATGTGACTGTTTAGTCGGTGATGTATATACAATTCCCGACAATTTGTTCTGCCTATAGGTTATAATGGTCAGACCAATTCAATGAACTCGCGGGTGGGGAGAGAGTTCGAATTCCCGAAAATTTTTGACTTAAACTCTCCCTTTTTTTCTCTCATCCCCCAAGGTGTGAGAGTTTACAAATTTTTGTTTTGAATTTAATACTAAGCTATTAGAAATGTTGTAAATAGGTCTAATTTTTCAATCTAACATATTTATATTCCAACTGGCTAGTTTAGCAAGTGGTTTGTCCCTCTCCCTTCTTAGTTGTTTCAACTAACATATCTTGCTGCAGTAGAGTATTTTATCTGAAGAGGGAGGACAGCATGAACCTGAGTGGAGTTTGAAAAGGAAGCGGATCAAACCTCATCATATAGAAATAGGATTACACAACTAGGACAGCAATGTGTTTTGTGCCGCAGCGTACCGTCACTACCCTGCACCCCCCTCCCTGCACACACTACCTTGCACCCCCATCCCCACAAACACTATACTACAGCCACTACCCTGCAACCCCCTCCCCGCACACACTACCTTGCACCCCCATCCCCACAAACACTATACTACAGCCACTACCCTGCACCTCCCTCCCCACACCCAGTACACTAGGCCGGACAATCGGTTGATCAGCAGTTCACGCTACCATATTAGTAATGGTACACAGAGACCTCTGAGTATTTACTATATGAGAACATAAGACATTTGCACAGGGGCAATTCCCAACGTGAAAAGGGCAAACACATATGCATGGACAAATTCACTGCATGTCAGTATTTTTGTAACTGTGGAAGTAATTTGGAGTTGGGTGTATACTCATTTGCATAGTGAAATATCCACGTTTGACCTGTGCATGCCTACCTCTCAACTAACACTCCCCTCACACAGTACACTACCTCTCACCCTGCATCCCCCTCCCCGCAAACACTACTGCAGCTACCCTACACCTTCCCCATGCGCACACTACACTACTTCTCACTGTACACACCCTCCCCTCCATACTACAGCTGAACAAGTGGATACCTTTAAATACCTGGGTTCAACTATCAATGGTCAACAGATAGCCACTACAAGTGACATCACGAGTCACATAGGTTGTGCCACAGCTGCCTTTGCATCTCTGAAAAAAGGCCTCTGGGGCCAACAGGACATTACCATTGCCACAAAAATTAGGGTATTCAACGTATCAGTTAGAACAATATTACTTTATGGTTCAGAATAATGGCAATACTTAAATGACCTAACAAAGCTGGAACGTTCCCAAATGAGGTGCTTACGAAATATACTACAAGTAAAACTAACAGACCAGAGAAATTAAAACATCCAAAAACTATGCAAAGACCAACCCACAGTTGAATCGTATATTAGAAGACAGCGTTGAAAGTGGTTTGGGCATGTCTGCAGAATGGAGCCTAAAAATACCATACCAGTGCCTAAATACTCTAACACATGCCCGGAGGAATGGAAAATAGTAAGTGATACGCCAAAGAAAACATGGCTAAAGTCAATTGCCCAAGATCTTCAACCATTACACTTCCATATTGATGATGCCAAGCAAGCCACCCTAAACCAATCCCAGTTGCATGTGATAATTAGAGATTCCCTGCCTTTGGCTGTCACACAGTGCCAGCAAGCTTAACCTACTGGTACCAATGACAATTAAGTCACATTATAAAGCGATGATTGATGTTTTTCCACACTTTCACAGAACAATGTACCTCTTCCCTCTGCTGCTACCATTCCTTTCATGTCAGTACCAAAATGGTTGTGGCTTCTTCTCCAAAATCTTGCCTTATAAATTGCATTCCTGGGAGTACAAGGTGGGAAAATAAGTCTCCTCCCTGTCCCTTCGCCGACTTGCATATTTAAGTCAAACCAATTACAATATCCCTCCCTGAAGTGAATTGCAGACTAAAAAACACATTCCTGACAATTGAATTCCCGGGAGTTTGCAAATTCCCGACATGCATATTTAAGTCAGACTAATTACAATATCCCTCTCTGAATTGAATTGCAGACTAAAAAACACATTCCTGACAATTGAATTCCCGTGATGCACGGGAGTTTGAAAAGTCAGGAATTTGAAGACAAACTGTCACTGAATTGAATTGACCAGAAAGTCTCACTTTCCCTCTTCCTGATCGTCTTCTTCGGAACAAGCTACCTTTCTTTGGACTCCCCTCCACCACAGTTTGCAATGTCACTTAGAACAGTGATCTTATGACTAGGTATGGGGCGACCTAAAATACGGAGTAAGTTCCCAATTAGATCACAATGACAAATGTTCAGTGCTTTCCTGACTGAGTGCCCAGTTATAAAACAAGCACAGCACTGTCAGTAACAGTCTAAGAGAGAGGGGTGTAGTTCTATGCTGTGTTATGGCCCCCATACACCAGAGATATATTGGGGAAATGACCAAATCTCCTGATGTCCGCGGCAGGGAATCGGGAATACTAAACATGTTTATAAACCCTGATTCCCCGATCCTGACCGAAAATGGTCGAGATTGACAAATCAGGGATTTTTAACATGATCCCACAATTGATTATTGCAGGCGCGGATTATCGCTGGCTGATGATTGGGGGAAATGAGGACGCAGAAGTATGGGGGTCTTAACTCTTAGGTGCAACAAAACAAAGGATAGATCTACTGCAGGAGGCTTGAGTTTTCCGGATGTACGATAGTTTTACTTGATTTTTGTTTCAGTAATAGTATGTTGATTTTTGTTTCAGTAATATTATGTTTTATCATCGCAACATGATAAATCCATATAAACATACATTGTATTTTGATTTTCTAGTGACAGCTCTAAAACAAATATGCTTTTAAATACAGGTTGAGTATCCCATATCCAAATATTCCAAAATACGGAATATTCCGAAATACGGACTTTTTTGAGCGAGAGTGAGACAGTGAAACCTTTGTTTTCTGATGGCTCAATGTACACAAACTTTGTTTAATACACAAAGTTATTAAAAATATTGTATTAAATGACCTTCAGACTGTGTGTATAAGGTGTATATGACACATAAATGCATTCTGTGCTTAGATTTATGTCCCATCACCATGATATCTCATTATGGTATGCAATTATTCCAAAATACGGAAAAATCCCATATCCAAAATACTTCTGGTCCCAAGCATATTTTATAGTTCTGTTTACAAACAACTGATAAAAATTAAAAGCTTTATTTCACATGGGATAAAGACTAATGGTACTGTATGAAGTAATTAAAAGTAATTAAAAGAAAATCCTTTATTCAAATGAGCAATTTAACATTTTACAATAAACTACTGTGTGTTTAGAATGCTATTTCCAAATGAAAGAGATCAGCTGTCAAGACACAGAGGGGGATGTACAATTCCACACACAGATCTATGAAGGGTTTCATTCATTTCTAGATTTGATATAGTGCTTCCAGTGTATGCAGTCATGAATGCAAGCAAAATGGATGCCTCCTGTAGCTGAATGTAGTTGTGATTAGCATATGTAACATTAAGCTATTTTCTAACTTTTTATTTTAAGTTGATTTTCACAGGGCTCCTTAATTCAAGTGTATATTGTTGGCGAGTATTTTGGTGCTTTAAGAATGAATCTTAATAATAAAATGTTAATAAAATCCATCCATTCAGTTGTGTTGCCATTAAGTGATGTATTGCATTGTTAGTGAGAGTCATAAAAAAAAAAAATTAGCACTTCTGTGGCCTAGGGCTACATTATATCTGAGGTGCAGCAGTTCATTCTTCACACAATGCTTAATCATCACTCTGTAACAATAACTGGGGGAAGGTGTCTGCCATCTGTACATCAGTAATTACATATTAGGACAGCATAGGAGTTTGTGCCATATATGCAAAACTACAAAACTGCAGGATTCTATTAAAAAATGCATTTATTGTTATTCCCCATACGACACCTTGATCTTCCCTTTACATGAAATACTCATTCATTCATTTACCCTCTTGTGCAGCAATTCTGCTACTGAGAGCTCAGTGTTCAACACAAGAAGAATGTGAAATGTTCTAAATCAGTGGTTCTCAAACTCGGTCCTCGGGACCCCACACGGTTCACGTTTTCCATGTCACCCGGCAGCTGCACTGTGTATGACCAACTGTCACATTTTAAAAATGTACAGGTGACCTGCAAAACGTGGACCGTGTGGGGTCCTGAGGACCGAGTTTGAGAACCTGTGTTCTAAATAATCAAATAGAGTAAAGGAAAACAATAGCTTACAATGGGGGTTATGTAATAGGTTCCAAGATTATGGTACCAACATTATTTTGCTGTGTTTGCCACTTTAAAATGACAATAAGTTACAAGGCTAGTTTTATCTTATTATAACTGACTGATGCTTCAAACTTAGCAGTGTACTAGCGAAGTCAAACCGGCTCCTGGAACCTAGTACTTAACTCCCTATAAATCAGTTTTTTTTTAGTTTTTTTTTGTAAATGTCATTAACTTCAGTACATGTTACATGTTACACGTGTACAGAGTACTTTCCAGCCAAACATATCACACAGCTATGGTATATAGCTATAATTAAAATGTTATACAGGCCTATGTGCCTACAGTTATTCATTGTAAGGAGAGAACTTATTGAAGGCAGCAGAAGTTATTAGATGGTACTATACAAGCAGGTTCATGATACAACATATGTACAGTACATTACTTAGAAAGTTAAGCAAACCAACACAACCATTCATTTTTACTTGTTTTTGAAAGACAATAGCAGCTGAAATACAAGATTTGTTTCCAATTGATTCACTGTATATTTGACAGTGATACACTGGGCCACATTGACAGATATTCTACAACTTGCACATTGACAGTGACTGTCACATGAAATGATGCACTGGGCCAAACATAATAGGGTCAGGTTTTGCAAAAGTGACAGCTTTGGAGATTTTTTGTAGCAGACATTATTTAAACGTAAAACATTTTTGCAAAATCAGACCCTGTTACACTTAGGGGGTCATTCTGAGTTGTTCGCTCGCTAGCAGATTTTAGCAGCATTGCACACGCTAGGCCGCCGCCCTTTGGGAGTGTATCTCAGCTTAGCAGAATAGCGAACGAAAGATTAGCAGAATTGCGAATAGAAAATTCTTAGCAGTTTCTGAGTAGCTCCAGACCTACTCACAGATTGCGATCAGCTCAGGCCGTTTCGTTCCTGGTTTGATGTCACAAACACGCCCTGCGTTCGGCCAGACACTCCCCCGTTTCTCCAGACACTCCCGCGTTTTTCCCTGACACGCCTGCGTTTTTCCGCACACTCCCAGAAAACGGCCAGTTTCCGCCCAGAAACACCCACTTCCTGTCAATCACACTCCGATCACTTCAACATTGAAAATTCTTCGTTCGGACGTGAGTAAGTCTACTAAGTTTTGTGCTAAAATACTTACCGCATGCGCACTGCGTACCATGCGCATGTGCATTTTTGCCTTAATCGCTCCGTTGCGAAAATCGGCAACGAGCGAACAACTCGGAATGACCCCCTTAGACCATTGAGAGGGATGCCTATACGTGGTGACATAACTCCTCAAGGTACTGGAACAGGCTCCTTTCCCTTTGCGTGTCTGGTGTCAGGTGGGAGCCAGCAGACGCACAACATGGTGAAGGCATTGCAGAAAATGAAGGGGGAAGGGGGGGGGGGCTTTGTAGTTTAACAGGTGGCTGTGATGCTGGGCAGTGGAGGATCCATCAGGGACAATGTTCCACCACTGTACAACTGTCATTCAGAATAGTTTTTACTTGAGCACAGCCTCATCTTCTCAAGTCTTATTTTTCTTACATAAGCTGTGTCAGATAACAGTGTATCTGTCTAGCACTGCTATACCCCTTTTCCAACAAAATGCCAGGTACAACCCGGGTTTTTGAACACGGGTTCGACCTGTGTCAGAGTTGGGTCAGACCCCATTCACAACGCAGGCTTGACTGGGCATATTGGAGGATGGACCCCTTTCAGACCGCACCCATATGCAGTATTTCTGTTCTGTCAGCACTTTGAGATGATACCATCTTCAAGCGTCGGTGATCCGGCTCTCCCTATACATCTAGCGAGACCCGGGTCGGATGACCTGGGTCGAGCCATTTACACCGCAGGCTCCCCAGTCCCTTCCCCGGTTCGACCATGGTAGCTACCCAAGACGGATCACCAGGTCACTTGACACAGGTTGTTTTTCAAGGACCCTTTTCCATCAAGCTGCGACCAGGGTAGACCCAGCAATAACCTGGGTTATTGCGGATGTGGGAAAAGGGTATTACCTGTGGCTGCCTAGCTGTGGAACCAGGTTCAGATAATTAGCTTATATTTATGGAACTATTGTGTGTATGTGCAGCTTAAGTCTTCAGTGGTGCTAAAATAAAATACGAAATTAATCTTCTCACAATATTTCAGTACTTTTATTAAAAATTATATCACAACTTGATTTGTATCAAAACGTGCATCTTACTGTACAGTAACTCAAATATAATAAAATAGCACATTACCTTCACCAATATGATGTACTATATGTGCCTTTGTAGAACACTGTATTTGTAAACACTTTAAGAGCCTAGGTCAGTGGTTCTCAAACTGTATGCACTTGTTTCTAGGTGACTTGGATTGGTGGTTCAGGACAAATTAAAATTAGTTATGGTCAGTATAATAGGTTAAACCAGTGCTGGTGGCTGTCAACCATAAAAGATGTGGACAAACAGAAGCAAATCTTGCCCCTCACCACACAATTGAACCTAAACAGAATTTACTTAATTTAAAAATTCTGTCTAACTGTCTCAGTAAGAAACTTTTGGACCAGGGCTCCAGAGAGCCGTGATTCAAAAACGTTTGGGAACCAGTGGACTAGGTAATATGGGTATGTCCCCTAAGCCCATAAATACAGAGGATATATTTATATCCCAGTACAAAACACTTATGCAATTTGGCTGTGTCTAGAATACATAGAGCAATCAGTAACAGTTAATAAATATACAGTATATGGTACAACAGGTAATATATGCATTTTCCCAGGTTCTGCAAAACAAACACACACGTCAGTAATTCCTTCAGGCTTTTCACTGTTCTCCTATCTTGCAGAAATTGGAAGGTAAAATGATCTGGTAACACTGCTCTCCTCGCTGCCTTTTGTTCCAGTACATGTGACATCATTCCAGCATTCGTATTGCCCAATCTCAGCACAGCCAGGTGATGTCAGCAGCACATGAAGAGAGCAGCCAGAGGCTGTCAGATCACTTTACTTCACAACCACTGCAAGAGATGTGAATGCAGGAAAAATAGGCATGAATAGATGGAGGGCAGGAAATGTATTTGGATCTACTGTTAATTGCTCTGCAACAAATATCACTGCATACTCCAATATGTTCCTAAGTGTGCCCACACGTGCACCCATTAAAACCTATGTAGTGAACACTGGCTGCGACTAGTTGCAGCCAGGCATGTTCACACTATACCGTGATGTATATGCCCGTGTGTATGCATCACGGCATAGATGAGCGTGGCTACATCTCTACCTTTTTTTCTTGTTCAAACCAACTCTTGCAACAAGATTAATCTCAAGGAGGCATTTCCTGCAATTCAGAAGGCTTCTAAGATTCCTCTGGAACGATGTCATCTACCAATGGATGATCATTGTCTTTGGGTTAAAAAGTGCCCCTTACACATTCACCCATCTTGTGACAGCTGGGGATACACACCCCCACAGGAAGTGGTCTGCTGCATTATTTACTTGGAGAGCCTTCTTGAAGTCCATTCAGATCACAAGAAGCTAATCTCTGTGACAGCTAATTAATTCCTCATTCTTAGTCTAGAATTCTGTATAAATCACGCCAAATTGGCACTGACACCTTGACAATCTATCAGCTTTTTGGGGGGTTTGTATAAATAGATTCCCATTATTCTCAATAGCTTTCACCTCAGATATTCAGGATTCACATTAGAAAGTGTCTCCAAAGCCAGAGATCTTTCACAACTTTGTGACAACCTTTGGGCAAACACAGTTGGACCTGTTCACAACTCCATCTAATATCTCCAGAATCTGGTCCCAAGCTGCCTTCCACATGGATGTGATGTCCTTTCTAGGAACATAACTCTTCCTCCCATATACCTTTCCTCCACCAATTTTGCAATAGATATCCTTGCTAGTAAGTACAAAGCAGGATTGGCTTCCCCCACCATATGCTTGTATGGCACTGTCCTTCCTGGTTCCTAGACTTTCAGCAAATAAGCTGTACCTTCATTTACTTATAGGCAATTTGTTACCTAAGCCATCATGTCCACATTACTCTAACACCTGGGACCATGAATACTTTCCTGTTTGTTCAGGAAAATGACATCACTGCTGGCATTGGCTTTCGTTACTAGAGGAGCCAAACTTTCCTTAATAGAGATCTGCATCCTCTGAATGACTCTGACCCCAGTTGGTTTCAAAACCCTTAGATAAGACTAGTCAGATACCAGTCTTTCCCCCTATTGGAATGTTTATCTTCCTATCTTGCATACAAGGATTCAAGCAGAGGTGAGTTTTCTCCAACTTTTCATCACCTGTTGTAAGAATGTTGACCCATCCAGACCTTCTACGATCTGAGGATGGATAGTTTCAGTCATGCAGGATTTGGGTATAGACACTAATTTAAATTTTCAAAGGTCATTCCCTCCGCGTTGCTGCCATCATTTCTGCAGCTGCCAAATGGTTGCCGTTGCAATACATAATGAAGGCCAAACGATGGTCCTCCACACATACTTTCATTAAGCACTATTGGAGATCAAGTTTCTCAGAGCAAACACCAGGTACATTGTAGTCTACCTACCAGCTGTTGCTAGGTGGCAAGTTCTAGACTAACAAACAGTAGTTTGCAGGAATCTATGACAGCAAACAGTCTTTGTTCTAGAATATAAGACTGTCACCTAGCAAACACCCAACCCACCCTATACCTTGTTGGTTTCTCTATTCTTTCCAATTATTGCTAATACCTGTTTTCGCCTTTGGTTACAGGCACTTCAAAAGGTCAGAAGAAACAGCATTGTGCAACTACCTAAACAACAGGAATGACTACAGCCCTTTGTTCTTCCATTTGCCAAACGTTTGCCTGAAGTTCACCTTCCATTTTTCTGGTTACATCCTTATACTTGTACATTTTCTTTCTACTTACCAGTTGTTCCCCAATGCCTTGTTGAATTGGGTTTATGAATACCAATAGTAAATACTGTACACACTGCATCCATTAGTTTCTAGTCTTTTCTTTGATATGCTAGTACAGTTCCCAGCATTTTACCTCTCCAATAACGTTCTTAGGATTGCCACCTGTAAGATTCTGCAAAATCTGCAGAGGGCAGGCTTTGGCATGCAAGTGACCGTGTGCGCACGTGACCAGTGTGTATGCATGACTGTGCATGTGATGCATTGCTGTCCACGCACATGTATGTGCACGTGATTTGCACACACATGAGCGAATCAGAGCTGCTCCAGCCCACTTCCCTGGCTGTGGAGTAGGTAAGTGAAACATTGAGGTTTGCACACCTACCAACAAACTGTTGCTAGGTGGCAATCCTACACAGTGGTTTCCAAACTTTTTTGAATCACGGCGCCCTAGAATATCAGAATTTTTTTCACGGCACCCCTAGGCCAAAAAGTTCTTATTGAGAAAGTTAGAAAGAAATATTACATTAAGTAGATCGTGTTTATATGTCATCCTTAGGGTCAGTTGTGTGGTGAGGGACAACATTTGCTTCTGTTTGGCCACATATTTTATGACTGGCAGCCACAAGCACTGGTTTTACCTATTATATTGACCATGTATAATTTAAATTGGTCCTGGACCACCAACCAAGGGCACCCCTGCAAGTGTCCCGAGGCACCCCAGGGAGCCACGGCACACAGTTTGGGAACCTCTGCCCTAGAACAAAGACAGTTTGCAGGTCATAAATTCCTGCAAACTATGGTATTGTTACTACTGTGTGGAAAGCTATATGTATGCTATGACAACCATGTTTGTGTGTACAATCAGTGGCTGTCTGGTCTGTCTACACTACAGGATGCAGAGATAAGCAACACCACTAGATTGTGTCAGAAAGGGTCAGCACAATGCTTTCTCTTTATAACACCAGGGCCAAAATTTACTAAGAATTCGAGTTTGTCCGATTTGTGTTTTTTTTTTCTAAGTCCCAATCCGGGAATTCCCTAAGCACCAATCTCGGCAGTGTTTGGACTATTCGTAATGGTTTGATTATCAAAGTTCAGAAATACGAATGAATAGACCATCGGTCACACACGGCTGTTATTTCATACAATACGGGCATTCACTATTCATTCGTATTTGGGTGTTAGTCTCTGAGTGCTCAAGTGCGGGTCTGTTTTTTTTTTCGATTCGTTAAAAAAAAGCAGCAAAAAAATAGACCTAGTTTTTCCAGTCGAGTTTGGATAACCATGCACGGATCAGTGAGATCTGTGCATGGTTATCTATGGGAAAGGGTCTGTTTAGTGTTAAAACATAAAAAAAATTGCGTGGGGTCCCCCCTACTAAGCATAACCAGCCTCGGGCTCTTTGAGCCGCTCCTGGTTGTCAAAATATGGGGGGAAAAATGACAGGGTTTCCCCCATATTTCATCAACCAGCACCGGGCTCTGCGCCTGGTCCTGGTTCCAAAAATACGGGGGACAAAAAGCGTAGGGGTCCCCTGTATTTTTGAAACCAGCACCGGGCTCCACTAGCCAGGTACATAATGCCACAGCCGGGGGACACTTTTATACTCGTCCCTGCGGCCCTGGCATTACATACCCAACTAGTCACCCCTGGCCGGGGTACCCTGGAGGAGTGGGAACCCCTTAAATCAAGGGGTCCCCCCCTCCAGCCACCCAAGGGCCAGGGGTGAAGCCCGAGGCTGTCCCCCCCATCCAAGGGCGGCGGATGGGGGGCTGATAGCCATGTGTAAAAAATGTGAATATTGTTTTTAGTAGCAGTACTACAAGTCCCAGCAAGCCTCCCCGCAAACTGGTACTTGGAGAACCACAAGTACCAGCATGCGGTTGAAAACCTGGCCCGCTGGTACCTGTAGTACTACTACTAGAAAAATACCCCCCAAAAAACAGGACACACACACTGTGAAAGTATACGTTTATTACATACATGCACACCTCCATACATACATACATACTTACATATGTTCCCACGAGGCTCGGTCCTCTTCTCCATGTAGAATTCTTGGGGGACCTGTGAAAAAAATTATACTCACATAATCCAGTATAGATTGTGTCCAAAGTATAATCCACGTACTTGGCAAAACAAAAAACGGAAACCCGAGCACGGACTGAAAGGGGTCCCATGTTTACACATGGGACCCCTTTCCCCGACTGCCAGGACCCCCCCTGACTCCTGTCAAAGAGGGTCCCTTCAGCCAATCAGGGGGCGCCACTTTCGTGGCACTCTCCTGATTGGCTGTGTGCTCCTGTAGTGTCTGTGAGGCAGCACACGGCACAGATACAATGTAGCGCCTATGCGCTCAATTGTAGCCAATCGTGGGAACTTTGCGGTCAGCGATTGACCGAAAGTAACCTCACCGCAAAGTTCCCACCATTGGCTACAATGGAGCGCATAGGCGCTACATTGTTTCTGTGCCGTGTGCTGCCTCACAGACACTACAGGAGCACACAGCCAATCAGGAGAGTGCCACGATGTGACGCTCCCTGATTGGCTGAAGGGACCCTCTTTGACAGGAGTCAGGGGGGGTCCTGGCAGTTGGGGAAAGGGGTCCCATGTGCAAACATGGGACTCCTTTCAGTGCGTGGTCGTGTTTCCGTTTTTTTGTTTTGCCAAGTACGTGGATTATACTTTAGACACAATCTACACTGGATTATGTGAGTATAATTTTTTTCACAGGTCCCCCAAGGATTCTACATGGAGAAGAGGACCGAGCCTCGTGGGAACATAGGTAAGTATGTATGTATGGAGGTGTGCATGTATGTAATAAACTTATACTTTCACGTGTGTGTGTCCTGTTTTTTGGGGGGTATTTTTTTAGTAGTAGTACTACAGGTACCAGCGGGCCAGGTTTTCAACCGCATGCTGGTACTTGTGGTTCTCCAAGTACCAGCTTGCGGGGGAGGCTTACTGGGACTTGTAGTACTGCTACTAAAAACAATATTCACATTTTTTACACATGGCTATCAGCCCCCCATCCGCCGCCCTTGGATGGGGGGGGACAGCCTCGGGCTTCACGCCTGGCCCTTGGGCGGCTGGAGGGGGGGGACCCCTTGATTTAAGGGGTTTCCACTCCTCCAGGGTACCCCGGCCAGGGGTGACTAGTTGGGTATGTAATGCCAGGGCTGCAGGGAGCAGTATAAAAGTGTCCCCCGGCTGTGGCATTATGTACCTGGCTAGTGGAGCCCGGTGCTGGTTTCAAAAATACGGGGGACCCCTACGCTTTTTGTCCCCCGTATTTTTGGAACCAGGACCAGGCGCAGAGCCCGGTGCTGGTTGATGAAATATGGGGGAACCCCTGTCATTTTTTTCTCCATATTTTGTCAACCAGGACCGGCTCAAAGAGCCCGAGGCTGGTTGTGCTTAGGAGGGGGGACCCCACGCAATTTTTTTCAGATTTTTTACTACTTAAAACACCTTTTTAAGGTACACAATGAAGCCCTGCACGGATCTCACAGATCCGGCCGGGATTCCTTGTGTTTTGTCAGGCAGTGTTTTACTCATCACTCCCGTAAAACACTGCCTAACATTACGAATCACATCGACATCGGAAAATACGAATTGGGAAAAGTCGGCAGCTTAGTGAATGATCGTATCAGGATTCAAAAAGTTGCAGTAAAATGCACCCGATACCATTCGAGTTCAAACACCCTTCAAAACGGCAAAAACACGAATCTTTGTAAATATACCCCCAGATCTTTAAAACACAGATCAAAACTAGATTTCAAGAAACGGGGACGTAATAAAGTTAGAGGCATATAATTGAATTATTATATTTTAAAGCATACAGTATTTGATTCTAAAACCAACATGCTGGCAAGCAAGAGGCACAGTATAAAGGTGGTATAAATAAGAGTAAATAAAAGCATATTAGCCATTAGAACACTGCCATATGATGGTCAGAAAGTCCTGAGTCAGAAAAGTTACCCTGGAGAAAGCTGCAGCGGCAGTTATGTTAGATTAAAAAAAAAAAAAAAAAACACAATACCCTAAAACAGGAGCCAGGAGGGACCAGAGGAGATGTATACTCCTGCTAATATGCTATGGGGTATGTTCAATTGAAGTCGGATCCATTCCGACATTCATTTGTCGGAATGGATCCGACCTGGGCTATTCAATGCATTCTCAATTCGACTTTAAAAAAGTCGAATTGAGATGCGGGAGCTGAGATGGGGGAGAGCCGCGGGCAGACAGGGGAGAGCAGCGCTACAGCAGCGGCTGTATAGCCGCTGATGTAGCGCTGCTCTCCCCCATCTGCCCGCGGCTCTCACCCCCACATCTCTCTGCCTCTCCCCGTCCCTCCTCTCCCCATCCCCGCATCACAGCTGCCGCTCACGGCAGCGTCCACCCGGCTCCAGCAAGCGAGGTCTCGCTTGCTGGAGCCGGGTGGACGCTGCTGTGGGCGGCGGCTGTGACACATCCCCCAGTGCTGCTCTCCCCGTCTGCCTGCGGCTCTCCTCGTCTCTACTCCCACATCTCACTTCGACTTTTTTTAAAGTCGAATTGAGATGGTCGAAAAGGGCATGCGGATTGGCAGCTATTCCGCTGATCCACGTGCTTTTCGACAAGTTGAATGATTCGACTTGTGAATAATTTGGGGTTAGATTGAATAGGTCAGAACCCCTTCCGACCTAAAAAAGTCGAAAACTGCCGTCTTTTCGACAGAATTGAATATACCCGTATGAATCTAATACCCCTTTCACATGGCCAAAATAACCCGGCATATTGTCGGGTCGCCCCGAGACAAGGTGCGGTGTGAAAGGGATATGTTACAATTTCCCAGGTTCGACTGACCCGGTATTTCACTGAAGTGCAGTGTGAACAGTATGCCCGGTTGATACGACCCTGGACCTGTTCACACTATAGGAAGAGTCGCTGCTTGGAGATGATCTGATCTCAAGGCACCACCTCTGCACACGTCATCGCTAACATTACCAACCTGGCAATATGACAGGCTGATGCCGCCAGTCTGAAAGGGGTCTCAAGCGGGTCGCACACGGCAAGAAGCAGTGCACAAGTCCCAGGTGCGACCCGCTATTGCGATGTGTAAGGGGTATTAGCCTACTTGGGATCTTTTTATTGATGGGCCATTCCATGAAAAGGAGTAAAAATGTCCCTTACGTGACACTGTAAAAAAACAAAAACCGTAGCTGGGTTTTTTTATTCAGCTTTCAACATAGGTTGACAAGTTTATTTATAGCTCTTTCTCATAGGTTTTCCTAAAAATATATAAAATTCTAGCTACCATCTTCTAGAATGTGCTAGATAAAAGATAAGTTGAATCTGATTTGTTGCTATGGGTAACATGTCCACTTCTAAAAACCAGCACTTTTGTAAATATACCCTGTAAACTCACCATTACATGCGACATTACCATGCTGACCACTGCCTCACAACAGCGATGGCCTGCCTATCTTGCGGATGCTTGTCAAAGTGGTTTATATGTACACTTGCAATGCGTTAATAAATAAAATAGTGCACTCTTGGGGATTGCTTATATACTATCGCTTATATACTATCAAGACTAGAGCGATGTCTGAGTGACAATATTCTGGGAGGACCAGGCCTGTACTATAAGAGCAAAAGGTCCGTGAAAGGATTTCCCCTATAAGTATGTCTACACAATATGCTTTTCAGTTTCTTCAAAATGTACAGTTTTTGAAGTATCAAGTTTGAGGCAATTTAATGTTATATAAAACATCTACTCTTTTAATAAAACTGAGATTCTTTGAGAATCTTGTCCCTCAGGCAATTGTCCTATTTGACCCTGAATGAAACAGCACTGTAATCTTTTATTCAGTATTGTTCCTTAATGCACTGGCAGGAAGCAATGCTCAATTAATCACACAAGGACTTATTTATCAAGAGGCAAAATGTCATACCAATAAAAAATAAATATCATATAATTATACATTTTACATTTGCCTAAAGAGATGATGACATATGATATATACAGAGGACTTATTATGTACATTGATACGTGCTGAAATCTCCCTTTTCAGTTGCTGATGGATATATCCTGTGCGTAGGGTAAAAAGATACAATTAAATTAAATGCGGTCACAAGTCTAGGAAATTCATGCTACCGACCTCTGCATATTTCTTTGGCAAAAAAGGACAGACCACTGTATATAAAAAATATGTGTTCAGCATCACGATGGACTGGATGCAGGCGGAATCACAGCACCCTCAGGAAACCGATGCCGCGGAACAATGACAGCTGGCATTCCAAAGGTAAGAATCGGGGGTCCCTGTTAGGGTATGGGCACAAGTTAGGGAAGGTTAGGATTAGGTAATAGGGGTGGGGTTAAGGTTAGGCACGGGGGGAGGGGGGGGGGGGAGTTTAGTCCTAGCCTACACCCCCCTGCGGCTAGGTTAACCCTAGCAGCAACCCTATGAGGGTTATGTAGCCAATACACTTATATAATATGGCAATCAATCCTTCGATTTCGTTCGCATCTGTGCGATCAATTGCATGATTGTATGCACATACTGAGCACCATGCGACGCGATGCGCGGGCACGCTGCTCGAATATCGCGTTGCAAAATATTAAGTGCTGCACTTAATATTTATCGCATCGCAGTGCGAATGCATGTGGTTTTTAAACACATGCGATATATCACACTGCAATGCGCGATGGGAACCTGCTGGGAGTGTCCAAAGGCCGCTCCCCCTCGGCCGTGACGTGCCCATCACGTGATTACCATGCAATTTAAGGGCTCTTGTGAGACAAGGCCACCAATTCAGACACCCGTCTTGCAGATGCCAAAGCCAAAAGCATCACCACTTTCCAAGTGAGAAACTTCAACTCTATCTTTTGTAGAGGCTCAAACCAATCCGATTGAAGGAACTGCAATACCACGTTAAGGTCCCATGGTGCTACTGGAGGCACAAATGGAGGCTGGATGTGCAGAACCCCTTTCACGAAGGTCTGAACCTCTGGAAGAGAGGCCAATTGTTTTTGGAAGAACACTGACAATGCCGAAATCTGAACCTTGATTGATCCCAATCGGAGGCCTGCCTCCACACCATCCTGCAAAAAATTGAGAAAACGCCCTAAGTGAAACTCATCCGTAGGAGCTTTCTTGGATTCACACAAGACACATATTTTCTCCAAATACGGTGGTAATGTTTCGACGTTACTCCCTTTCTGGCCTGATTAAGGGTGGGGATGACTTCCTTGGGAATACCCTTCCTGGCTAGGATCCGGCGCTCAACAGCAATGACGTCAAACGTAGCCGCGGTAAGTCTTGGTACACGCACAGCCCCTGCTGCAGCAGGTCCTCTCGAGGAGCAAGAGGCCCAGGATCTTCTATGAGCAACTCCTGAAGATCTGGGTGCCAAGCCCTCCTTGGCCAGTCTGGGGCAATGAAGATTGCTCGAACCTTTGTTTTCCTTATGATTCTGAGTACCTTTGGGATCAGCGGAAGTGGAGGGAAGACATACACTGACGGAAAAACCCACTGGGTCACCAGTGCATCCACTGCTACTGCTTGAGGGTCTCTCGACCTGGAACAGTATCTCTGAAGCTTCTTGTTGAGACGAGACGCCAACATGTCTATTTGAGGAACTCCCCAAAGACTTGTCACATCTGCGAAGACTTCTTGGTGGAGGCCCCACTCTCCTGGATGGAGATTGTGTCTGCTTAGGAAGTCTGCTTCCCAGTTGTCTACTCCCGGAATGAATATTGCCAACAGAGCTTGTAGATGTTTTTCTGCCCAGCGGAGGATTTTTGTCGCCTCTGCCATTGCCGCTCTGCTTTTCGTTCCGCCCTGCCTGTTTATGTATGCGACTGCTGTTACATTGTCCGCCTGGATCTGCACGGGACGGTCTTGAAGAAGATGTACCGCTTGCTGAAGGCCGTTGTAAATGGCTCTTAGCTCCAGCACGTTTATGTGAAGACAGGCTTCCTGATGTGACCAACGTACCTGGAAGTTTTCTCCCTGAGAGACTGCTCCCCAGCCTCGGAGACTTGCATCCGTGGTTACCAGGACCCAGTCCTGAATCCCAAACCTGCGTCGCTCTAGCAGGTGAGAGCTGTCAACCGCCACAGGAGCGAAATCCTGGTTTTTGATGACAGGATTATCTTTCTGTGCATGTGTAGGTGTGACCCCGACCACTTGTCCAACAGGTCCCACTGGATTACCCTGGCATGGAACCTGCCAAACTGTATGGCCTCGTAGGCTGCCACCATCTTCCCCAACAACCGAATGCACTGATGGATCGACACACTCGATGGTTTCAATATCTATTTTACCATTTTCTGGATTTCCAGAGCCTTTTCCAGCGGAAGAAATACCTTCTGAACTTCTGTGTCCAGAATCATCCCGAGGAAAGACAACCTTGTCGTCGGTTCCAGTTGTGACGTTGGGTAATTTATGATCCACCCGTGTTGTTGGAGTATTGACAGAGAGAGAGTGATATGTTTTGTAACAACTGCTCCCTGGATCTCGCCTTTATCAGGAGATCGTCCAGATAAGGAATTATATTGACTCCTTTCTGACGAAGGAGGACCATCATCTCCGCCATCACCTTGGTGAATACCCTCGGCGCCGTGGAGAGACCGAAAGGCAATGTCTGGAATTGGTAATGGCAATCCTGAACCGCGAATCTCAGATAAGCCTGGTGAGGAGGATAAATGGGAACATGCAGGTAAGCATTCTTTATGTCCACCGACACCATGTAGTCCCCCTCCTCCAGACTGGCAATCACCTTCTTTGTCAACCTGGAAAGTGCACTGTCTAACACAGGGGGTGACTCCCATTTTTTCCTGTCCTCAGCCGGGAAAGGGTAAGCTATGTGAATCCTTTTGGGAATATGAAGGAGGGAACGTGACTTTGGATTTCTTTTCCTTACATAAATAAGCCTTCTCCTGAGGTACAGGTGTGGTTTCCGTAACCTCCAACACGTCCCTTATAGCCACAACCATATATTGTATATTTTTTGCCAATTTATAATCTATCTCTCTGGATTCACTATCGTCGACACAAGAATCAGAGTCTGTGTCGGTATCAGTGTTTACAATATTTGCAAATGGTCTCTTATGTGACCCAGAGGTGCCGCCCGCATAAGGAATAACAGCATCCTGAAAAATCACATCATCCACAGATTTTCTCCAGCATGCAGCCTTAGATTCAGACTTATCTAACCTTCGGTTAATCAGATGCATACTGTTACGTATCTCTTTCACCCATGCAGGCTCTTGGTGTGCCGGTAGCGCCACCACATTACAACTGTGTCCCTAAAATGGCTTCCTCCGGGGAGGAACTCCCTGCCTCAGACATGCCTCACACGTGTACAGCACACTCACAGACACACTGGGACTTATTTTGGGGACAGACCCACAGTAAAATCTGTCAGAGGGACACAGGATAGGAGCAGCCAGTTCACAATCCCAGCGCCAGTATTGCCTGTGAACACAGTATGCCCACAGCCCAACAGCGCCTTTAAATAGTAATTTACACTACTATATGCACCACAATCGCTTTGTGTCCCCCCTTAAAAGCACCCTGTACTTGTCAGAAGTGGAGGAGAGGACCAGCGTGTTCTCTGCAGCCTGAGGAGAGAGAGAAAATGGCGCTGAGCAGTGTGCTGGCTGCCTGAGGAAGAAGCTCCGCCCCCGCAATGGCACGTCCTTACACTCAGTATACTTTCCAATATTTATACTGGCGGGGGTAGGGCTGTGCCAATGGCATCTTATGCCCCCTTTTAGCCAGTTTGAGGTATTTTTCTTGCTGCCCAGGGCACCCCCCCCGCGCGCCCTGCACCCTTCAGTGCCTGTGTGTGTGGGCAGCAATGGCGCGCTGCGCTCCTGCCAACCGCGCTTCACCTCAGCCGTCACTTACTTGACTGAAGATCATTCTTCTCATACTCACCTGTCTTCTGACTTCTGGCTCTGTGAGGGGGGCGACGGCGTGCTGTGGGAGTGAGCATCTAGACACGGCTAGTGTTCAGTACCCTTCAGGAGCTAATGGTGTCCTGTCAGCCAGAAGCAGAGCCATGAAACGCTTTAGGAAGTTGGTTCTGCTTCTGCCCCCTCAGTCCCACGAAGCAGGGAGTCTGATGCCAGCAGATCTCCCTGAAAATAAAAAAACTAACATAAGTCTTTTCAGAGAAACTCAGTAGAGCTCCTGAGAGTGCATCCAGTCTGCCTGGGCACATTTCTAAAACTGAGGTCTGGAGGAGGGGCATAGAGGGAGGAGCCAGTTCACACCCAATGAAAAGTCTTTAGAGTGTCCATGTCTCCTGCGGATCCCGTCTATACCCCATGGTCTTGATGTCGTCCCCAGCATCCTCTAGGACGTATGAGAAAGCACGTTGTTTTGTATCTGGAACAAGATTTGCAAAGCAAGAGGAGGAAATACATTCACATTTTTAGTGTGCAAGGTAAATACTGTCTGCTTTTGCACAAATGTCAGAAAGATTCATTTTTACACTGCAATTTAGATTTCAGTTTGAACACACCCCACCCAAATCTAACTCTCTCTGCACATGTTACATCTTCCCCACCTGCAGTGCAACATGGTTTTGCCCAGTTGCTTGCTGTTTTGGTTTGCTTACACATCTGTATAACCCCCATTATGCTATGTAGTGCCCCCAATTCACATTATGCCATACAGTGTCCCCAGTACATATTACGTCACATTGAAGTATCCTCAGTCTATAATGCCATAGCGTAGTGCCTCCAGTTCTTATTATGCTACGTTGTAGTGCACCCAATAAATACAGTACAACATTTCAGTGATCCCAATTTACATTATGCCACATTACAGTGTCCCTGTTCATATTATATCATACTATAGTGCCTTCAGTTCATATTGTGCTATATTACAATGTCCCAGTTTATATTATATAACAGTACAGTGCCGTCTAGTTCATATTATGCCACATTACAGTGCCCAGTTCACATGATGGCACCTTACAGGCCCCCCTTACCATTATAACATCCACTACACACATGATTCACTGAAAATGGAATGTCACCCCATTTAGGCTCGCCAACGGGCCAGACCCAATTACTTAGCAGGCAATTCTTGGAACTTTGTAGACAACCTGTGTCCTGGGCCCCCCTAACCCACTGAGCCCCATAGCAATAGCACCTACCATAGCTACACCGGGATACAGTCAAAATGCCGGCGGTCAAGATCCAGCATTCAGGAGACTGACGGCGGAATCCCGACAGCCGTCATTTTGCAGACGGCTGGCATCCCGACACCCACCCCCTAATTCCCACTCGGTTGGTAGGTCCATGCCACCAACCGAGTGGGAATAGAACCTGTAGCGAGCTCAGCGAGCCTGCAAGGGGACTCGCTGCCAGTGTCTACTGGTATATCATACCGGTATATCATACAGTATGATTTACCGGCATCTTGTCTACCGGTATTTCATACTGAACCCAGCTATGCCAATACACACACACACGCACGCATTTGTTTTTATTTGTTATTTTGTAGAAATGAAAACGAGTTGTGCTGAAAGTTGTTTTTCTATCTTACAAAATAATAATTTTTCTCTTTGTCAATAACAGTCCTTATTTAGTTGAAAAAGCTTTAAAATGGTTATTATTTTTTGTAAGCAACAAATCAACTGTTACAAACAACAGACAAACTGCTTGTTTTTCCATCTCACCCATGACTAAAGATAAAAAGACTGAATGATTATTTAACACAGTTGCTAATAGACTCTTTCAAGAGACGTGACCTTAGACTAATCCCTATTGTTCCAAGCTATAAATCAAGTCTCTTGGTATCTGTAAGGAAAGTGACCTGGAATAAGAAGGATTTTGAAACACAAAAAATTATATTTACTAATTTTTGATCTGTACTTTCCTTTCCACATATATCACAATTTGGGGTTTTCTTTACACAACAGTGTTTTATAAACTGAAGATTTTCTGTGGTTTCGTTTCAGGATATAGAGAGCAGATTTTATTTTTAAAGGCCATTAAAAATATTACTTTTGATCCTGTGGTAAAACTGCTACAAAAAAAAAAAAGAAAATGGTTTAGTAAATTAACTTAATTTAATTTAAATAGGAACTCCATGTTTATCTTTCATTTAAAATTCATAGCATATACCTGATGGCGAAATTACAATATACTGTACAACGTGCAATGTTGTCTGAGTATAAAAGATGCTATTTGCAATGAGAAACTTAGGAGTGGGTCCAAGTGGATTTTAGGTGAACTGGGAGCTGGATGACATATCTATTTGTATATGTGTTTCGGTACCAGTGGCGGAACTTGCAAGTGGTGGGCCCAGGTGCAAAAATATAATTTGGGCCCCCCTCCTTCACCCAAACACAAGTTCACAATATACCACATAGCAATGCGTGACAGGGAGAGGCAGAGGGTGACAGGCATAAGGCAGATAAGGCAGAGGTTGACATAGAGAGCTAAAGGGTAACAGCGGATGGCAGGGGAGAGGCAGAGGATGAGAGGGGAGGCAGTGGGTGACAGGAGAGATGATGGGTGACAAGGGTACAAGCACAATGTCCTGCTACTAGAAGAGGCTCACAGTAGTGTCCTTAAATTACATTACTTACATGTGGTCTGCTGTGTAGATGACACATATACTTACGATGGGATGGAGTCAGGATCCTGGCAGTCAGAATACTGACGCCAGAATACTGACCCTATTCTGAATGCCGACACCGGCATCCAGAATAGGTACACCATCCCAGCGCTGGAATAACCTCGGCCGGGATCCCGAACGAGGACAGACTGCGCCACGCGCAGGGGGGGGGGTCATGTTTAAACTGCGGATGGGACAGATTAGGGTTAGGCTGCGTCCCGGGGGTTAGGATGCAGGGAGGAGGAGTTAGGGTTTGACCACCCTCCGAGGGTTAGGTTTAGGCACCTACAGGGGGAGCTTAGGGTTAGGCAACAAGGGGGGAGGTTAGGGTTAGGCTGTGGGGAGGGAGGGGGGGGCACCCCTTACTCACCCCTGTCGGCTTCTAAAACATCAGGATCCCGGTATTATGACTGTCGGGATCACATGCGCCGGCAAATCGTACTGATCCCCTTAAGATCACAGATAATACAGGAAAATGTATGTGGTTCTAGTAAATCCCTGAAACTGCTGCATAAGTATTATTAGCTTTTTATTTAAAGCAGTTTAAACATTAGTATGAGGGTGCTGTGCCATTTGTAACCTATTTACTTGTGTACTGTAATCTCTCACGAGCAGGGCCCTCCTTCCTCATGTGCTTTTCCTACCCTCATTTATACCATCATCTCCTCCCCAATGCCTACAACCACACCAATCCCTTGGGTAGTGCTGTCCCACTGCTTATTTGGGTATTATACCTGCTGATGCAGAAATGTTTATCAATCATGTTCTGCAATGTTCTGTACTGCAAGTCTTTTTTGTTCTTGTTTTGTTTATACTGTTATATGTTATATGTACCCACTAAGGCGCTGCAGACCCTGTGTTTCACCACATACATAGATCAAGAATAATAATAATAATAATGATGATAATAATAATAAATGAGAAATCATACCTCCTTCCTCTTTTAATTAGAACAGAATTTGGTAGGAAACTAGTTTTATTTTACAGTTAAGGATAAAGTGCTAGTTAAGTTTAAAAATAATTTCTCAACTACCGTATATACTCGAGTATAAGTCGACCCGAATATAAGACGAGGCACCTAATTTTACCACAAAAACCTGGGAAAACTCATTGACTCGAGTATAAGCCTAGGGTGGGAAATGCAGCTCTAGCCGTACACAGCCCTCAGTGCCAGATATGCCCTCATGCTGCCAGATATGCCCCACAGTGCCAGATATGCCCTCATGCTGCCAGATATGCCCCACAGTGCCAGATATGCCATCATTCTGCCAGATATGCCCCACAGTGCCAGATGTGCCAGATATGCCCTCATGCTGCCAGATATGCCAGATGTGCCCTCATGCTGCCAGATATGCCCTACAGTGCCAGATATGCCCTCATGCTGCCATATATGCCCCACAGTGCCAGATATGCCCTCATGCTGCCAGATATGCCCCAGTGCCAGATGTGCCCTCATGCTGCCAGATATGCCAGATATGCCCCACAGTGCCAGATGTGCCATCATGCTGCCAGATATGCCAGATATGCCCCACTGTGCCAGATGTGCCCTCATGCTGCCAGATATGCCCCACAGTGCCAGGAAGGGTACTTACCCTCCATCGCTCCCGCGTTGTCTTCTGAAGGAGGGACACGGAGGGCACAGCGCGCGGCTCTCCTGTGTCCCTCCTGCGTCTCCGTCTCCGGCGGCGTGTGTGTATTAAATGAAGTGCCGGTTCGTGAGCCAATCAGAGCTCACGAACGGGCAGTTCATTTAACACACACACGCCGCCGGAGACGGAGATGCAGCAGGGACACAGGAGAGCCGCGCGCGGTGCCCTCCGTGTCCCTCCTTCCACTGACTCGGGTATAAGCCGAGGGGGCTTTTTCAGCACAAAAAAACGTGCTGAAAAAGTCGGCTTATACTCGAGTATATACGGTATATTAGCAAAAAGCTGAATAACAACGTTTATAAGACATATTATCATTAATATGGACTATGAATGTAAACTAAAATATCGGTGGATACATAATAAAATACTAATGGTGCTCCTCATTTTTTTTTTTTTTTTTTTTTGGGGGGGGGGAATTCAAGTGATTTGCGTGCCCGACGGAGCAATTCAAGTGTTGCAACGTTGGGGCACACACAGCCTGCTCCGTTGGGGCCCACGCAGCCGCTGTGCTGACATTACTGTTATGTTGTTCTGTCATTTAGACGGGCTGGTAACTAGTTTTTTTATACATTCAATAATGGGTAGTTTACTGGGTATTAGCCTATTTCCAGAAACAGTTTCAGAAGTTTAGTGACCTGGGTAGAACCCAGGAGTCAAGTGACCTTGTCAATACAAGGTTACTTTCTGGTCACACTGTGTGAGCTGTTTGCTGTGCTGCAAGAACCACTTCCAGGGTGTTTTGTTGCTGGGAAGAGACCCTGGACCTTAAAAAGACCCAAACAGATCTCTTATACTGCCTAAAGATTTACTGCACGTGACAGTTTTTGGAAACGTCAGGCTTATCCTGTGACCTCCCCATTCACATTTATTATTATTAGTATTTTTATTTTTACCATTTTTTTTTTTTTTTTATAAAGTCACAGCATTGCATTAAGCACTGTGCAACGGAGGGATCTTCACACAACTAAAAAAATACAACATGAAACATAAGCTAAAGAAACACCTGCCCAAATGAGTTTCCAATCTCATGGTGTATAAAATTACCAATGCTCTGGATTGCTGAATGTATCTTTCCTGTCCTGATGTGCTTTGAAATGATAATGAGGAAGCGGTACTGACATAGGGATCAATGATTCCCAAAATATCCTGTACTTTTAAAGAGCTGAGCATGCAATATCCACATTGCAGACAGGTTCCAATGTATAGATAGACAGTCAATAGGTCGAAACCATATGGTTCACATGCATTAGGTCAAAAGGTCGATAGGGTTAAAAAGTCGACAGAGTTAAGGTTGACGGGTTCAAAAGGTCGACACATTTAAAAGGTCAACTTAACAATGGTTGACACATATAGGGTCGACACAAGGTTTTTGGGTTTTCACATATTTTTCAACTTGTGATTTACCTTGCACATGAACTATGATTGGGAATAGTAACCTGTGCAAAGCGCAGCGGTAGCGGAACGAGACAGCTTGCCCAAATCATGGCGAGCGAACCTGCAAGGGTATACGTTTTCAATAATTGTGGTCACATATGATGAAACACAGAAATAACACCCAAAAAACTTGTGTCTACTTTTTGTGTGTCAACCATTTCCATGTCGACCTAATGAATGTCGTCCACATGGGGTCGACCTAACGACTGTCTATCCAATTACTGTAGATCTTCTATGCCACACTCATTGCAACCATAAGGCGGGATGTACTAACCTCTCCCCCCGGGTTAACTGGCTTTCTCCGCGCTCCCCTGATATCTTCTTGCGAACCGGTCTCCTCCCCGTCCCGACGCCGCTATTCGCTTCTCCCCCTCGCCATCACTTCCACTCACGATGCGGGGGCATGCGCGCATGCGCCAGTGAATACCAAGGCTCAGCGTGGCATCCGCAACACTTAGTCCTGAGTGGCCGCGGCGGTGAGGGGGAGAAGCTAATAGCAGCGTCGGGACGGGGACGAGACAGGTTCCCGAGACGATATCAGGGGAACGCGCAGAAAGACAGTTAACACTGCGGGATAGGTTAGTACATCCCGCCCATAGAACATATTCTTATAGGAGATGTCTGCACAAGTCCTAATCACCAAACATTCCTTAGAACGTTAAGCCATAAAGTAGAGAGATATAGTTTCAGTGAGTAATCTCTACACTTAACTTAAATGCAGAATATTAAAAATTGAGAACAAGTAATTTCCCCATATGCAAATTCTCAAAGACATAAAAGTATAATAAAACATTTAACAGGTCATTTAACTGGTAGTAAAATTTATTTTGTATTTTTAACAGGAAAGAACGTTATTATCAACAGGCAACTATTTCTCCAGTCTGCTGAATGCCGTCTAAACAGTAATAATTATTTACTTTTACAGCAGAGAAGAATTTGGACTCTTCTGAGCAGATGTGGCTGTGTTTGATTGAGGTGCTTTGTTTGGCTCTCTCAGTAAGTGCCCAAATACAGACACACATCATCAGACAGCACCTAAAGAGATCCAGAGGAAACAATCTGCATCTGTCTACAGCAACATGGGTGCATCCTGCAATTAATGTCCCTAAATCTTGTCATTTGCATGGCCAATATGGCCCTGTTAGACCAGACTGGTAATCTCAATCTGCATCTGATGGTGAGCCAGTAGTTGTAGAATCAAATGGAAAGTACAGTGAGGCTCACTCAGGTGCGATTGTTCTTGCTGCTGTCGTTGCTATCTTTTGCCGTATGCAATTGCGATTATATGCTAATATGGGCAGAAGCTAACCTGAACACAGGGACACCCACTGCTTTCACATCAATTCAAACCGACTGCGTAAAATTGCAAATAAATCGGTACCATTGTTGCAAACTGGGTCATGTCGGAGAGTCTGAGTGCCTCTGTAGATGCACAGGCTGAGCTGCTCTCCCAGGATGCTGAGGGCTCTCCAGTAGCAACTGCTAATTTATACACGCCCAGAAAACAGCGTCTGAATGGCCATGACATGCCTGCGTTTACCCGACCACTCCCCTTTCCCACCCTCAAACACTGTCTTCATGTCACTCACTTTGCGTCTAAATCCTCGGTATGAACGAAATTGCAATTCACTCGCATGCACCATAAGAAAACAATGGCTGATGTATGTACAATAGTCACTTTGTGACCGTATCTGAATGAGCCTCTAGACGCGGTCTCATGATGATTCCATGGCACTAATATGCAGTAGTTTCATCCGGACATAGCTGTTTATGGCAAAATGTGAAAGTGCAGACTGCACTCAGATTGCATCGGAATATAACAGAGATCTGGCCACCTAGCGGGTAAACCCAGCAGCCATCTGGAACTGCAAGACTAACTTTAGGGGTATTCCCTTCACATGGTTTCCCATCTTTTTGCAATATAAACTACAAGAGCATTTGTGAAGCTTAAGCCATGATCAACTGGAGTAAAAAAGTGGAGTTACAGTATTTGAGAATTGCAGACACTTTGGCGGGAATTCAATTGTTTTATCAGACGGCCAAAGTAAAGAGCAACTGTCAAAGCAATTCAATTGTTGCTCTGACTGGACGCCCATTACTTCTGATGCACAGTCCTGCTCGCCAACTTGGGAGTCTGCAAGCAGAAATGTTGGAACTGGCACTATTCGCACCCGAATGCAGAACAACTGAAGAGCTGCTAGCAGGCGCCCTCTTGTTGCGGGCGCTTAAACAACAATTGAATAGCCCCTTTAATACTCATGACTTAGATGTTTTGACTAATATCCAACCTATGCCTGGAATTAATGCTAAAATATTAAATAGGTGACAATTTAGTAATATCATGCTGCCTCTGTTCTTTTGGCTTATATAAAATCCCTCCCATGCCGCAGAAGTGCTCAGAGATCATTTCTCTCTGCTGTGACATGTTGTGCATTGTGGGACAAAATGTGATGCTTTGTGGTTGATATGACATTTAGGTTTTTGATGTGTGCAACATAAATTTACATACAGAAATATCTGAATCTGTACACGACATTTCTATTGTACAACACAAAATAGCATGTGTCTTCCGATCTGCGGCAAACTGGGGAAGTTCCCTCAGAAAGCGGCTTTAACATAGAAACATAGAATTTGATGGCAGATAAGAACCACTTGGCCCATCTAGTCTGCCCCTTTTTTTTACCCTTTAGGCAATCTCAACCCTTTTTGAACCTTAATTCTTTGTAAGGATATTCATATGCCTATCCCAAGCATGTTTAAATTGGTCTACAGTCATAGGGGTATATGCAATTGCGGTCGAATTCCCGAAAATGTCGAAAAACGGGACATTTTCGCCCAAAAAAAAAATTCGACAATGCAATTCAGTACTTTCCGTCAAAAAAACGGACTTTCAAAATTCGACTTTTTGAAATTCGACATTTGTCAAATTCGACATTTCTGCAACGGTACAAATGCGGCAATTCGCCAAAAGTATATTCAATTGAAGTTTGGAAATTCGACAACAGTGCTTTTAGACAGTAAATTCGTCATTTTCAATCCGCCACACTTTGGTGGCGGAATCTAATAAAAAAAAATTCAAACATGTTTTTTTGTGTGGTTTTTTTTGGTAATAGCATATCTATTTATATTAGAAGGGATTAGGTACTTGGTTTGTCTATTTTGGAGGCACAAGTATTATTTATATATTTTTAAAAATATTATTATTATTTTTTTTTTTTTATTTTTTTAAATGGAATGGTAAAAATCCGAAAAAAAATTGCGTGGGGTCCCCCCTCCTAAGCATTACCAGCCTCGGGCTCTTCGAGCCGGTCCTGGTTCTAAAAATCCGGGGGGAAAAATGACAGGGGATCCCCCGTATTTTTAAAACCAGCACCGGGCTCTGCGCCTGGTGCTGGTGCAAAAAAATACGGGGGACAAAAAGAGTAGGGGTCCCCCGTATTTTTTACACCAGCATCGGGCTCCACTAGCTGGACAGATAATGCCACAGCCGGGGGTCACTTTTATACAGCGCCCTGCGGCCGTGGCATTAAATACCCAACTAGTCACCTCTGGCCGGGGTACCCTTGGGGAGTGGGGACCCCTTCAATCAAGGGGTCCCCCCCCCAGCCACCCAAGGGCCAGGGGTGAAGCCCGAGGCTGTCCCCCCCATCCAAGGGCTGCGGATGGGGGGCTGATAGCCTTGAGAAAATTGAAAGAATATTGTTTTTTCCAGTAGTACTACAAGTCCCAGCAAGCCTCCCCCGCAAGCTGGTACTTGGAGAACCACAAGTACCAGCATGCGGGAGAAAAACGGGCCCGCTGGTACCTGTAGTTCTACTGGAAAAAAAACCAAATAAAAACAGGACACGCACACCGTGATAGTAAAACTTTATTTCACACATGTCGACACATACATACTTACCTATGTTCACACGCCGACCTCTGTCCACTTGTCCAAGTAGAATCCACGTGTACCTGTGAATAAAATTATACTCACCTGATCCAGTGTCCAGATTATAATCCACATACTTGGCAAAAAAAAAAAAAACGAACACCCGAACCAGGCGGACTGACAGGGGTCCCATGTTTACACATGGGACCCCTTTCCCCGAATGCAATCAGCGAGCGCAACGTCCTGGCACTCTGCTGATTGGCTATGCGCGTCTGAGCTGTCAGACAGCGCATCGCAAAGCCTCTCCATTATATTCAATGGTGGGAACTTTGCGGACAGCGGTGGGGTAATTTTTCCTTAAATTTCCCCTGAACCTCCCCCCTCCAGTCTCAGTGTATGTCCTCGAGTTCTAATACTTCTCTTCCTTTGAAGAATGTTTCCCTCCTGAACTTTGTTAAGACCCTTGATATATTTGAAAGTTTCTATCATATCCCCCCTTTCCCTTCTCTCCTCCAAACTATACATGTTAAGATCTTTTAGCCTTTCCGGGTAAGTTTTGTGATGTAGTCCATGCACCATTTTAGTTGCCCTTCTTTGTACACTCTCTAATGTATTTATATCCTTCTGGAGATATGGTCTCCAGAACTGGACACAGTATTCCAGATGGGGTCGTACCAATGACCTATACAGTGGCATTATCACTTCTTTTTTCCTGCTACTGATTCCTCTCCCTATGCAACCAAGCATCTGACTTGCCTTTCTCATTGCTTTGTTGCATTGCTTTCCTGCCTTCAAGTCACTTGAAATAGTGACTCCTAAATCCCTTTCCTCCTCAGTAGTTTCCATTATAGTACCCTTGATACTATATTTAGCCTTTGGGTTTTTGAGACCCAAGTGCATGATTTTGCATTTTTTAGCATTAAACTGTAGTTGCCACGTTCTTGACCATTTTTCAAGCCTACCTAGGTCATCAATCATTTGTTTTACCCCTCCCGGGGTGTCTACTCTGTTGCATATCTTTGTATCATCTGCAAAAAGGCATACCTTCCCTTCAATACCATCTGTAATGTCACCAACAAAGACATTAAAGAGAACTGGACCAAGTACAGATCCCTGAGGTACTCCACTGGTAACATTTCCCTCCATAGATTGCACTCCATTAACTACAACTGTCTGTTTCCTATCCTGCAACCAGTTTCTTATCCATTTAACTGTTTTATAATCCACCCCCACGCTTTCAAGTTTATTTAGCAGTCTGCGATGTGGGACAGTGTCAAATGCCTTACTAAAGTCTAGAAATGCTACATCTACAACTCCCCCTTGATCTATTATTTTCGTCACAGAGTCAAAAAAGTCAATAAGATTTGTTTGTCATGATCTCCCACCAGTAAATCCATGCTGTTTTGGATCCTGTAAGTTGTTTGATTTAAGATATTCCACAACTCTTTCTTTTAATAGTTTTTCCATTACTTTCCCCACTACTGATGTAAGGCTTACTGGTCTGTAGTTGCCTGCTTCTTCCCTGCTTTCACTCTTGTGCAGTGGAACTACATTTGCTCTTTTCCAGTCCTCTGGAATGGCACCTGTACTTAGAGACTGGTTAAATAATTCTGTTAAAGGTCTAACCAGCATATCTTTTAGCTCTGTGAGTATCCTTGGGTGTATCCCATCTGGCCCCATTGATTTATCCACTTTTAGTTTTGAAAGTTCTGCTAGGACCTTCTCCTCTGTAAATGTACTTTCATCTACCAGATTTTTATGAATGTCCTTGCAACTTAACTGTGGCCCCATACCATCTTCTGTAGTAAATACTGAGCAAAAATAATTATTTAGGTGATCTGCTATTGCCTTATCTCCCTCCACTAAATGCTCACTCTCTGCCTTCAGTCTTATTATTCCTCCATTTGATTTTCTCCTTTCACTTATATACTTAAAAAAAGTTTTGCCCTCTTTATCCACTGACTGGGCCATTTTCTCCTCAGCTTCTGCCTTTGCATGTCTTATCACTTTCTTAGCATCTTTCCGTCTGTCCAGATACACCTCTTTGTCGTTATTATTTTGAGTCTGTTTGTATTTTCTAAAAGCAATCTTTTTTGCCTTCACACTAGTTGATACTTCTTTTTTTTTTTTTGGTTTCCTTTTCCTGGTGCTTTTCCTAACCCTTTTGATACAAAGGTCTGTTGCACTTACTATTGCACTTTTCAGTTTTTCCCACCTCTCCTGCACTCCTTCCAAGTTGCTCCAGTCCGCCAATGAATCACTTAAACATCTCCCCATTTTTGCAAAGTCAGCATTTCTAAAATCCAACACCTTTGTTTTTGTGTGACAGGAGTTGGATCCTATCTTTATACTAAACCATACTGCTTGATGATCACTGGATCCCAGGTGCTCACCCACATATGTGTCAGATATCCTATCACCATTTGTAAGAATTAAATCTAATATTGAGTCTTTGCGAGTGGGCTCCCTCACCAATTGCTTGAGAGATGCTCCCTGTAAGGAATGTAGAAATTTGCCACTTGTAGCTGAACTAGCAAAAGACCCCTCCCAGTTTACATCAGGTAAATTAAAGTCTCCCATGATTATGACTTCTCCCTTTAAAGCCATTTTAGTGATGTCCAACAATAGGTTCCTGTCCAAATCCTGCCCCTGGCCTGGTGGTCTATAGATCACCCCAATGCGAATAATGTCCTCTGTGGTTTCTATGGTGACCCAAAGGGCCTCAGTTTTGTCTTCAATATTTTGTATTAAAGTAGCATTTATGCTTTTTTTCACATACATTGCTACCCCTTCTCCCATTCTTCCTATTCTATCCTTCCTAAATAAATTGTATCCTGGTATAACTATGTCCCAGTCATGATTCTCATTGCACCATGTCTCTGTAATTGCCACAAAATCCAGGTTATCCCTTGTCATTATTGCAATTAGCTCTGGAATTTTGGTTCATAAGCTCCTAGCATTTGCACACATAGCTTTAAGATTTTTTTCTGTGCATTTGTTACTAGTAGCCATGTCCAGACAGTACAAAATAAATGACAAGTTTAAAGTTGAAATTACCTGTTTGGGGATGTTGCTCAGTGTTTGTTTGTTTGCTTTTTTTACTAATCAGGAATCACACTCTGTCCTGTACACCACGACTACACCTCAGTAAATGTAAAGATATAGTACCCTGACCACAATGGCCAAATGATCAAAGGAGGTAAACACCAGAGAGTATGCAATAATAAACTGTTTCACTGTGCAACTTCCCCACACATGCAATGTCAATTACAAGGCAATCATTACACATAAACATACATTAGAAGTTGCAAAGAAGTACATTTGTAGTTTTCTTTCAGTTTTCGTACAGTTTAAGTACAGGCTAAGTACAGTATAGGCTGAAAAACCACTTATATTTCTCCACTTTGATTTCTACACTATCTGTGTCAGCCTGGCTTGTCAGCCGTGTATCCCTTAATATGTAGACCAAATACCAAGTGTTTGCATTTCCCCTGATTAAGGCCACACCTCACTACCCATCACCCACAGGCTTTGTAGCAGTAATAAGCAGGCAATCAAATGAGAAGTCTTTTCAATTCCTGAGTATGTTGCTTCTGCCTTATCCTTATATAAAATGTCGACAGGGTCAAAAGGTTGACACAAAAAAGTTTTTGTGTGTATTATTTTGTGTTTTTTTAACCTATTTGACCCAAATTTGTTGAAATGCGTTTGCTCGCAAGACTGCTCCGCTCGCCACAAGATTACTAAAGGTATCCAATTGTAAAGCGCAATGGAATATGCTGAGCTACATAAGAAACGTAATAAATAATAAATTAAAAGGTAATAGTTTGTGACATGGATAGTAAATGCAACAAAAGTTGTAAAAATGCAAGGGAAAATTACCAAGGTAATGGGCACGGCGCTTCAAAATGTGATGTTTAACCCAAAGCAGCTGTTTACAGGGATAGTTAATCCCTGAGGAATAATTATAGGAAAGGATATACAGCGCTATAAACTGGATATAGACAATATAGCCTTTTATTTATACAAATTTAACATTTAGTTGCAGCAACAACAAAATTAAAAAATAAAACTAATAAAAATTTGTAAAATAGGGCAAACACAGCACAACACTTCATTGGATATATTACCACATATAGATGCCAAACACAGTCTCCTGTATAGAATCCTTGAAAAAAGATGCCACAGTCCAGGGGGTATAATTAGCACTTGTAGAGATTGTATAGTCCATACGGAGTGAATGGAGGACCTTCAGAGCTTGATTTTGGACGGTTGTAGTCCTATTGAAAGCATGGTCTCGTACTCCTCTCTCGGACACCAACAAGTTCCCCGTTTAAAGCGTAAAAGGACTTCTAGGCGTATTCCAGGACCTAGATGTTTAGCTGTAGTGGAGGCCTCTGCAAACCTGTGGTATGTGGTAATATATCCAATGAAGTGTTGTGCTGTGTTTGCCCTATTTTACAAATTTTTATTAGTTTTATTTTTTTATTTTGTTGTTGCTGCAACTAAATGTTAAATTTGTATAAATAAACGGCTATATTGTCTATATCCAATTTATAGCGCTGTATATCCTTTCCTATAAAAGTTGTAAAAACATGAAAAAACTAGTGATGAGCAGATTCGGTTTTACTCGGTTTTACTCGGTTCTCAATACGGCATCTTATTGGCTATCCAAAACACGTGACATCCGTGAGCCAATAAGATGCCGTTTTGAGAACCGAGTAAAACCGAATCCGCTCATCACTAGAAAAAACCCTAAAAAGAAGTGTTGACCATTTTCATGTCGAACTTTTATACTGTTGACCTTTTGACCCCATCGACCCTATGGTGTTAAACTGTCAACCTTTTAACTGTTTATCTATCATCCACCATCCCTTAGATCAGTGTTTTTCAACCACTGTGCCGTGAGCAGTCTCCAGGTGTGCCGCCATGGAAGCACAGCCAGGCCCGCCAGTGTTTTGCCGCTACTGAGGCCCTGGAACGATCAATACTGGTGGGTTTAGTGGTTGCAGAGCCAGTTCTAATTTTGGGCCCGGGCAGTGTTGGCCTCGTCTGGCTTTCTCAGATGTGGCTCAGGCGTTACCTATGGAGAAGCTGCAACATGACATCCTAGGACACGCAACTGCACCATGCATCACCATTTTATTTGAATGTGCCTTGGAAATATTTAAATTTTGTTCAGTGTGCCGCGAGTTGTAAAAGGTTGAAAATCTCTGTCTTAGATGATGATCTTAAAAATTAAATAATATTTGCATTTCATAGTTTAAATGAGTCATATAGCAAATGTTTCTGTTAGCGTAGCTTGTGTACAGCATAACAAAGACACCATCATGCAGCAGAATGACTAGGCCCACTCACTGGTGTGAATTTTTTATATGACAAGCTCTGCAAACACATAACGAAACATGCTTGAAGGCTAGAAAGCAAAGTTCCAGTGACTTTTAATATATGTACTACGAGCATGTGATGTAAATGCCATTGTCATTATGTAATTATATATAAATGTACCTTTTAACCACAATTCTGACATTTTACAATCTGTAGGAGATCAAATTTAAATACAATACACTGTACCAACAATGCTAATTCAGTTGAATAAATTGACACAATGCTATCCTAAACCTAACCAAGTTACTCCACTGAAAATCCACACCTCCAGATGTATGCAGGTGACTGCGCACTTGTCAAATTAAGTGGAAGAATATCTCTCTCCAAGCTTTGATCGAAGTACCAGCCAATCAGTTCCAAACTGCCACTTTACAGGCTGTGTTTGAAAAATGACAGTTAAGAACTGATTGGTTGGTACTTATCTACCTCCAATTTCTTTCTCTCCTAGTTTTGATAAATCTCCCCCTAAATTCAGTAACGGGGACTGTATGTCCCTAAAACTGTATGTTCAACTCATAGCTGTGTGATATATATTTATTTATTACCATTTACTTATATAGCGCACATATATTCCGCAGCGCTTTACAGAGAATATTTTGCTCATTCACATCAGTCCCTGCCCCAGTGGAGCTTACAATCTTTAAACCCTATCACATGTACACGCACACACATTCACACTACGGTGTATACACCAGTATATTTTTGGATCGTGGAAGGAAACCAGAGTACCCGAAGGAAACCCACGCAAGTACAGGGAGAATATACAAACTCCGCACAGTTAGGGCCATGAGGAATTCAGGAGGCAAATATCTAATTGTTTAACCTACAAAAAAAATATATATTTACACAGCTTTAGTGATATCTATCTGCATTAATCAAACTGGAATGTTTGCAGGAAATATATACGGATGTGCGTTTTCTTCCAGACACCGCTCAAAGCCAATTTCTCAATGCAATAGATATACAAATTGTTGTAAACAACAAAACCTACATCCAGGAATTGCAAAGGATGTTTAAACATGGGATTTTTTTTGGTGAATTAAAACAGACAAAATCAGTGTCAAAACAAAACCCGTGTCTATAGTCATTAGGTTTCCTTCCACAAATACATGTAGCATCTTCAAAAAAACTGCAAGCAACTGCAACTGCGTAAAGTAAGTATAAATTTGTATTGCGGAAATACTGCATTGTAGTATTGGGGCAGAACATTATCATATACTATAGTTTATGGGCGAGTCCACTGTAAATGATAAGGATTTTATAAGTCACACAGGCTGCAGCAAGAGAGCTTTAATATAGGACCAGTTAATGATACAGGCATTTACAGTGTGTGTTGCTCCTTTTGTTACTGACACATTGTAAGCGTTCATATCTGGACAGTGTATAGAAAGTTATTATCTGCAGGGCTTGATACATGTAGTATATGAGCATCAATATGATTTCCAGAACTTCTAGTATCAGTAGCATCACATACAGTTATAACGTGGAAGTACATGTGAACAATACAGAAACTTCAACCATAGATGCGATAAGAAACGCGATTATCAGCCGTCATAACAGCGTACAAATAGTAAATCGGAGCACGCAACCAGACAGGCGCGATCCCCACCTTGGTGCCTCTTCTCCGCTCTGTCCTCCAGTGTCACATTACGAGACACTATGCTCTCACTACTCCTCTGACTGCAGTGCACAGCAGGGAGGCATGAGACACAACTTTTTACAACTTCTTGGGAGTGCTCACATTACACCCCTCATACTGCTAAATTCTACTCCTATAGAGTATTGGGGATCCTACTGTAACACTGGACCCACAGAGCGGGCACCAACGCCGCAGGGCACGAGTGTGGAAGCAGATCTTGTGCTCCATAAACACACATAGAGCAATCTTACACATGTAGAAACTTACCGTAATACGGTATACCGGCATAAGCACTGGGGGCTGTCATAGCCCAGAGCACAGTCAGGAGACACACAAAGCCCACAGAATCCATCTTGCGCAGTTCTCATGAAACTGTAACTTTAAAAAAGTAATCCAGAAAGTTTCTCCCCGGCTGCTGCTTAGTTCTCCTTCCTCCTGTCCCCCCTCTGCTCGGGCTGTAAGGCTCGCAGCCCTCCCTGCATTCCTATGGGCACCGTTGGCTGCTAAACCCTCAGTGAGTCACTCACTAGCCTAGCTGCAAGTCCTGGGGAAACAGGAAATCTCCAACCTCACAAACAGCTGTGCTGCTGCTGCTGCTGGGCCTCTCCACTTCTCTCTCTCTCTTTTTTTTTTTCTTTCTTAAAAACCTCACCCAGTTGCTGTCAGTCATATGACATAAGCCGGCCCCTTTGCCTCACACTGCAACCTCTGGCTTTGCAATTGTTTTATATTGTCGTTTTGTTTATACTGTAGTCTAATCCTCTTATGCTTTCCTTTCTGTACAGAGTACTCATTTATAGTGAGAGCAACATGGTTTGTACTTCTATATTGTACTTTCATTAGCAGTTTAATTGTGCTTTTAATTCGAGGATTAAATAATTATGCTAATTAAGACCTTTATTACATTTTGATTCTTTATGAAGTGCAGGTAATAAGAGGTGCACTGTACTGGCGGTAATTTGTCACTGTGCTGGATAGTTTATACATTGCTGCACAAGTGTTTAGAAATGCTCTGAATAAGGAATTTAAACAATGCAGTCCAAGCATGGTGTAGTGAGTGGGTGGTCACACTGATAATTACCCTGTACAGTTCTTCTGTATGTGGGAGGGTATTGTCATTTTAGTATTTTTTACATGAAAAAGTATATCATTCACTTCTACAGAAAAGGCATTCAACAAGTTAATACATTTGCATGCTATAACACAGAAACTGCAGACTCTAGGTAATGTCTGCAATAGGATGGTTTATATTGCAAGTGGTTCTCAAGCAATGGAGCCGAGGGGGGCAAGTACTAATTACCCAGGCTGCTGGAGGGGCCTGGGTCTGCTGCCCCGTCCTCCCTTGTATATACTTAAGGTTAGCAATATCTTCCCAGATTATAATGGCGGTCCTTCTGGTGCGCGCAGGGCCGCAATTATAATTTTCTTATATTCTAAACATGCCCCCTTTTTAGGCCATACCCCTGTGCATTACCGCTGCCTGATGTGGCTCTCTATGCCCCTGTTCAGTAGAAAGGCATAGACATAGTGCAGTACAATAGTGGTACCAATTCATAGTTAAGGTTTAAAACGTAGGAGTCTATGGGCCCGATTCAGACCTGATCGTTGCTGTGTGTTTTCGCACAGCGGGCGATTATCGATTGACTGTGCATGCATATGCACCGCAATGCGCACGCGCATCACCAAACAATAACAGGCATCGCCAAACAGCAACAGGCTGGTGCAAACATTTTGAGCGCACAGCCATTCGCAAGCTGATTGACATAAAGAGGGCATTTGTGGGTGGTAACTGACCATTTTCTGGGAGTGTCAGGAAAAACGCAGGCGTTCCCAAGCGTTTTCAGGGAGGGTGTGTGACGTCAGCTTCGGACCTGATCATCCTCTTCTCTTCGCGCTGTAGGAGTAGGTCCTGGGTTGCGCAAAGACTGCACACAGTGGAAAAAAACATTGGATGGTGAGTAAGGTGTGCAGCTGTTCGCTGACTCAGGGACATTTGTAGCATGGTGTACACATGCGATCGCATACTTGCACAGGGGAATTTACACTGCTCTTGCTTGAGCGGCGACTATCTAATCGCAGGACAGCAAAATTAGCAGCACAGCGATCAGGTCTGAATTACCCCCCTAGGGCCTATGTACTAAGCTAAAGAGAAAGATAACATGGACAGAGATGAAGTACCAACCAACCAGCTCCTAACTGTCTTTTTTCAAATAAAGGGTTCTATTTTCTAAACCTTCGATGGAGATAAAGTAGCAGCCAATCGGCTCCTAACTGCCATGCCACAGGCTGTGTTTGAAAAATGACAGTTAGGAGGTGATTGGCTGGTACTTTATCTCCGTCATTATCTCCATCAAAGGCTTAGTAAATAGACCGCTAAGCCTGTAACATGGCCGTTAGGAACTGGTTGGCTGGCATTTTATCTCTGTCCAATTTACCGCTCTCCAAGGCTTAGTACATAGGGGGGTCATTCAGATCTGAGCGCTGCTGTGCATTTTCGGACAGCGGGAGATCAGGTACTAACAGAGCATACGTATGCACTGCAATGCGCATGCGCATCGGCCATCAACAACGGGCCTCGCTGGTCAGCGACGGGTTGGTGCGAAAAATCAGATCGCATGGGCGTTCGCAAGGTGATTGACAGGAGGAAGCCGTTTGTGGGTGGTAACTGACCGTTTACTGGGAGTGTTCAGGAAAATGCAGGTGTGCCCAAGCATTTTCAGGGAGGGTGTCTGACGTCAGCTGCAGCCCCGATCAGCCTGTTCTCATTGCACTGGAGGAGTAAGTCCTAGGTTAAGCACAGACTGCACAAGATGGATTTTCGCAGTTCGGCATACACATGCGATTGCACACTTGCACAGTGAATTTACACTCATCCTGGAGGCGGCGACTATCTGAACGCAGGACAGCAATCAGGTCTGAATTACCCCCATAGTCCCCTTACAGATGTTGCAGTACAAATGTAACTCATGCCTTGGACTACTAAGCATGAGCATAACTATAGTGGGTGCAGGACCAAAATGACAGGGGCAGCAGCCGCAGCACTATGATGGGGGGGGGGGGGGGGTGGAGGGGTGCGTGCGCCAAAAGCTCCAGCTGTCACGAGCTAGTCGGTGACAGGGAGAAGGTGACAGGGAGAGGCAGTAAGTGATAGGGAGAGGCAGTGGGTGACAGGTGACGGGAAGTTGCAGTGTGTGATAGGGAGAAGATAACAAGAGAGAGGTGCCCGGGATATAGTGGGAGCGAGGAGAGGTAGTGGCCTTCACGAGCTAGTGGGTGACAGGGAGAAGGTGGGAGAGAGGAGAGGTAGTGGCCTTCACGAGCTAGTGGGTGACAGGGAGAAGGTGGGAGAGAGGAGAGGTAGTGGCCTTCACGAGCAAGTGGGTGACAGGGAGAAGGTGACAGGGAGAGGCAGTAAGTGATAGGGAGAGGCAGTGGGTGACAGAGAGGTGATGGGAAGTTGCAGTGTGTCATAGGGAGAGGATAACAGGAGAGAGGTGACGGGGATATAGTGGGAGAGAGGAGAGGTAGTAGGTGACAGGAAAGGGTGATGGGGAGAGGCAGTGAGTTACAGGGAGAAGGTGATGGGAAGAGGGTGATGTGATGGGAGAGGCAGTGGGAGACTGGAAGAGCGTGATGTGATGGTATTGGCAGTGGGAGACAGGGAGAGGGTTATGAGATGGGAGAGGCAGTGGGTGACGACAGGGAGAGTCTTGCCGGCAGTGGCTGAGAGGGAGAGTCAGTTGGTGACACCAGGTAAACGGTGACAGGGAGAGGCAGCGAATTATATGTAGGGGGCAATGGCCTTAATAAGAAGGTTGCAGTGACATGGTGGTGGGAGGGGGGGAACACCAGGCTGGAGAAGGGGATACACATGGCTTCATGAGGGCGGAAACTGTGACTGTCCTGGGTGGGGGGGTTCTTGCTGGTGGTCAGTTAGATGGGGAAGTGGTCTGGTTGGGAGATGGAAGGGGGATACACTGGGCTGAATAAGGTGGTATAACTGCGACTGGACTTGCTGGAGGGTTCACAATGAGGGGGGCAGTGAGATGGGCGCAGTGGGCTGGTGGGGTCACACAAGAAATTACTCCATCCACTGATATACCACCCCTGTACCCCCACACTACAGTGGTGACTGTCCTTCTCCCAGCTGCTGCCCTGCACTGTGGAAGCTGCCCTGCACTAAGGCTGCATTGCCATGGAATCTGCTCCCTGGTACCGCCCCTGAGATGGGTGTGTGGAAGGTACCAGGGGTAAGGGGAAGATGTCACACACATGCAGAAAACTGATCCAACCCGGCCGCCGTACAGCAACAGTGCAACTTAGCAATAGGACTGCACCATCTCACTCCACAGTGCGGGGTTCGGTGCGGTCGGAGTGTGCTTTTATTCCTATAATGGGTGCAACACCTGTGTTGTTGCACCATTAATAAAAAAAATAAATCCTAAACGAAAGGCGGGCTCATGCCTGGGTGTCCCCTTCCGTCCCCCCACCCCTCTCTGAATCTACAACTGATGGGTGCAAGGAGTGTCCAGAAGCTTATGGGGCCTGGAACCAGCTAATAAATTGCATACCAATTTCCTAGATTTGAAATGCGGGACATTATATTTTCAGCGAGAGGTGTGTGAAGTCACAGTGTATGTTATAATGGTAACGGGTACTGTAATGGCATTTTAACCGGAGGGCACTGTAATGTGGCAAAATCTGATCTGCTCATTGTAATGTGGAGGGCACTCTAATGTTACATAATAAGAACTGGGGCACCGTAATATGAAATGGAAGCACTGCTGTGTGGCATAATATGATAATAACTAGGGCACTACTGGAAGTGGAACAGTGGTCTCGAGGCAATCGCAGGATTTCTATAATGATAGGTTGTGGAAGGTCAAGAAACGCAGGCAGAAATGTGTGGCTCTACAAGGGGACTACATAGAGAAGTTCAACATACCACATTTAACTTTCTATCTCATTCTGTTCATGGTGATAATTAAAACTTTATGATACCCCCTCGTATGTGCTTTGTTAATAGTCGCAGGCTGGACTGGGGGGCAGAGTGCCATCTGCCCCCTGAGCTGGCAGAATTATGCCATTTGAAGCCAAAAAGCATGGTGCGCATGCACATCGATTGCAGCCGCAGACATGCAGAGTGTGTTCCTGGCTGCTCTGATGAGACTCACACACAGCACAGCAGCGTGGCCACAAGTGGTGGAGTTTCGGGGGGTCAGCGCCACGGGTCACAGCTAGTATGCTGCTGCTGCTGGCATAAGGGCTCCTCTCCTGGCTGGCCCCTTCTCTCCTGTCTCCTATTCACTTCCCTTCTCTATCCCACACCGGGATTAAGTACGGGATTCCGACAGTCGGGATCCGGCGGTCATAAGACCAACACCGGAATTCCAACAGGTGGGATCACAACGGCGAGCACAGCACTCGCCGCGCTTCGGGCCTGGTGGAGAGCTTTGCTCGCCACACTAATTTATTCTTGGCCCCATTCAGGATTCCAACCACCAGGTTTCCCTTGACTGTCGGAGTTCTGGCATTGGTATCATGACCGCCGGGATCCCGAAAGCCGGGAAACTAATTGCTTCCCCCACACCAGTGGCAAACGCAGGATTTGCATGGGGGGTTTCCAGAACTGGGTGGAGCCAATCACGGGGTGGGGACTGAGGTGACCGAGTATATACTGGGTCCGTAAAACTAGTGTGTCTGTGCGTGTGTGTGTGTGTGTATACACATACACACACACACATATCTACACATGTATATACCGTATATACACACATATATATATATATATACTGTATATATATATATACACACATACATATACATAGCATATTAAACATGCATACATATATATATATATATATACATACAGTACACGTATATATACACATGTATATATATCACGTGTACGTGTGTGTGTGTGTGTGTGTGTGTGTGTGTGTGTGTGTGTGTGTGTGTGTGTGTGTAAGGTGCCGTTTTGAGAACCGAGTAAATCCGAGTAAAACCGAACCCGCTCATCTCTAGTGTTTATATGTATGTACGTATGTATGTATATACATGTGTATATATGTATGCACATGGATATATATGTACTATAATTAAAAGAAAGTAAACTTTTATTAAGCACTTACAAGTGCCACCAGGAAGACAGCAGGCTGCTTTTTTTTTTTTTGGTGGAGGGGGGTTTCTGGGTGCTCGGAAACCCCCCCTGGGTGCGCCACTGCACACCACACTCCTCCCAGTGGAGTACAGTATATTTTAACCTGTATCTGTTTAAATATTTCCATTTGTAAATAGACCTCCAACACTGCAAATACTGTTATACAGGAACTACAGTACATTCTTGCATGATCTGTTTTGCTTTATTCAGTGAACATCGGATATTTATTTTAGCCTAAGATGCAAATAAGACTGGTAGTCTGCTGTAGCTGTCATGCTTGAGCCAACACAAATATTAAATATAAGGGGCAGGACACTTTGTGTTCTGCAGCTCTGCTTGCTGTAAAGCAGTCAGGCTTAACAAAGTTTAGTTGCCACAAGGTGTTAATCACATAAACGCAAATTTCATTAATATGGCAAATGGATCTAACAAATTTGGTGATAAATTGGCCAAGTTAAGTGACAGCTAGACAACAAAATGATAATCCATTACAATGGTCAGGTTCAGTAGTGACTTTCTACCTGACTTCAGTAGGGGTTGGGTAGTGGTCGGTTGTCTGGTCTGCAAATATGGACATAAGTAGGATCTCGATCTTGCACATACGAGCACATTAACAAGCTAGCATCTAGAGACTGCATCTGCTGCAGACCCTAGAAGCCGAGCAGGACTGGCGTGAAAGCAGGAGAATGGAAACACTTTCTGCTATAGCAGTCCGAAAACACCTGCGCCTGCCTGTATAGCATGTGACCAGCAGGAGGCGCCGCCAGGCTGTCACTGGGGTGGCAGATTTTACTGGGGGTGGGAGAGAGGTGCTGCTGCCAGGTAAAATGAACCACTGGCTCAAGTCATAAACATGAATTCAAGCAATAGAGGAGCGGAACAACACTGAGTCGGGCACAGTAGACTAAAACAGAATTCCATTCTTGGACTCTATTTATAACGGCATCTATAATGAGTACTAATTCTGTGTTGGCTTTATCATACAAATATCCGTTATTACCAAAATGCAGTGCTCTACATGATCGTGCACAGTTGGCACACATTTCATTTTGAAATATACACTTTACATTGCCTTATGCAAACTTACCGTAACAGAATATGTGGAGGTCAAAACTCTGCATAGATGTGGTTCCAGAGTAACTGTATCCCAAGAAGAGAAATATAAGAGGTCTAGCATTGGCAAAGAAGTGAGGGAACACAGCAGTGAGAAGTACAGCAGGAGACTGGGTGGGTGGCAGGACATTGCTGGTACAAACCCCAAATTTTGCCATGGGGCTAAGTGATGCCGTGTTTCACCAATGAGGACTGGAGTCTCAAGACTTATTAGCTCTTGTCCTATTTTGTTTTTGATTTGCTTATTGGGTACAGCTAGAGTTAATAAAACATTTCAGCTACACTTTATAAAACATTTCAGGGTCTTGTACTATTGTCATATGTGGTTGCCAATTTCAAGGCAGGTTGGTTTGGTTGCTGACCATTTAGAATTTGTGATTTATTGTTTTTAAGTATAAACAGTTTTACATGTTCATAATTTCTAACAATATAATTAGGAAAGACAGATTAAAGATTCAAAAGTACTAATTATTTGAAATTTACTTGCATTGTATTAACGCAAGTCATACATGGAGCAATATAGAGTTCAGGTCAGATGATTGGTAACTTTTGCTTTGAGGGCCTGATTCAGACTTGATCGCTGTGAAAATTAACCCCATGCAAGTGTGCGATTGCATGTGTACGCTGTGCAAAAATTCGGGTGGTCTTCAGTATGCCGGCTGTCTGGATCCCGGCGCACAGTATACCGGCGCCGGGATCCCGACAGCCGGCATACCGACACTTATTCTCCCTCGTGGGGGTCCACGACCCCCCTGGAGGGAGAATAAAATAGCGTGGCGCGTGTAGCGCGCCACCGTGCCCGCTGCGTGGCGAGAGCAGCGAGCCCGCAAGGGGCTCATTTGCGCTCGCCACACTGTCGGTAAGCCGGCGGTCGAGCTCCCGGCACCGGTATGCTGGTCGCCGGGAGCCCGACCGCCGGCATACCATACTACACCCCAAAAATTCCCCTCAGTCAGCGGACAGCTGCAAAACCGTTGGCGTCACACTCACCATCGAATGTTTCTCCCATTCTGTGCAGTGTGTGCAGTCTGTGGATAGCTCAATTCTTATTCCTCCAGAGCAAAGAAATCAGGCAGATCGGGGCCAGAGCTAACGTCACACACCCGCCCTGAAAACACTTGGGCACACCTGCGTTTTTCCTGACACTCCCAGAAAACGGGCAGCTAACACCCACAAATGTCCTCTTCCTGTCAACCACCTTTCGAAGGCCATGCAATAAAAATTTTTGCACCATCCTGTCGCTGTTTGGGGACACGCCTGTGCATTGCGGTGCATACGCATACGCAGTATTTCAATAATCTCCCGCTGTGCGAAAACGCACAGCAACGATGAGGTCTGAATCAGGCCCTATGTTTGGAACCAAAATTACCAAGCAACCCAAACTGAATACAAGCAGGACTAATATAATCTTGATTACTTTGGTTGTGAAAATCTGGCTGGCTAGTGGCTAATGATCACAATCTGCAATTGTGCAGTTACTGACTGTGGCCCAGTCATTGGGCAAGATAGTTGAATAACCAGGCAGTGCGACGTGACAGCACTTAGTTCCAATATCCTGATTGCCCATATGAGGGCAGTATTATTAATATAACAATTTAGGATCTCAGCATCATCTCGGGCGATTGTGGAGTCAGTCAGGTAAGCATTACTACAAAGAAAACTGAAGTCATTGTTATAAGTGTATATTACAACACTGCTTAATGAAATCATTTTTCACATAGACAGTTTAACTTTCCTATTCACATTATGGCACATGATAAACCAGCTCTCATAATAAACCTTCTTTATATTATTTAGTTTTGTCTCTAGGCGTCAATTGCTTTTTAAATAATAAAACAATATAAGTTATAACCATATGATAATCAAAATTGTTGTCAATTGTGTCTAGTATATTGTGTTACAATTCATTTAGCAATTGATAGGGACTGCAAAGTTAATGAGAGAGCATTACTCAATTCATAAAATATCTATAAAATGTTTAATGTGGTTATTCATTAGTTTGTTATAGCTACCATCAAATATACAGCTCAAAGAAAAGCTATTCTAGAGTTCGAAGCACTGATGAGGCTTACCCTTTCTTGGATGAGCTAATCAACATTGGCCCTCATTCCGAGTTGTTCGCTCGGTATTTTTCATCGCATCGCAGTGAAAATCCGCTTAGTACGCATGCGCAATGTTCGCACTGCGACTGCGCCAAGTAACTTTACTATGAAGAAAGTATTTTTACTCACGGCTTTTTCTTCGCTCCGGCGATCGTAATGTGATTGACAGGAAATGGGTGTTACTGGGCGGATACACGGCGTTTCAGGGGCGTGTGGCTGAAAACGCTACCGTTTCCGGAAAAAACGCAGGAGTGGCCGGGGAAACGGTGGGAGTGCCTGGGCGAACGCTGGGTGTGTTTGTGACGTCAACCAGGAACGACAAGCACTGAAATGATCGCACAGGCAGAGTAAGTCTGGAGCTACTCTGAAACTGCTAACTCGTTTGTAATCGCAATATTGCGCGTACGTCGGTCGCAATTTTAAGAAGCTAAGATTCACTCCCAGTAGGCGGCGGCTTAGCGTGTGTAACTCTGCTACATTCGCCTTGCGAGCGAACAACTCGGAATGAGGGCCATTATTCACAAAGTACATAAACGTGCAGGCAAAATAAAAATAAGTAAAAATACTGGGTGTAAAAAGAGATTTTGGGCACAAATCAATTGTCCCAGATAATTTTTCAGGGAGAAAAAAAATGGGAATTTACAAAAAAATTTTGCCAAATGGTCATTATCCGGCAATTCAATTAATCCCTGTTTTTTTCTCCTAAAAAATGTCCAGTTTCTGGGTGAAAACACATAGGGTCCAGGATAAGTTACCAGAGCCATGTGTTTTCGTGGCTGCGATCATGAAAGTGCGTCATTTATTGTGGATACTGGCTGCTATTGGGGCTAATTGGATAGCCCCAGGGAGATTAATTAACCGCAGTAAATGACTGCAGCTAACTGAATATGATATGTCCTTTTGTGTGATTTTTGTTTTAAGCTGTTTATGTTAAATTTAACCCCTTTGCCACTAACAGTTTTTTCTTTAGGACTCCTGCGCTACAGTTTTAACTCCCACTTTCCACTCTCCAGATAGGGGCTTAGCAATGCTTTGTATTGCCTTAGCCACTTTATTTTAGATTTTCTAGAAATTTTGCAAGTGATCGGAATAGCGTGGCACTCGGAAATTGAGACACAGATTTTACTTAATCAATAATAGGGATGATACAGAGAAAGTACTATGCCAGTTGGCATGGCCAATCCTGTATTAATCCACACAGCACATGCCTAGAACAGTAGGTACATGCGTATGTACCCCTTTGTGTAGACAAATAGGGCAGGGGTGGCCATGCCCTCTCTGGAAAAAAGAGGGACATATGTCTCCTTCAGCAGCTGGCCTAAGCCACTGAAAATGAAGTCCACATCCACCTCTCCCACACCTTTGACCCCAATACTTCCTACCTCATCTCTCTCTTTATCTCTCTCTCTCTCTCGTTCTCTCTCTTTCTCTTCTGATGCTTGTTCTTAACTTATCCATCTCTTTAACCAGTCATCCACTTCTGGCTTTGTCCCCTCTTCTCTCAAATGCACCCTAATCTCACCCATCCTCATGAAATAACCACTTGACTCTGAATCTCTTAACTACTGCCATATCCCTCATCTCCCCTCTGTTTCCAAGCTCCTACAGAGAAATGTCTGTCTATGCCTCACCTTATTTCTCTCTCTGCCCACTCACTTTTTTACCCCTTTAGTCTTGTTTACACCCTCCACTCTACTTAAACTTCCTTCCCCAAGGTCAGCAAAGCCTTTCTTACACCAAAATCCAAGAGCCACCTCTCTATCCTCATCCTTCTTGATCTGTCAAGGACCCTTACTTCCTCCAAAACATGCATCTCTGCACTTACCCCTCATTCATGTCCTCATTATCTCTCAATTAGACTATACTTTCTCTTCACTGACTGCCATCTTTCTCACCTGTCTCCACTTTTTTGTATCCTTAATGCCACTACTCACCTAAGTTTCCTCTGACTGCCTATGCGCTACATTGTATCTCTGCCGTGCGCAGCCTGAGTGACAGCTCAGGAGCGCACAGCCAATCAGGAGAGTGCCACGATGTGGCGCTTCCTGATTGGCTGAAAGGACCCTCTTTGACAGGAGTCACGGGGGGTCTCAGCAGTCAGGGAAAGGGGTCCCATGTGTAAACATGGGACCCCTTTCAGTGCGTAGTTCGGGTTTTTCGGTTTGTTTTTTTGCCAAGTACGTGGATTACAAGCTCAGAAGAGGACCGATCTACACTGGATTGTGTGAGTATAATTTTATTTTCAGGTAACCCATGGATTCTACTTGGAGAAAAGGACCGACTCTTCGTGTCAACATAGGTAAGTATGTATGAATGTAAGTGTGCATGAATGTTTAATAAAATTTTACTATCAAGGTTTGTGTGTTCTGTTTTTATTTGGGTATTTTTTTGTAGTAGTACTACAGGTACCAGCAGGCCCGTTTTTCCACCGCATGCTGGTACTTGTGGTTCTCCATGTACCAGCTTGCGGGGGAGGCTTGCTGGGACTTGTAGTACTGCTACAAAAACCAATATTCTTATTTTTACACATGGCTATCAGCCCCCCATCCGCCGCCCTTGGATGGGGGGGACAGCCTCGGGCTTCACCCCTGGCCCTTGGGTGGCTGGAGGGGGGGACCCCTTGATTTAAGGTGTCCCCACTCCTCCAGGGTACCCCGGCCAGGGGTGACTAGTTAGTGATTTAATGCCAGGGCCGCAGGGACCTATATAAAAGTGTCCCCCGGCTGTGGCATTATCTCTCTGACTAGTGGAGCCCGGTGCTGGTGTTAAAAATACAGGGGACCAATACGCTTTTTGTCCCTTGTATTTTTGGCACCAGGACCAGGCGCAGAGCCCGGTGCTGGTTGTTAAAATATGGGGGATCCCCAGTCAATTTTCCCCCCATATTTTTGCAACCAGGACCGGCTCAAAGAGCCCGAGGCTGATTGTGCTTTGGAGGGGGGACCCCACGCAATTTTTTTTTTCAGTTTTTACACTAAACGACCCTTTCCCATAGATAACCATGCACAGATCTCACTGATCCGTGCATGATTATCCAAACTCGCCAGGAAAAAGCAGGTCTATTTTTTTGCTGCTTTTTTTAACGAATCGTAAAAAAAAACACCTGCACTTGAGCATTCTGAGACTAACACCCAAATACGAATTAATAGTGAATACCCGTGTTGTATGAAATAACAGCCGCATTTGACCGATGGTCTATTCATTCGTATTTCTGAACTTAGCCTTGAAAACCATTACGAATAGCCCAAACACTGCCGAGATTTGTGCTTAGTGAATTCCCGTTGTGGGACTTAGAAAAAAAAAACACACATTGGTCAAACTCGGATTATTAGTAAATATAGGCCAAGATGTCAGCACTCGCTCCAGACTGCCCTGCATCACCGCCAGCAGGTGGGCTCGGAATTCTTAGCCTTTTCCTCACAGCCCCAGTTGAGAATGTGAAGGAGGAGCTGTTGACGGGTCACGTTCCGCTTGACTTGACAAGTGTCTCACCAGCAGGTCTTTGAACCTCTACAGACTTGTGTCTGCCGGAAAGAGAGATACAATGTAGGTTTTAAATCTAGGATCGAGCACGGTGGCCAAAATGTAGTGCTCTGATTTCAACAGATTGATTAAGCAAATTAAGGGCTCCATCCACAAGTCCCATATGCCTTACGGAATCGCTCTGTTTTAGCTCCTCCTTCAATGTCTCCAGCTTCTTCTGCAAAAGCCTGATGAGGGGAATGACCTGACTCAGGCTGGCAGTGTCTGAACTGACTTCACGTGTGGCAAGTTCAAAGGGTTGCAGAACCTTGCACAACGTTGAAATCATTCTCCACTGCGCTTGAGTCGGGTGCATTCCCCCTCCTTTGCCTATATCGTAGGTAGCTGTATAGGCTTGAATGGCCTTTTGCTGCTCCTCCATCCTCTGAAGCATATAAAGGGTTGAATTCCACCTCGTTACCACCTCTTGCTTCAGATGATGGCGGGGCAGGTTCAGGAATGTTTGCTGGTGCTCCAGTCTTCGGCACACGGTGGCTGAATTCCCGAAAGTGGCCCGCAATTCTTCGGGCCACCGACTGCATCTCTTGCATGCCCCTGTCGTTTTTTAAATAATTCTGCACCACCAAATTCAATGTATGTGCAAAACATGGGACGTGCTGGAATTTGCCCACATGTAATGCACGCACAATATTGGTGGCATTGTCCGATGTCACAAATCCCCAGGAGAGTCCAATTGGGGTAAGCCATTCTGCGATGATGTTCCTCAGTTTCTGTAAGAGGTTGTCAGCTGTGTGCCTCTTATGGAAAGCGGTGATACAAAGCGTAGCCTGCCTAGGAACGAGTTGGCGTTTGCGAGATGCTGCTACTGGTGCCGCCGCTGCTGTTCTTGCTGCGGGAGGCAATACATCTACCCAGTGGGCTGTCACAGTCATATAGTCCTGAGTCTGCCCTGCTCCACTTGTCCACATGTCCGTGGTTAGGTGGACATTGGGTACAACTGCATTTTTTAGGACACTGGTGACTCTTTTTCTGACGTCTGTGTACATTCTCGGTATCGCCTGCCTAGAGAAGTGGAACCTAGTTGGTATTTGGTACCGGGGACACACTAACTCAATAAATTCTCTAATTCCCTGTTATTTAACGGTGGATACCGGACACATGTTTAACACCACCCAGGCTGCCAAGGCCTGAGTTATCTGCTTTGCAGCAGGATGACTGCTGTGATATTTTATCTTCCTCACAAAGGACTATTGGACAGTCAATTGCTTACTGGAAGTAGTACAAGTGGTCTTCCGACTTCCCCTCTGGGATGACGATCGACTCCCAGCAGCAACAACAGCAGCGCCAGCAGCAGTAGGCGTTACACTCAAGGATGCATCGGAGGAATCCCAGGCAGGAGAGGACTCGTCAGACTTGACAGTGACATGGCCTGCAGGATTATTGGCTTTCCTGTCTAAGGAGGAAATTGACACTGAGGGAGTTGGTGGTGTGGTTTGCAGGAGCTTGGTTACAAGAGGAAGAAGGGATTTAGTTGTCAGTGGACTGCTTCCGCTGTCACCCAAAGTTTTTGAACCTGTCAATGACTTCTGATGAATGCGCTCCAGGTGACGTTTAAGGGAGGATGTTCCTAGGTGGTTAATGTCCTTACCCCTACTTATTACAGCGTGACAAAGGCAACACTTGACACCTGTGATTTTTTTTGTAATTTGACCAGGCATGTCAATGGCCATATTTGTCCCACGGACAACAGGTGTCTCCCCAGGTGCCTGACTTAAACAAACCACCTCACCATCAGAATCCTCCTTGTCAATTTCCTCCTTAGCGCTAGCAACACCCATATCCTCATCCTGGTGTACTTCAACAGTGACATCTTCAATTTGACTATCAGGAACTGGACTGCGGGTGCTCCTTCCAGCACTTGCAGGGGGCGCGCTAATGGTGGAAGCCGCTACCTCTTCCCGTCCAATGTTGGGAAGGTCAGGCATCGCAACCAACACAATTGGACTCTCCTTGGGGATTTGTGATTTAGAAGAATGCACAGTTCTTTGCTGTGCTTTTGCCAGCTTAAGTCTTTTCATTTTTCTAGCGAGAGGATGAGTGCTTCCATCCTCATGTGAATCTGAACCACTAGCCATGAATATAGGCCAGGGCCTCAGCCGTTCCTTGCCACTCCGTGTCGTAAATGGCATATTGGCAAGTTTACGCTTCTCATCAGACGCTTTTAATATTGATTTTTGGGTCATTTTACTTAACTTTTGTTTTTTTTTATTTTACATGCTCTCTACTGTGACATTGGGCATCGGCCTTGGCAGACGACGTTGCTGGCATTTCATCATCTCGGCCATGACTAGTGGCAGCAGCTTCACCACGAGGTGGAAGTGGATCTTGATCTTTCCCTATTTTACCCTCCACATTTTTGTTCTCCATTTTTTAATGTGTGGAATTATATGCCAGTAATATATCAGTGGTCAGCAAAAATCTGCACTGTCCTCCTACTATATATACTGCGCACAACTAAAATGCAGCACAGGTATGGATGGATAGTATACTTGACGACACAGAGGTAGGTAGAGCAGTGGACTACTGTACCGTACTGCTATATAATACTGGTGGTCAGCAAAATTCTGCACTATCCTCCTACTACAGTATATACTACAATGGAGCGTTTTTCAGGCAGAGAACGTAGATATTTTCAGCACACTGAGCACAGATATTTGAAAGCACACTGAGCACAGATATTTGCAGCACACTGAGCACAGATATTTGCAGCACACTGAGCACAGATATTTGCAGCACACTGAACACAGAAACTGAGAGAACGCTGCACGTCCTCTCGCTATCATCTCCAATGTACGAGTGAAAATGGCGGCGACGCGCAGCTCCTTATATAGAATACGAATCTCGCGAGAATCTGACAGCGGGATGATGACGTTCGAGCACGCTCCGGTTAACCGAGCAAGGCGGGAAGATTCGAGTCTGCCTCGGAACCGTGTAAAATGGGTGAAGTTCGGGGGGGTTCGAATCTCGAGGAACCGAACCCGCTCATCACTAGTTCTAACAGCGCTGCGGATGCCGGCGCTGGACTTCGGAGGGGTGAGTATTTTAAAAATGGGTGCACTGTGTGGACACTGCACCCATTATAGAATCGCCAGTGGCACCTTGGCGCATGCGCATTGAGATTGCAACACATGCGCAATCTGCTTATAATCACTCCATTGCAAGAAAATCGGCACCGCGTAGAAACATGAATTAGGCCCAAAGAGTCAATATGATGAAGAAGTAAGGTCAATGGGTAGGCATAGTCCAATCAACATGTAAATGCAAAGATAATATTAGCAACACAGTGTCACACTGGGACTCATTCAGACTCGTTCATACGCTGCAGTTTTTGCAGCCGTGCGATCGGGTCTGTATTGTGCTTGCGCTGGGTCGCAATGCACAGGCACTTTGCTTGCCGGCGATGGGCAGCTACAAAGTGAACGAAGAAAGCGATCGCACCGGCGATCGCAAGAAGATTAACAGGCAGAAGGCGTTCGTGGGCGGCAACTACCATTTTCTAGGAGTGTCCGGAGAAACGCAGGCGTGCCAGGCTGTTTTCTGGGAGGGTTCCTGACGTCATCAACATCCCGGATCGTCGCAGCGGGTGAGTAAGTCTTGAGCTGTGCAGAGACTGCACAAACTTTTGTTTGTGCAGATCTCTGCACAGGCGTTTGCATCCCTGCAAAGCCCTAACCCCCTCCCCTGTGGGCGGTGATTACCTGGTCGCAGCAGTGCAAAAAATAGCCTGCGTGCGACCAGGTCTGAATTAGGCCCAGTATGCTCAATGCTAAATAAACAAAAATTTCCATAGCAGTGTTTGCCAGTGTAACACCTGTTCACCTATATTACTTGCGAAGATACTAGGGTCCCATGTGGCTAAAACTGTTTACAGTACTTGGTAACTGTACTCGATTTCCTGTGGTGTCTCCACCCGGGCCTTTGGGTTTCCTCCACAGAAGATGTTCACTAGGGGTCAGCTTGTAGGTTGTAGGTGTGGTGAACATTGTTGAATCCCCAGCTATAAAGAAATAAACCATAACAGGTTAATAGTAAATGTTATTAACAGGGAAAGATAAAAGTAGATTATACCAAAATTGTATTTAAATAATAATAATTTTCTAAAATACTGACATGATAACATAGCGCAGGAAACATTTTTCTTCTTAAAATAGTACACAAAGCAAAAACAAGATCTTAAAGTAAAGAATACATTATAAGAATACTTAATAATAGTTGTGTATTACTTTATACCTTAGAAATACCTTGGATACAGAAATTCACTCCTGACGCACAAACTTTCTATCTTGATATAATCGTCCGGATGTAATGACGCCCGAGTTTGGCAGCCGTGCGAGATGTCGGACGAACTCAGGCATTTTGTTAAATGGGAAATCACTTACAAAGCATGGTATTGCCTTGTAAGTGATTGTCCCTTTAAAAAACATCCCAGTATTAAAGTAGCATTTTTTTTTCACATACATTGTTAACCCTCCTCTGATTTTTCTCATTCTGTCCTTCCTAAATAAGTTGCATCCTCATATAGCTATGTCCCAGTCATGGTTCTCATTGCACCTTGACTCTGTAATAACCACAATGTCCAAATGTTCCCTTGAGTTGTCAGTATCGCAACTATCATTCATGATGAGTGATAACAAGATTATAACTCATGGTTAAATCTGCCCTTAGCATGTACAGTACTACAGTATGCATGGCTAAATTTATCAATGCCCAAAATAATGTTTACCCGAGTAGAATGATATTGCCAGTTTACATGGTATAGACAGCAGTAGAAATGGGACTATAGGGGGTAATTCAGACCTGATTGTAGCAGCAAATTTGTTAGCAGATGGGCAAAACCATGTGCACTGCAGGGGGGGGGGATTCAGATATAACGTGCAGAAAGAGAGTTAGATTTGGGTGGGTTATATTTTGTTTCTGTGCAGGGTAAATACTGCCTGCTTTATTTTTACACTGCAATTTAGATTTCAGTTTGAACACACCCCACTCAAATCTAACTCTCTCTGCACATGTTATATCTGACCTCCCCCTGCAGTGCACATGGGGAGTAAGTCCACTGTCAGGTTGAGTAAAATGCTGCCATGACTTGTGACAGTTGATTTCACAGCCCAGCAAAGCACTATGGGTCTAATTAAGACCTGATCATAGCAGCAACTTTGTTACCAGATGGGCAAAACCATGTGCCTAATTCAGAGCTGATCGCAGCAGCAAATTTGTTAGCAGTTGGGCAAAACCATGTGCACTGCAGGTGTGGCAGATATAACATTTGCAGAGAGAGTTAGATTTGGGTGGGTTATTTTGTTTCTGTGCAGGGTAAATACTGGCTGCTTTATTTTTACACTGCAATTTAGATTTCAGTTTGAACACAACACACCCAAATCTAACTCTCTCTGCACATGTTATATCTGCTCCCCCTGCAGTGCACATGGTTTTGCCCAACTGCTAACAAATTTGCTGCTGTGATCAGCTCTGAATTAGGCACATGGTTTTGCCCATCTGGTAACAAAGTTGTTGCTATGATCAGGTCTTAATTAGACCCATAGTTCTTTGCTGGGCTGTGAAATCAACTGTCACAAGTCATGGCAGCATTTTACTCAACCTGACAGTGGACTAACGTCCCATAGAAATCTTAAGATTTAGTGAATCTAAACTTTATGCAGCAAGTACTGTATATGTATTCTTAATGATATGAATTACCATGCAAGACTTTGCATGTGGATGTGTAAGTCCAGTATAATGCATAAAAGGTTGAAATGTGAATGTCACTAAAAGCATACCTCCCAACATGACCCTCTTCAGGAGGGAGAGAATGCTCTACTCCTGGACTTCCCTCTTAATTTATGATTGCCATCACCTGTGCTAAAACACCTTTCTTATCCATTAACCTGTTCAAACTAGGTGTAGACAATCATAAATTAAGAAAAAAGTCCAGAAGCAGAGCATGGTGTCCCTCTTGGAGAGGGACATGTTGGGAGGTATGCTAAAAGTATCAACAACAAAATGGAACCCACTATACTGTATACAAGACACAAAGCTGACAGTTACTAGTAATGGCAAGATTTTGGCAAAGTATTCATGAAATTTAAAGTGGCAATTTCTACAAAGGCAAAAATAGATTGGCTTTGTCTTTTTTTAAAAATGGTGCTTTAAATCTCAAGGATATATTGCCGAAATCTCAACTCACAGGCAATTACATTTGGACAGCAAAGTTTTTATTGTTAGGTATAGTCGTTTTTTTATTTTTAATAATTTTATACTACATATGTAAAACTTAATACCAAGTCCTTCCGACTATCCTTAAATGTTTCCTTCCTTCATCCTTGACAACATACGCCCAAATGCAGCAGACATTCCAGAGGCTAATGAAAGGGAGGGGATTTGATAGCAAGAATGAGAGCAGATGGGAATTTTGATATATGATAATACGGCACAGCTGAACCCTTGTACACTCATTCCAGAGAGGAAACACACAGAAGCTCATTAGCACATTTCACAATCTTAATGTTTGCATTTACATTCAACAGCTGTGTAGATGGGATTTCATTTCTTATGAAGAGATTAGATAAATCACAGTAAAACTTTCTGCAGTTGGTGAAAAAATGAAAATAGGACATATGGACTTTAGTTACTGTAACAATAATTTTGAGCCTTTAGTTATATATATCTAATGTCTCCATTATGAATCTCCTTACATGAAATATACAGTATGACATATTGCAAAGTTATTTAGTTAAATCTGTGATAACAAATGTCAAATTATGCTGGTGGTAGAAGAAGGTGGCTCCTGTAGCAAAAGACAGAAGCCAAAGCAGCTGTGAGTTAATATTGTGTGAACACCAGTTTGTTTGCAAAACAACACAGTGCAAAAACACATGTCCTGTGGGGGTGATTCAGACCTGATCGCTGGGCTGCTAACTTTGCTGTCCTGCATTCAAATAGTCGCCGCCCAACGGGGAGTGTAAATTCACCGTGCAAGTGCAGACCCTCTAAAATGACCCATTCCATTAGGGACTTCCCTATTAATTTATGATTTCCATCACCTGTGTTGAACTAGTTAAATGAGAAGAAAGGTGTTTCTTCACAGGTGACTGCAATAAGAAATTAAGAGGGAAGTCCAGGAACAGAGCATTTTGTACCTAATGGAATCGGTCATGTTGGAGGGTATGCAAGCAAGTGTGCGATCCCATGTGTATGCCGAGCTGCAAAAATCCAGTGTGTGCAGCCTATGTGCAGCCCAGGACTTACTCCTACAGTGCGGTCAGAACAGGCTGTTCGGAGCCGGAGCTGACGTCAGACACCCTCCCTGAAAACGCTTGGGAACGCCTGCATTTTTCCGGACACTCCCAGTAAACGTTCAGTTACCACTCACAAACGCCTCTTCCTGTCAATCACCTTGCAAATGCCTGAAATTTTCGCACCATCCTGTCGCTGACTGACGATGCCCGTTGTTGTTGGCGGTGCATACGAATGTGCAGTCTATTGCTGATCGCCCAACGTGCAAAAACGCACAGCAGCGATCAGGTCTGAATCACCCCCTGTATCTCTTTGCAAGGTCATGTGCTGGTGCATCTACAATCCACCAGTGTGCACTGGGTTATGGAAGAAGATGGCAGCAATTACAGAATTACAGACAAATTTTGCACTGGCAAATCAAAGAGTTTGGGAGAAGTGAGAAAGTTAATAGCTAGTATTGAGTAGATGCACTGGCAAAGTTTTGCTGCGCTGTATACAATTAGATTTCATTTTGGTAAATTAGATTATTTAAACTGAATAAGGGGGTGAAGAGGAGGTTTTATGAGGAGCATTTAAACTAAATATAAAGCTTAATATCTGGGAAACCTCGACCACCATTTGTGGTGGCCCTTTGCAAGTTGTTGAAGCTAGTTCTAGTTCTGTTCATCTCTCCAAACAAACTGCCCAAACCAAGCCTGGATCTGGACAAGGGCAAAATTGGTGTAGACGGAGAGAAAAGAAAGACTCTGTGTTGGGGCACACTTGAAATATAGAAATTATTAAAACTTAACTTTTGATTTCATATAGCATAAAAAAATGGATACACTGAATCCACACAGTAAAATTGTCACCTCTTGAATTAATCCATTTGTCAAGAGTAAAGGTGATTGTAGAATTCAAATAGTCAATTTTGAAGCACCTATGGTGAATATATTGAAAACATTGGAGTCCCTAACGGATATCCAGAGTAAAGAAAACAGAGGCACACATGAAAATAATTAGAGTTATAATGCAAACCAATTCTAAGTGCCTTCTGTTACAAGAGGTCTCCTGGTATGGACAAATTAGCTACGTGGTAGATCCAAAGATGGAAGAAAAATACATTTTTGTATATCAAAAGGAGATAGTAAGGGTCAAAGGATTACATAATACAGCATATATGTGGATAATTTGCATGAAAGAAAAGAAATGGTAGAGCTCAAAGGTTGCTCCAACACTTCTGCTGTTTGTTGTCGGATATGGAGTTATATTTACAGCACACGATATTCCCTAGTGGTCTCCCATCTGGGTACTGATCAGGCTTATCACTGCTTAGCTTCCAAGATCAGATGAGATCGGGCGTAACCAGTGAAATATGGCAGTAATTTACCCAGTTTAAAACAAATGAGAGAGTATGGTTATTGACATGTACCTAAATCAGAGTAGTTCTGCTGTCCAGTTGATAGCACTGGTTCTCTGATACTTATGGTATTGCTGATAATGTAGTCTGGCATCTGGATGAGAGAGTACAGAATTTAGATAGAGGCTTAAAGAATAGGATAAGGGCTCCACCTTCTGCTGTCTACTGTCATATAAAATTATAGCGGACAGTAGATGAGAGGGGTGGGCTGATCTTAACTATTGAACTGAGATTTTTAAGATTTTGTCTAAGAAAGCTCAGTAATAAGGTACAATTAGCAATTACTCATTCATTAAAGCAAAGATGCTAGAGGTGGTAATATGTCCAATAATCAACTATTGATGTTGAATAAAGGTGTAAAGAGTGCTGGTATGCTGAATTCTAGAGCATTCAATGGCACAAAAAAATACTTTTTTTTTTTAAATGCTGACAGACTGGTTTAGAACATTTCAAAGGCAGATAGCCAAAACAGCAAGAAGTCACAGTATTAAACTACAATTTGCAAATTACTGACTAATTCAAGAATGCTGAAGATAATCACATATCTAATAATCAGCTATTGATATTAAATACAGATGTATAGTGCTTACACGCTGAGTCTGAAGGCATTCAATAATGACAGACTGAAAAAATAGTTCTAAAGTGTTGACAGGCTGAGTTTCAGAGCATTTCAATAGTAAATCGCCATAACAGCAAAACCAGACAGACCTCCTATCTCAAATTATAAAGATGATCTTAATAAAAAATGGATCACAGCAGCAAAATAGAAATAATAAAGAAGTCCCAATGGACATATACAATACCAGGAGATACCAAGATGTGGGCTAAATCATGCACAGTTCAGCTCCACTGTACACAAACGGCCGTATTTAAAGCAAAAGGAGAGGGCAAAAATGGAAAAGGGGGCAAAGCAGACAGATTGTTGGCCTCTAAATTAAGGAAGAAGACATAATAATTTGTCCTTCAAGACTTCCATTGGCAAACCAATGACCACTGATGTATTTATAAAGGGTGCCATGTGGGCGGTGAACACGGGCCCCTGGGGTCCAGGGGGGCCCATACTGCACCCATTTTGTCAATACTTACCCTTTGGAGTCCTGCATCGGCAGCAGCAACATGACAGAGATCACCAGGAAAATAGAGCAGCGTTTGGCACATGCGCAGTAAGAAATCACTGGAAAAATGACCACCATGCCATTTTCCCTGAGACCTGCGCATGCGCAGTTAACTCTGGAACAGTGCTAGGGTCCCCTAGTGACCCTAGTGCTCAGATAGGAGGGGCACAGACTCACTCTGTACATGGGTGGCCTCCTCTCTAGCAGTGCCCCTGCTATAACCTCAAATCAAATGCAAAAGTCTTGAATTCTATGAAAAGCTTTCCCTCCTCCCACATACCACTTTGGCCTCTCAGTCTTCCTCGCTGATTCAACAGTTTCTTTCCCAGTGCTACCTACATTACCTTGCCATTCCCCAAGCATTGGGTGTTGAGACTGCTGAGCAAGAGCTCTGTTCTGTCATTAAGCAAATTAAATCCCTTAAAGCACCGGCACTGGGCTGCTTTATCGCTTTGTATTATACGTCTTTTTAAAAAGTAATTGTCCCCCATCTATATGCTCTGTTCAGCAGTGTTTTAAAAGGCAACCCCTTCTCAAAACAGGCTCTTGAAGCCAAAATTTTTGTGATTCATAAAAAGAGTAAAACCGAACTAAAAGAGCCCATTACTGTCCCATTTCCCTTTTAAATAAATACGGCCCTTCCCCAGCTTATACTGTACATGGCAACCAAGTTGGTTTTATTCTGGGGAGACAGACTCGAGACAATACCAGACATGTGGTTGACCTTATCAATTCTATTAATACTGCTAAGGTTCCTGTACTCCTGCTTTCTCTGGGTGCAGAGAAAGCTTTCGATAGGACTGAAACGCTCTCCACCTATTCAACAGATTTATCCCTCAAGACTTGCTCTCCATGATCAAGTTCCTTGATCCGGTGAAGTGTATTTCTGCCTGCTACCTCTGCTGAGATGGTTTTCATCCTTTTATCTCCATCATTTATAGTCAGGGCCGGATTAAGCCTTTATGGGGGGCTTGGGGCACTTAAAACAGGGGGGCCTATCCCCACTTCTCCAGACCCCCCCCCCCACCGTCATCAACACCGGCCCCCAGTTGTCTTCCTGTCCTCCCCCACTTATTTTCCAACACTGTATTATACAAGACACGTAGCAGTGTCTCTCTCATATTCTCCATCTATAATGCACTGATTATTTGTTTAGAATCATTCATAAACCAATAGTAGATCTGCAATTAGCATGGCTGTATATTAGAATAATGCAGGTGCTAGCTGCGTGATAAATATCATTAAAGCAGAAGAGAAATTATTTTGATCTTCACCTGATAAATGAGTGTATAACTTACAAGGGTCTTTGTATGGTCTCCCAGCATGGCTGAGGGTATTGCTGTAGTGCTGATAATTCCGGTAGGGGCTCCCACTGTGATGATGGTGACTGCTGGTAGACTTGGAATATGGGTATAAGGACCGCCCTCCATACACTGATGCTCCTAGAGAGAACAGACCTTCATTCCCAGTGGGGTGAAAGCATTGCAGGTAATGCTCATGTGCCAGAGCTGGAGAGTGCTGTTGCAGAGGTTGTCATCTTGAGAAGATGCTGTTCCATGGCAAAATTCTGGGAAAGCAACTTTAGCTGGTTCCAGGAAAGTGTCTGTAATAGAGGTAATCTATAACATTACAGATAGCTGTGCCCTAGTTCATGTCAGACATGTGGTGCCCCATCCCATGTTCCCCACAGCCACCAATAACCATCATTGTGACTTGGCAACTGCTTCTGCAAGTAAAAACTCTCCTAATCACCCAGGGCCTCCCTCACAGTATAATTTCCTGATGTCACATGCACATTCTCCATAGGTATACCCAATGAGCTCCCACTCCCAGGGACACGAGCAAGGGAGACATAGTTACATAATTGTTAAGGTTGAAAAAAGACCATTGTCCATCGAGTTCAACCTATAGTGCTATTCTACCAACTTAACTTTGTTTACAGATGATATTCTTGGCTGCCATTTTCAGCTAAAAATTTATCTAAACTTTTTTTGAACATCAGGATAGATTCAGACATTACCACTTTCTCCGGCATTGTGTTCCATAATCTAACCGCCCGTGTGCTAAAGAAAACCTTCCTTCGTTTGGTGTTGAACTCCCTCCCCACCAACTTTAAAGGGTGACCTCGTGTCCTGTGTACAGATCTCTCAATAAGTAAATCGCCCGAAAGATCCCTATAAGGTCCCTTCATGTACTTGAAGATATTAATCATATCCCCTCTGAAATGCCTTTTCTCTAGTGTAAACATTCACAACTTAACTAACCTTTACTCATATTCCAAGAACTCTAAACCTTTAATCAATTTAGTAGCTCTTCTCTGCACCTTTTCTAGTTCTACTATGTCTTTTTTATAATGAGGAGCCCAGAATTGTACACAGTATTCCAGATGTGGCCGTACCAATGATTTATACAATGGCAAGATTACGCTTCCATCTCTAGTCTCTATTCCCCGTTTTATGCATGCTAATACCCTATTGGCCTTTACTGCAGCATCCCAACTTTGGGCTCTACTGCTAAGTCTATTATCTGTGATCACCCCAAATACTTCTCCATTACTGACTTTCCAAGAATTACCCCATTCAATATATAGGTTGCCTGTTCGTTTCTGATCCCGAAATGCATTACTTTGCATTTCTCTATATTAAACCTCATACTCCACTTGGCTGCCCAAACCCCCCATTTAGTTAAGTCGCTTTGAAGAGAGATAACATCCTGATCTGATCTAATTATCCTACAGAGCTTAGTATCATCTGCAATAATTAATACCTTACTCTCGATACCATTTACTATGTCATTTATAAATATGTTAAACAGTAAAGGTCCCAGCACAGATCCTTGAGGTACACAACTTCACCTCAGTCCAACCTGAAAATGTTCCATTGACTACCACTCGCTGTTCCCTATTGGCCAACCAATTTTTGATCCAAGTACAAATACTATCACCAAGCCCAAGTTCCCCTAATTTAAAATACAACCTCATGTGAGGAACTGTGTTGAAGGCATTCACAAAATCTAGAAAGACCACATCCACCGCCTTACCCATGTCTAAGTTTGCACTCACTTCCTGGTAGAAGCTAATTAAGTTAGTCTGACATAACCTATTTTTTACAAAGCCATGCTGGTTCTTACACATTATGGCCCTCATTCCGAGTTGTTCGCTCGCTAGCTTCTTTTAGCAGCATTGCACACGCTAAGCCGCCGCCCTCTGGGAGTGTATCTTAGCTTAGCAGAATTGCGAACGAAAGATTAGCAGAATTGCGAATAGAAATTTCTTAGCAGTTTCTGAGTAGCTCCAGACTTACTACTACATTGCGATCAGTTCAGTCAGTTTCGTTCCTGGTTTGACGTCACAAACACACCCAGCGTTCGCCCAGACACTCCCCCATTTCTTCAGACACTCCCGTGTTTTTCCCAGAAACGCCAGCGTTTTTTCGCACACTCCCAGAAAACGTCCAGTTTCCACCCAGAAACACCCACTTCCTGTCAATCACACTACGATCACCAGAACGATGAAAAATGCTCGTTATGCCGTGAGTAAAATACCTAACTTTTGTGTAAAATAACTAAGCGCATGCGCTCTGCGAACCTTGCGCATGCGCAGTAAGCGACTAATCGCAGTATAGCGAAAATCGGCAACGAGCGAACAACTCGGAATGACCCCCTATGTTTGAGCATCCCAGATACTCCTGAATGCTATCCCTTAATATGCCTTCCAATATTTTCCCTACTACAGAAGTCAGGCTTACCGGTCTATAATTTCCAGGATTAGATTTCATTCCCTTTTTAAATAGTGGTACAACATCTGCAATACGCCAGTCCCTGGGAACTATGCCAGTTGCTATTGAAGCATTAAAGATCAAGTATAATGGCCTAGCTAACTCTGAGCTTAGCGCCATAAGAATCCTTGGGTGCAGTCCATCTGGTCGGGAGATTTATTAATCTTAATATTTTGTAATCGCTTTTTGATTTCTGCTTCACTTAAACACGTTAAATAATCTTGGTAATTATACTTGTTCAATTTCCTCCATATTTACTTTTCTAGTGAAAACTGCAGAGAAGGTTGCATTCAATATCTCTGCCTTTTCATTGTCACTAGTTAACAATACTCCTAGGATGTTTTTAAGTGGTCCTATGGTATGTTTTATCAGTTTACCATTGATATACTTGAAAAAAAAAATTGAGTTTTACTTTCCTTCGCAATTAGTTTTTCATTTTCTATTTTAGCTGCTCTAATTTCCTTTTTGCACAATTTATTACATTCTTTGTAGCAGCGGAAGCTCACCTTACTTCCAACGGGTGTAGTATGGTATTCCGGCGGTCCAGGCTCCCGGCGACCAGCATACCGGCGCCGGAAGCCCGACCGCCAGCATACCGACAGCGTGGCGAGCGCACATGAGCCCCTTGCGGGCTTGCCACGTTGCGGGCACGGTGGCGCGATACGCGCGCCATGCTATTTATTCTCCTTCCAAGGGGTCGTGGACCCCCACGAGGGAGATAAACTGTCGGTATGCCAGCTGTCGGGATCCCGGCGCCGGTATACTGTGCGTCGGGATCCAGACAGTCGGCAACCTGAAGACCACCCCTTCCAACAGATTTAAAAGCTTTAAATGTTTGCCTTTTTCTGCTCATTAATAACTTAACCTTGTTATTTAGCCACATTGGTTTAAAATTGCTCCTCTTGCTTTTGCTGGCCAAGGGAATGTACTCGTGCATGAGCTTGTACAGCAATATTTTAAAGATATCCCACATTTCTGCAGTGTTCTTAACGTTAAAGATTTGGCCCCAATCTATACCCCTTATAGATTGCCTGAGCGTAATAAAATTTGCTTTCCTAAAATTAAAGGTTTTAGTCGAACCCATATAATGCTGTTTACGGTAACACAGTTCAAATGTGACCATATTATGATTAGAGATGAGCGCCGGAAATTTTTCGGGTTTTGTGTTTTGGTTTTGGGTTCGGTTCCGCGGCCGTGTTTTGGGTTCGACCGCGTTTTGGCAAAACCTCACCGAATTTTTTTTGTCGGATTCGGGTGTGTTTTGGATTCGGGTGTTTTTTTAAAAAAACCCTAAAAAACAGCTTAAATCATAGAATTTGGGGGTAATTTTGATCCCAAAGTATTATTAACCTCAAAAAACATAATTTACACTCATTTTCAGCCTATTCTGAACACATCACACCTCACAATATTATTTTTAGTCCTAAAATTTGCACCGAGGTCGCTGTGTGAGTAAGATAAGCGACCCTAGTGGCCGACACAAACACCGGGCCCATCTAGGAGTGGCACTGCAGTGTCACGCAGGATGGCCCTTCCAAAAAACCCTCCCCAAACAGCACATGACGCAAAGAAAAAAAGAGGCGCAATGAGGTAGCTGACTGTGTGAGTAAGATTAGCGACCCTAGTGGCCGACACAAACACCGGGCACATCTAGGAGTGGCACTGCAGTGTCACGCAGGATGTCCCTTCCAAAAAACCCTCCCCAAACAGCACATGACGCAAAGAAAAAAAGAGGCGCAATGAGGTAGCTGTGTGAGTAAGATTAGCGACCCTAGTGGCCGACACAAACACCGGGCCCATCTAGGAGTGGCACTGCAGTGTCACGCAGGATGTCCCTTCCAAAAAACCCTCCCCAATCAGCACATGATGCAAAGAAAAAGAAAAGAAAAAAGAGGTGCAAGATGGAATTATCCTTGGGCCCTCCCACCCACCCTTATGTTGTATAAACAAAACAGGACATGCACACTTTAACCAACCCATCATTTCAGTGACAGGGTCTGCCACACGACTGTGACTGATATGACGGGTTGGTTTGGACCCCCCCCAAAAAAGAAGCAATTAATCTCTCCTTGCACAAACTGGCTCTACAGAGGCAAGATGTCCACCTCATCTTCACCCTCCGATATATCACCGTGTACATCCCCCTCCTCACAGATTATCAATTCGTCCCCACTGGAATCCACCATCTCAGCTCCCTGTGTACTTTGTGGAGGCAATTGCTGCTGGTCAATGTCTCCGCGGAGGAATTGATTATAATTCATTTTAATGAACATCATCTTCTCCACATTTTCTGGATGTAACCTCGTACGCCGATTGCTGACAAGGTGAGCGGCGGCACTAAACACTCTTTCGGAGTACACACTTGTGGGAGGGCAACTTAGGTAGAATAAAGCCAGTTTGTGCAAGGGCCTCCAAATTGCCTCTTTTTCCTGCCAGTATAAGTACGGACTGTGTGACGTGCCTACTTGGATGCGGTCACTCATATAATCCTCCACCATTCTATCAATGTTGAGAGAATCATATGCAGTGACAGTAGACGACATGTCCGTAATCGTTGTCAGGTCCTTCAGTCCGGACCAGATGTCAGCATCAGCAGTCGCTCCAGACTGCCCTGCATCACCGCCAGCGGGTGGGCTCGGAATTCTGAGCCTTTTCCTCGCACCCCCAGTTGCGGGAGAATGTGAAGGAGGAGATGTTGACAGGTCGCGTTCCGCTTGACTTGACAATTTTGTCACCAGCAGGTCTTTCAACCCCAGCAGACCTGTGTCTGCCGGAAAGAGAGATCCAAGGTAGGCTTTAAATCTAGGATCGAGCACGGTGGCCAAAATGTAGTGCTCTGATTTCAACAGATTGACCACCCGTGAATCCTTGTTAAGCGAATTAAGGGCTGCATCCACAAGTCCCACATGCCTAGCGGAATCGCTCCGTGTTAGCTCCTTCTTCAATGCCTCCAGCTTCTTCTGCAAAAGCCTGATGAGGGGAATGACCTGACTCAGGCTGGCAGTGTCTGAACTGACTTCACGTGTGGCAAGTTCAAAGGGCATCAGAACCTTGCACAACGTTGAAATCATTCTCCACTGCACTTGAGACAGGTGCATTCCATCTCCTATATCGTGCTCAATTGTATAGGCTTGAATGGCCTTTTGCTGCTCCTCCAACCTCTGAAGCATATAGAGGGTTGAATTCCACCTCGTTACCACTTCTTGCTTCAGATGATGGCAGGGCAGGTTCAGTAGTTTTTGGTGGTGCTCCAGTCTTCTGTACGTGGTGCCTGTACGCCGAAAGTGTCCCGCAATTTTTCTGGCCACCGACAGCATCTCTTGCACGCCCCTGTCGTTTTTTAAAAAATTCTGCACCACCAAATTCAAGGTATGTGCAAAACATGGGACGTGCTGGAATTTGCCCATATTTAATGCACACACAATATTGCTGGCGTTGTCCGATGCCACAAATCCACAGGAGAGTCCAATTGGGGTAAGCCATTCCGCGATGATCTTCCTCAGTTGCCGTAAGAGGTTTTCAGCTGTGTGCGTATTCTGGAAAGCGGTGATACAAAGCGTAGCCTGCCTAGGAAAGAGTTGGCGTTTGCGAGATGCTGCTACTGGTGCCGCCGCTGCTGTTCTTGCGGCGGGAGTCCATACATCTACCCAGTGGGCTGTCACAGTCATATAGTCCTGACCCTGCCCTGCTCCACTTGTCCACATGTCCGTGGTTAAGTGGACATTGGGTACAACTGCATTTTTTAGGAGACTGGTGAGTCTTTTTCTGACGTCCGTGTACATTCTCGGTATCGCCTGCCTAGAGAAGTGGAACCTAGATGGTATTTGGTAACGGGGGCACACTGCCTCAATAAATTGTCTAGTTCCCTGTGAACTAACGGCGGATACCGGACGCACGTCTAACACCAACATAGTTGTCAAGGACTCAGTTATCCGCTTTGCAGTAGGATGACTGCTGTGATATTTCATCTTCCTCGCAAAGGACTGTTGAACAGTCAATTGCTTACTGGAAGTAGTACAAGTGGGCTTACGACTTCCCCTCTGGGATGACCATCGACTCCCAGCGGCAACAACAGCAGCGCCAGCAGCAGTAGGCGTTACACGCAAGGATGCATCGGAGGAATCCCAGGCAGGAGAGGACTCGTCAGACTTGCCAGTGACATGGCCTGCAGGACTATTGGCATTCCTGGGGAAGGAGGAAATTGACACTGAGGGAGTTGGTGGGGTGGTTTGCGTGAGCTTGGTTACAAGAGGAAGGGATTTACTGGTCAGTGGACTGCTTCCGCTGTCACCCAAAGTTTTTGAACTTGTCACTGACTTATTATGAATGCGCTGCAGGTGACGTATAAGGGAGGATGTTCCGAGGTGGTTAACGTCCTTACCCCTACTTATTACAGCTTGACAAAGGGAACACACGGCTTGACACCTGTTGTCCGCATTTCTGGTGAAATACCTCCACACCGAAGAGCTGATTTTTTTGGTATTTTCACCTGGCATGTCAACGGCCATATTCCTCCCACGGACAACAGGTGTCTCCCCGGGTGCCTGACTTAAACAAACCACCTCACCATCAGAATCCTCCTGGTCAATTTCCTCCCCAGCGCCAGCAACACCCATATCCTCCTCATCCTGGTGTACTTCAACACTGACATCTTCAATCTGACTATCAGGAACTGGACTGCGGGTGCTCCTTCCAGCACTTGCAGGGGGCATGCAAATAGTGGAAGGCGCATGCTCTTCACGTCCAGTGTTGGGAAGGTCAGGCATCGCAAACGACACAATTGGACTCTCCTTGTGGATTTGGGATTTCAAAGAACGCACAGTTCTTTGCGGTGCTTTTGCCAGCTTGAGTCTTTTCAGTTTTCTAGCGAGAGGCTGAGTGCTTCCATCCTCATGTGAAGCTGAACCACTAGCCATGAACATAGGCCAGGGCCTCAGCCGTTCCTTGCCACTCCGTGTGGTAAATGGCATATTGGCAAGTTTACGCTTCTCCTCCGACAATTTTATTTTAGGTTTTGGAGTCCTTTTTTTTCTGATATTTGGTGTTTTGGATTTGACATGCTCTGTACTATGACATTGGGCATCGGCCTTGGCAGACGACGTTGCTGGCATTTCATCGTCTCGGCCATGACTAGTGGCAGCAGCTTCAGCACGAGGTGGAAGTGGATCTTGATCTTTCCCTAATTTTGGAACCTCAACTTTTTTGTTCTCCATATTTTATAGGCAGAACTAAATGGCACCTCAGGTAAACAATGGAGATGGATGGATTGGATACTAGTATACAATTATGGACGGACTGCCACGGTTAGGTGGTATAAAAAAACCACGGTTAGGTGGTATATATTATAATAATAATACAATTATGGATGGACGGACTGCCTGCCGACTGCCGACACAGAGGTAGCCACAGCCGTGAACTACCGCACTGTACACTGGTTGATAAAGAGATAGTAGTATACTCGTAACAACTAGTATGACACTATGACGACGGTATAAAGAATGAAAAAAAAACCACGGTTAGGTGGTATATATTATAATAATAATACAATTATGGATGGACGGACTGCCTGCCGACTGCCGACACAGAGGTAGCCACAGCCGTGAACTACCGCACTGTACACTGGTTGATAAAGAGATAGTAGTATACTCGTAACAACTAGTATGACACTATGACGACGGTATAAAGAATGAAAAAAAAACCACGGTTAGGTGGTATATATTATAATAATAATACAATTATGGATGGACGGACTGCCTGCCGACTGCCGACACAGAGGTAGCCACAGCCGTGAACTACCGCACTGTACACTGGTTGATAAAGAGATAGTAGTATACTCGTAACAACTAGTATGACACTATGACGACGGTATAAAGAATGAAAAAAAAACCACGGTTAGGTGGTATATATTATAATAATAATACAATTATGGATGGACGGACTGCCTGCCGACTGCCGACACAGAGGTAGCCACAGCCGTGAACTACCGCACTGTACACTGGTTGATAAAGAGATAGTAGTATACTCGTAACAACTAGTATGACACTATGACGACGGTATAAAGAATGAAAAAAAAACCACAGTTAGGTGGTATATATTATAATAATAATACAATTATGGATGGACGGACTGCCTGCCGACTGCCGACACAGAGGTAGCCACAGCCGTGAACTACCGCACTGTACACTGGTTGATAAAGAGATAGTAGTATACTCGTAACAACTAGTATGACACTATGACGGTATAAAGAATGAAAAAAAAACCACGGTTAGGTGGTATATATTATAATAATAATACAATTATGGATGGACGGACTGCCTGCCGACTGCCGACACAGAGGTAGCCACAGCCGTGAACTACCGCACTGTACACTGGTTGATAAAGAGATAGTAGTATACTCGTAACAATTAGGATGACACTATGACGGTATAAAGAATGAAAAAAAAACCACGGTTAGGTGGTAGGTATATAATAATAAATAATACAATTCTGGTCGGACGGACTGCCTGCCGTGTGCCGACACAGAGGTAGCCACAGCCGTGAACTACCGCACTGTACACTGGTTGATAAAGAGATAGTAGTATACTCGTAACAATTAGGATGACACTATGACGGTATAAAGAATGAAAAAAAAACCACGGTTAGGTGGTAGGTATATAATAATAAATAATACAATTCTGGTCGGACGGACTGCCTGCCGTGTGCCGACACAGAGGTAGCCACAGCCGTGAACTACCGCACTGTACACTGGTTGATAAAGAGATAGTAGTATACTCGTAACAATTAGGATGACACTATGACGGTATAAAGAATGAAAAAAAAACCACGGTTAGGTGGTAGGTATATAATAATAAATAATACAATTCTGGTCGGACGGACTGCCTGCCGTGTGCCGACACAGAGGTAGCCACAGCCGTGAACTACCGCACTGTACACTGGTTGATAAAGAGATAGTAGTATACTCGTAACAATTAGGATGACACTATGACGGTATAAAGAATGAAAAAAAAACCACGGTTAGGTGGTAGGTATATAATAATAAATAATACAATTCTGGTCGGACGGACTGCCTGCCGTGTGCCGACACAGAGGTAGCCACAGCCGTGAACTACCGCACTGTACACTGGTTGATAAAGAGATAGTAGTATACTCGTAACAATTAGGATGACACTATGACGGTATAAAGAATGAAAAAAAAACCACGGTTAGGTGGTAGGTATATAATAATAAATAATACAATTCTGGTCGGACGGACTGCCTGCCGTGTGCCGACACAGAGGTAGCCACAGCCGTGAACTACCGCACTGTACTGTGTCTGCTGCTAATATAGACTGGTTGATATTTAAAGAGATATTAGTAGTATACAACAATACTATACTGGTGGTCAGGCACTGGTCACCACTCCTGCAGCAAAAGTGTGCACTGTTAATTAATATAATTGTACTCCTGGCTCCTGCTAACAACCTGCAGTGCTCCCCAGTCTCCCCCACAATTAATTATAAGCTTTTAATTTATACATTGATGACTGTGCAGCACACTGGGCTGAGCTGAGTGCACACAGACTGAGTCACACTGTGTGACTGACTGTGCTGTGTATCGTTTTTTTTTTCAGGCAGAGAACGGATATAGCAGAGAGAAGTGAACGGATATATTATATTAAATAAAAGTTAACTAGCAACTGCACTGGTCACTGACTGTGGTAAACTAACTCTGTCTGCGACTCTGCACAATCTCTCTCTATCTAATCTATCTATCTCTATTCTAATGGAGAGGACGCCAGACACGTCCTCTCCCTATCAATCTCAATGCACGAGTGAAAATGGCGGCGACGCGCGGCTCCTTATATAGAATCCGAGTCTCGCGATAGAATCCGAGCCTCGCGAGAATCCGACAGCGTCATGATGACGTTCGGGCGCGCTCGGGTTAACCGAGCAAGGCGGGAAGATCCGAGTCGCTCGGACCCGTGGAAAAAAAAGTGAAGTTCGTGCGGGTTCGGATTCAAAGAAACCGAACCCGCTCATCTCTAATTATGATTGCTATTTGCCAACGGTTCCCTTACTTTAATGTTATATATTGCCTCCGCATTATTTGTTATCACCAGGTCCAGTGTGTTGTTATTCCTAATTATTTGGGACAGATAGTTATCTTTTAGTATGTTTAAAAACCTATTACCCCTAGCCGTACTACATGACTCCAATGACCAATTTATGTTAGGATAATTAAAGTCCCCCATAACCAACATATCAGCATTTGCTACTGCCTTTACAATTTGCTGGTGGAGTTGCGATTCCGCAGCAACACTAATATCTGGCGGTTTATCGCATGCCCCTATTAGTAGTTTCTTTGTATATTTACTCCCAAGTTTTATTTCCACTCATAATGACTCAATGTGATCTTTACTACCCTCACAATCAATTTCCCTTTGGTATGATTTAAGGATGGAGTTAACATAGAGACAAACTCCTCCTCCCCTTTTGTTTTCCCTGTCTTTTCTGAAAAGTGTGTAGCCCTCCAATCATGGGACTCATCCCACCATGTTTCCTTGATACCTATGATATCATATCGCTTACTCATTGCCAATAGTTCCAATTCTCCCATTTTGCCAGATAGGCTTCTTGCATTTCTTAATAGACACTTTAGATTATTAGCTCTTAACCCAGTTATATAAATTTTTTGCCCTGAAGGACACTTCTTATTTGTGTCCTTCAGGGATCTACTACTTTGTTTAATTTTTTTAAAGCCCTTTTTCTCCTCCCCCTTCTCCACCCTCATCGATTTTACTACGCCCCCCTTGCTATTCTCATTGAGTGTACTATTCAATATTTCTGCTCTCTCCCCCCAGACACCTAGTTTAAAAACTCCTCCAGCTTTCTAACCATCCTACCCTCCAGCACTGTTGCCCCCTCCCCAGATGCAATCCATCCCGGCAAAAAAGATGGCACCTAACCAAGAAGTCTGCCCAATGCTCCAAGAAGTGAAATCCCTCCTTCCTGCACCAATCTCTCAGCCACACATTAACCTCCCTAATCTCCCTCTGTTTTCCTGGGCTAGCGTGTGGCACTGGTAATAATTCGGAGAATATTACCTTAGATGTCGTTTGCTTAAGCTTACAATTTAAATCCCTTTAATGTTTTTTAAGGACATCACATCTACCACTGACTTTGTCGTTAGTGCCAATGTGCACCAAGACTGCCGGGTCTTTCCCAGCCCCTCCCAATAATTTGTCTATCCGCTCCGCGATGTGTCATACCCGAGCACCCGGAGACTAAGCCGTGTTAGGGTTGTGCATGCACAGGAGGCATATGGCAGAGGTTGCACCTCAGTGGAGAGCTGCTGTAACAGAAGCAGCACAAAGAGCTGCAGTGTGCTCCGGCCAAGGGCACTCTGAGAGAGAGGGGGGCCCGGGGTTCCATTCCCTCCCTTAATCCAGCTTTGCATAAAGTATACTGTTATAATGATTTTGCTCAACAAAATGAATTCTCACCAGTGCATATCAATGTGCCTATTCAAGACTTTGTAATAACAGCCCTCTCTCTGCCTACTGCCAGTGCAAACTGCAGCCATCTTTTTTAGTAATCAAATAATAGTATTATATAACTCCATATACTATATGAGGTTATATGGGTATATAGGGTATGTGGGAATAGATGGATAAAATACTGAGTGGCCACATTATTATGATTAACAGACAATTTTATGCAAAGTACAGTAGCTATGTCATTGATAATGCTGACATAGGATGTTTGAATCTGTATAAGAATGGAATGGCGAAAGTAGCATTGACTAATAAAGTGTATCACACATGATAAAAGTAAATGAGGTACTGTATACAACACAATCTGAAAGACTCTGAATGTGGAATGATTGTTGGCAATCGCAGCAGTGGTGACACTGATAACAGACTTTGGGGCAGATGTACTAAACATTGGAGACTGATAAGCGCAGAGTTAAACTGTCAACCAATCAGCTTCTAACTGTTATATTTTCAAACCTAGCCTGTAACATGGCAGTTAGGAGCTGATTGGCTGGTATGTATTGCTCTCCAAGGCTAAGTACATCTTTCCCTTTATCTTTATCAGTTGGGCCCTACTTGACCCAGGAGTTCTCATGTAAATTGGTCCTGGAGTCTCCTTGTTATTTGTTTATACCAATGGTTGAGGAACCTGTGGCCCTCCAGCTGTTGTTGAACTACACATTCCAGCATGGCCTGCAACAGTTTTAGCATAGCCAAATAGCAAATCTGTAGCAGGGCATGCTGGGATGTGTACTTCAAGAACATTCTCAAGCCCTTATGTTCTACTTTGTCTAAAATATTCTTTTTGTTTGAAGACTATTTTGTCCGTTTCTTACTTAAATTTTAAATAAAATGTTTAAATTTTTTTTATAAAAAAATTTGGCACAATGGTAATATTACTAATGTAATACTTTTATTACAGTATAACGATAGTGTTATGTGTTATGTAGGAGTTAATTAAAGCATGCTGGTTGACACCTGTTGTACACCTAATGTAAAAGGTGTAAAAGGTTAAAAAAAACAACAACTTTGGAATGTACAGTATGTACATATGTAAAATATACAAATTCAAAATTTTGGTAGCCAAATTATTTATATGTGCATGTAAGTGTATTTTATGTTACAATGTAAGCAAAGCATTAAACATAGTAAAACTAAATAATTACCATAGTAAAGTTACAAAAACCTGACAAGCTTTCCATGACAATTTGAACAATATAAATACATTTTCTGAAACAAAAGTTTATTTCTATTAGGCATATGTGAATCCATATGAAAAAAATCCATATGAAAAAAAAAACTACAACCCTTCACACTAACATGCAGGGGGACACACTGTACGCCCTGTACAGTGTGTCCCCCTGCATGTTAGTGTGAAGGGTTGTAGTTTTTTTTTCATATGGATTTTTTTCATATGTATTCACATATCACATATGGATCCTGCCCCCCCTCACTAAACAGCAGTGCACTCGTATGATAAAGGTAGCCCCCTGCCTACGCAGCCTAGCTGCGAAGGCAGATGAAGGGCCGCCATCTTTTGGGTTGCAACAGCCCCAACCTGCCCCACAAAGTCCAGACACACCTGTGTTGTCCAGATGGCGCCCCTCAAATGGTTGTCGATGCCCACAAAATGCCACATCAACACCTTGTCACCGCCCCCCCATCAGGTGATCATAGTTTAAGTCCTTGCACACGTGCGCACCAGCGAGCGCACATTCGCACATTTGCTGAAATCGCCTAATAGTGGTTTCAGCACACCTGAGTGTCCCCCAGAGATTACCAGTTAACAGTGTTGCATAAATTATGTTCAAAGAAAGAACCACCAAAGAACCATGCAAAGGCCTACTGAGCCTAATGCTAAATTTGGTCTTGCAAACTATATGGCTTCAAGATAATTGCTAATTCTAAAACAAATAGCAGAAACTTGTGTATGCTTTCTGGATGACAAAGGCAAATTAAATAGTATTATTTGCCAAAATATCAAAACTATCACGTCTCTGAGAAATGTAACTAACATCTCTTTTTCAGAGGTGATTGATTCCTTTTCTTCTTCTTATAAGAAGAAACTTATATTTTCTGATGTATTATAGACAAATAATATTTGACAGACTGTCTGCTGCTGCTAGATCTGATGATATTGTGCTAGAAAATGTGAGAAGGTTCAATTTGTTGGAATTGCTTAAAGGTGCATTTTTCCCCATTGCAAGTGAGCTTGATACATTTAATGATTCATTTTCAGACCAATGACTGCCACCCTTCAGCCAGATTTGACAAAAATGTGGTTAAACCTTTAACTTGAAGGGGATTGATTTCTGCAGGTGGCTTTCTGTTACAGAATGGAAATGAAAGCAAGTATAGTATTTACACAGTATACAAATAAGGAACAATACAGCAAGGAACTTTGAACGATCTTTTAGCTTTTACAGTTTTCAGTGGAATAACATACATAGTTCAATAGGAGTCAGAAAAAACATGGGGCCTAATTCAGATCTGATTGCAGCAGCAAATTTGTTAGCAGATGGGCAAAACCATGGGGGTAATTCCAAGTTGATCGCAGCAGGAAATTTTTTAGCAGTTGGGCAAAACCATGTGCACTGCAGGGGAGGCAGATATAACATGTGCAGAAAGAGTTAGATTTGGGTGGGTTATTTTATTTCTGTGCACGGTAAAGACTGGCTGCTTTATTTTTACACTGCAAATTAGATTGCAGATTGAACACACCACACCCAAATCTAACTCTCTCTGCACATGTTATATCTGCACCCCCTGCAGTGCACATGGTTTTGCCCAACTGCTAACAAAATTCCTGCTGCGATCAACTTGGAATTACCCCCCCATGTGCACTGCAGGGGGAGGCAGATATAACATGTGCAGAGAGAGTTAGATTTAGGTGGGGTGTGTTCAAACTGAAATCTAAATTGCAGTGTAAAAATAAAGCAGCCCATATTTATCCTGCACAGAAAACAAAATAACCCACCCAAATCTAAATCTCCCTGCAAATGTTATATCTGCCCCCCCTGCAGTGCACATGGTTTTGCCCAACTGCTAACAAATTTGCTGCTGCGATCAGATCTGAATTACCCCCATAATCACATGGCCTGACTTGAAAAAGACCCAATCTGGGGTCAAAACACGTTGGCAGGAGGTGAAAGCAGGACTTGTGTAGCAGAGAGTATGGACAGGTCCCCCATGCAGAGCTGAACGGGGAGAGCAGTTATACAAACTCCAGGTTCTGGTGGTGGCAGCACGGATTCCGGAGGATCAGTTATACGGAAGTGGAGAAACAGCTTAAAGCCCACACTGAGTGAAAGGAGTGAGAGTACCATCAATCCATTATAGTGGAGTGCGGCGCGGTGACGAGGTGATAGATCCGCCTGTTCAGAACACCAGAGCATCACCAAGCAGCAGGGGTGAGAGCCCAGGGAAGCACACCCTGACATTTGGATAAAGACAAAAGAGGGGAGCAAAAATGCTGATTAATCTGTCCAGTGTTTGAAAGGGCGATATATCACCCATCTAGAAACCAGTGACATAGTGCAGGGTAATCTTGGGATTTCCATCTTCCATGCCATTAACGAGATCATCACAATGAAAAGGAATCCAGATTTTGTGGGGTGAGCCCTCTTCCTCTCTGCTATATTTTGTTAAATTTTGCATTTAAGGAGTTCCTAACATAAGTGGAACTATGATGTTGCGTTTTTTAATTTGTCTTTCTATAAATAAAATGAACATTTTATTTTTGGAATGAGACTATATATTTCATTGTGAAAGAACTATGTTTACGGCTGGATGCTAGAAGGAGATAATCATTTATTGTAACAATTTTTGTTGGTGGAATACTTGAGAACACAAATATTTGGTACATTGTAGACTGCATTGAAACATTATATCTTGTGGAAATCATATATAGAACAGCAGTGCTTTTGACAATCTCTTTTTGGACTTAATTTTTTTCTTGTGAGTGGTGAGTTGGAATTACTTAAGAGACACAAAAGCTGCAGCTGTTAGTGCTTAAGTAGCTCTTCCTAATATTGGTAGCACAAACACTGATTTGTAGACTGTTACTGTATGTTTCATGCTGTACAGTTAGGATAATGGATCCATCACTTAACCACTTAACTAATATTTTTTCCAAAAACCGCTCATAAATTGTCTGCGTTTTGATGTGCCTGGATTTGAAAAAACAAAAGTAAAATTTGTGCAAACATTGATGGTCGGAACATTGCGACCATCGCGACTCCAGTTTTCCGGCACGTGATCCACTCTACAGTCTTGGGGACAGGGCTGGATTAAGCCTTGAGGGAGCTCGGGGCACTTAAGACAGGAGGTCCGTTCCTGCATATTCTCAGCCGGTAACCTGTCCAGTTCTACTGTATTCCTCAGCTGTCAGCCAGTCCGGTAAAGCAGCATCTCTTCAGCCAGTAGTCAGTCCGGTACAGCTGTATTCCTCAGCCGGTAGCCAGTCTGGTCCAGCAGCATCTCTTCAGCCAGTAGCCAGTCCGGTCCAGCTTTATTCCTCAGCCGGTAGCCAGTTCGGTCCAGCAGCATCTCTTCAGCCAGTAGCCAGTCCAGTCCAGCTGTATTCCTCAGCCGATAGCCAGTTCATCCAAGCAGCATTTCTTCAGCAGGTAGCCAGTCTGATCCAGCTGTATTCCTCAACTGGTAGCCAGTCCAGTCCAGCTTTCTTCAGCCGGTAACCAGTCCGATACATTACCACTGCGTGTGGTTTTCATGTCCTTGAACTCATATCAAACTCATATCAAAGGAAGTTCTCACTGCTACCCAAATCCCATGCGTAAGAGCTATATTTAGCCTCCTCGACTCCAGCTTCAAGCCTCAGACCCTGGACGTCAGTCATCACCTGTCCCAGGTAACCTTGTACACAAAACCGTGGCATTCACTGCCTGAACTTCCCTCTTAATATATGACTGTTGTCAGCTCTGTTGAACTATTTAATTGATAAGAATGGTATTTCAACAGAGGTGATTGCAATCATAAATTAGGAGGGAATTCCAGGTAGGGAGCATATTATCCCTCCTGAAAGGGGACATGTTGGGAGGTATGGATTGTGTCTAGTAAATGTAAACCAATGGTATATATTACATTTAAACTATTAACAGCACCACCACTACTCAGGATCCCCAAGAAATGGCACGACAATTTTGACAGTTTTACGAGTCCCTGTACAGCCTCTCTCAGAACCCCACTGCCCCACCTCCGACTATAGCTTTTATCAATCAATATTTAGATTCCTGCTCTCTTCCTAAACTCTCCGCAACTCAACTTCCCTCCCTTAACTCTGCGATTACCGATGAGAAAATTACTGCAGCTATTAAACTGCTCCACCATTCAGCGGCACCAGGCCCTGACGGCTTCACTGCTCTCTATTACAAAAAGTTTTCTGACTCTCTATTCCCCATGCTTCAACTACTTTTTAATTCATTGTTGGAAGGCAGATCGCTCAATGATGCCACCACCATGGACAACATAATTGTGATTCCAAAACCCAAATGGGATCCTGCAGGGTTGGGAAACTACCGGCCAATCTCCCTTTTGAACATCCATCTCAAACTTTTTGCTAAAATACTTGCCACCTGTCTAGCTCCCATACTACCCTCCCTGGTCCACCCAGATCAGGTTGGTTTTATTCCCAACAGGCAAGCCTCAGACAACATGAGACGTTTTATAAATGTCATTCATATAGCGACAGAACAATCACTATCGACTCTGGTGGTGGCACTCGATGCAAAAAAAGCCTTTGACAGAGTGGCTTGGCCCTTTTTGCAACAAACTCTCATAAATATGGGGTTTGAGTGGGCCTTTCTTCAGGGTGTTGATTCACTTTACCATAAGCTTCGGTTCTAGTAAAATGGCTTTTACTCTGAGCCTTTTCTAATTACTAATGGTACCTGTCAAGGCTGTACTCCTTCGCCACTGCTGTTCGCCCTCATAATGGAGCCACTAACCGCAAAGATAGGGCTTAATCAGAATATCACGGGTATCGAGGTAGGACACACAGATTACAAGATAGAGTTTTATGCTGATGATGTGATCTTGATGCTGACCAATCCCCATCTCTCCCTTCCAACCCCATTCGAAGAGGCTCGCACGTATGTCCTATACTCAAATTATAACATCAACACTGACAAAACTAAATTCCTGGATTTAAACATATCCCAATCGGACCTCCATTTTTTTTACAAGCTGATTATACTTCTAGATGGCAACCCAGCAAACTTAAGTACTTGGGAGTCTATCTCACCAAATCTTACAAACAGTTATATGCTGTTAACTTTCCGAGGTTGCTGGCTTCCATAAATCGGATCTATCTTCTTGGGACAACCAATTCATCTCCTGGTTCGCTCGCATGGCGGCTGTCAAGATGAACTTCCTCCCCCACCTGTTATCTGTCAAACACTCCCAATCCATGTCCCTGCAATGAGTCTTATACATCTTCAACGGGACATTTCTGATTGCATTTGGGCTGGAAAAATGCATATATTACAGATACACCAAATCTCTGTGGGCATCCCTGATCTCCTCAAGTATTTTCGAGCAGTTCAATTGACTTCTTACGCACACTGGCATGCCCCCCCGAACCAAAGGGATATGGATTTCCTTTCAAGCTCACATACTCTCCTTCTACTCTTTTGTGGCGTTCTCCTTCTAGCAGACTTCTACTTCCTCCCTTACTACAATACGGTTCACATTATCCACCTGGGACTTCTGCTCTCAATTTTATAAACTTTGCTCATTTCATCCACTCCTGGTTCCTCCTTGGAATAACCCACCTTTTCCCCAGGTACTATATGGACCATAGTCAATTTAATCTTTGAAACTGCCATAATATCCTCTTTCCTCCCAACACTGCTCCTCTACATACTTTCCCAGACTTTGCTAGTATACAATCCCACTTTACACTTCCACCAGGCCTGGCAACTGAGGGGGACAAAGAGGACACCCATATAGGGTCAGAGGGATCCCAAGGTACAGTAACACAAAATGGCTCAGCAGCGCTTAGTGACACTTTTTAAAGTGCCCGCTTCACCAGCCCGCCTACTAACTAACTAAAAAACAAATTAACCATGTGACTGTAGCATCCCCCAATGTGCCCCCTCCAATTACCTGTCACTTGGTTTATTCCCTGTGGTGTCTGCATCATGATGCTGACGTCATCCTGCATCAGTACTTCCTTGCCACCGCCACCACGAGGATCAGTGCTGAGTCCAACAGGTGTGCTGCCCAACCTTCTACAGGACACACTATCAGTGTCACAGACTCGGTGAGTGATGGGGGATTTACAGGCAGAAGCAGACACCATGGCTGTTCTTCCTAGCACCCTCACCAGTCTGACAGTCTGTAATGATTTTAATAAACATATATATATATATATATATATATATATATATACACAGATAGATACATTAGATGTGCTAATATAGTTTATTGTCTGTGTATATAATTATTGATACACTTTTTGCAAATGGTGACTCAATGTTGCAATATTAAAATACAATGAATAGGAAACTACCATCACATTGGATACCTGAAAATTTATTTCTGGTATGAAAACGGAGGTATTAAAATACGTTATTTTTAAAACATGATACAAAAGAGAGTGTATCATACAGCATACATAGTTACATTCATAACCTGCCTATGTCAAAAGAGTGCATTGTTGGGCTATCACCTCACCCTTACGGGTGTGAGCTCTTAGGTGAAATCCTCTTTTGGCGATACAGGTGATTATACAATAGATCCAAGAACGACCCATAACTGCTATTTGAAATCTGTTTGCAGCATTAAACTTTTCATCAAATTCTGATGTTGTTTGACATGTTACACGACTCCCTTTCCATTTGAAAAAACTGACTTAGATTCAAGATGGCCGATTTCAAGATGGAACCCATGTTCGGTACATACCCTAAAAGATAGCCCACCTCACCCATACCTTAGTGGAGTATTCAGTTTTCCCATTTCCTGCACAGTTTTTTAAACAAAAGGGTGTACTGTATATGTATGTATGTATACATATATATTAGAGATGAGAGGGTTCACATCTCAGAGATCCGAACCCTCCCGAACTTCACAATCCGAGCCAGGATCCAAGCCCGACTCAGGACTTCCCGCATGACTCGGATCCCAGAACGAGGCAAAACATCATCATCCCGCTGTCGGATTCTCCTGGGTTTTGGATTATTATTATCATTTATTTATATGGCGCCACATGTGATCTGAGGCGCCAACTTACAGAGTAAACAAATAAGCAAAACGTGAAGACAGTGACTTACAGTTAAATACACTATAGGACAAGCAGAGGGTATATAAACATAGCTGCGTCAGTAAACAGCACTTATTAGAGTGGCAGAAAACCGAAGGATTTGGTGCCATCAAAAGGAGTATTGAAAATAAGATAGGTTAACTAAGAGACGTAAAAGCACATGAGGGAAGAGGACCCTGCTCATGAGAGCTTACATTCTACACGGGAGGGGCACACAAACAGGGGTGACACAGATGGGGTAGAAAGTGAGCGTTGGCCACAGAAGGCTTAGGATGAGAGATGGTGGGTTCGGTGAAGAAGTGTGTCTTGAGAGCCCATTGGAAGTTTTGTAGAGAGGTGGAGAGTCTGAGGGGGAGAGATAGAGAATTCCAGAAAAAGGGAGCAGCGCGTGCAAAATCATGGAGGTAATCAGAAGACAGGAGAGGTGGCGTACATTAGCATGGCGTAGAGGACGGGCGGGAGTGTAAAGAGATAAGGTCAGAGATCTAGCTGGGAGAGGAGTGGGTGAGGGCTTTGTAAGTGAGTGTGAGAAGCTTGAAATGGATTCTGAAGGGTAAGGGGAGCCAGTGAAGGGCTAGTAAAAAAGGGGAGGTGGATTTAGTGCGTTTGGTGAGAAAGATGATCCGGACAGCAACATTGAGAATAGATTGGAGTGGAGAGATGTATGTGTTAGGGATGCCAGTCAGGAGGAGATTACAGTAGTCCAGTCTGGAAATGACCAGTGGATAAGGGTCTTAGTGGCATCCTGGGTGAAAAAGGGTCTGATTCTGGAAATATTTTTTAGATGAAAATGACAGGTTTGTGATAGGTGCTGAATGTGTGGTTTGAAGGAGAGGGAGGAGTCAAGGATTACTAAAAGACAGCGCACTTGGGGGCCAGAAGAGATAGTCGTGCCATCTATAGATAATGAAATTGTGGGTGGTGAGCAGAGGCGTAACTAGGGTTTTCGGAGCCTAGGGCAAGATGAAGAGTGGCGCCCCACCCCCAAAAAACAACAAGAAAACATAAAATCAACTAAGTGTGCTTGTCAATGGGCGTGGACATGCACCAGAAGGGGCATGGTCACATACCAGATGGGGCATGGCCACTGAAAATGGGGTGTGCCACCATCACCTAACCCGTGTCGCCTCTCAGCACACTATCACCTCCTCCTGCGTTGTCTCTCAGCACACTATCACCCATCCCTTGTGTCGTCTCTCAGCACACTATCACGTACCCCTTGTGTCGTCTCAGCACACCTTCATTCACAGTGCCAGATACACATTGCCCCACAGTGCCAGATACACAAATGCCCCACAGTGCTAGATACATATTACCCCACAGTGCCAGATACACATATGCCCCAGACGGTGCCAGATACACATATGCCCCCAGCGGTGAGAGATAAACATATGTCCTCATAGTGCCAGATACACATATGCCCTCTGGTGCCAGATATACAAATGTCCCCAGCGGTGCCGGATACACATATGCCCCCAGTGGTGCCAGATACATATATGCCCCCAGCGGTGCCAGATACATATGCCCCCAGCGGTGCCAGATAAATATGCCTCCAGTGGTGCCAGATACATATGCCACCAGCAGTGCCAGATACATATATGGCCCCAGTGGTGCTAGATACATATGCCCCCAGCTGTGCCAGATACATATATGCCCTCAGTGCTGCCAGATACAAAAATGAGGGGAAGAGAGCACAGCATGTTTCTCTCCTGTGCCTTACTCACTGTGTCTCTGGCTGTCAACCAATCAAAGCTCACGGGCCGGCAGCCAATCAAGAGCCAGTCCACGAGCTCTGATTGGCTGACAGCCGAGAGACCTTTTAAATGACGGGGACACAGTGAGGGGCAGGAGAGACATGCACTGCGCTCTCCTCCCTTCAGCGTCAGAGATGGGAATTGGCGGCATCAGCAGCAGCAGAAGGCATGTGTGCCGGACATTAGGGGGGGCCTGTGCGCACCAGGCACCCCCCCGTGCGCACGCCTATGAGTAGCGGGGGCCAGTGGCAAATGCAGGATTTCCAAAGGGGGGTTTCCAAATGAAGTCCACAATCTCCCACTCTGCGGAAGATTGGAGCATGTGCAGGAGTTTGGGGAAGTGGTAAAAGTGCCTAATAACAACCCTGGGCATTAATGTAAACATTGGTCTTTTTATACACTGGATACTGTATATAGTATAGGCTGTACAAATATTTAAATAATGTAAATAAGAGGCCAGAAAACGTAAAACCTCCTCTCCTTCATCACTCTGTTCCTTCTCTCACACTCCAGCCACATTCTCTCCTCCATCACCCTGTTCCTTCTCTCACACTCTGGCCTTCCTCTCATCTATTACCCTGCTCCTTCTGTTTGGACAAAATATATACAGTATATATATATATTCCACTCGAAATTCCTGGAAAAATTATCTGAAAACTTATAGATATAAATATCATATACAATAAAAAATGTTTCATCTTATTGCAAATTGTAACATGAAACACAGCTTTTGAATGAAACAAATATGTGAGAATACATCTGTACCCTAGCACACTAATTGCAGAGACTATTGTCTTGAAATATAGTATGTAATATTACCAATGGTTAGGGTGCGCACCATGGGAATTAACTGCATACAGGCAAGATCCACCCATCAGGTTCGGTCATTAACTTAGAATGTAATTGTTGAGAGAACAGTGAAATACATGTGTAAGCAGCACACCAGGCTGACTGTATACAGTATGGTGTAACTGTGGACAGTTACAACATACATAAACCCAGTACCACAGACTTAACTCACCCTGTCCAGACTTCAACACCTCTGCTCCGGAGGCTTCACATAATTTCTTGCCACACCCCTCAGTCTGTGATTGGCAGATTCACCTTCACCACAGTATACTCCTCCAGCCAATCAGAGTAAAAAAAAAAAAAAAGTGATTGCCCTATAACGTGGATGCCTGTTACCATGATCTGCTGGGATAGTTAATTAGTTTGCCGATGTCAGTCTGTAGAGCTGTGGCTCTCTCCACCTCTGCTCTTCTAAACTGCAGTTGCACACTGCAAAGTTCCTGTCCCTCACCTCACAGAGGGGATACAGTATCAGCTCCGAGGTGTGACGGGCACCACCTCGGACACATGCGGCTGTGGTACAGTTATGAGGGCACTCAGTAACTACAGTATTCAAGTTGCAGCCCTCTCCTCACGTACCTCCACCGCCCTTTGCAGCCCGTGCAGTGTATGTGGTGCAGTACACTAAACCAGGGCGCAGGCTGCCTGTTATTGCTGCAGTGATTCACCACAGAAACAGCAGAGAGAGTGTCATGAGCACGTCCCGGTATACAGTAGCTCCTCCTACACACTCAGCCAGCCCCACAGCCTGCCTCAGTGACAGCAGTCAGTGTGATAGGAGGCTGCTGAGGTAGCCGCACAGAATGGGGCTCAGTTTAAAAATAAATAAATAAAAATCGGTTAGCTGCGGTGATAGATCGGCTTGCAGGACAGGTTTATAGATACTCGGAACCCCCCCCCCCCTGCATGCGCGCATGGGGGCAAGTGGGCATGATGCTCTGGCTGCCGGCGTCGCCACCCTCTGCTGGGCCTGCCAAGGCGCCCAGAGCACGTACCCTGCTCCACCCCCCTTAGTTACGCCTCTGGAGGGGAGGTTGTGCAGGAGGGCGGGAAGATGATCAGCTCAGTCTTAGACATGTTAAGTTTAAGAAAGCGCTGGGACATCCAAGAAGAAATAGCAGAGATACAGTTGGATAAACGAGTGAGGAGAGCAGGAGACAGGTCAGGGGAGGAAAGATAGATTTGAGTATCATCAGCATACAGATGATATTGTAAGTCAAAAGAGCTAATGAGTTCTCCTAGAGAGGATGTATAGAGAGAGAAAAGGAGAGGACCAAGAACAGAGCCTTGGTGGACATATAAGCTCCATATAAGGAGCTGCGTGTCGCCGCCATTTTCACTCCAGACTTTGTAGAGTAAGGGAGACAGACCTCTGTCTCTAAGTGGATGGTGGCGTTGGGTGGGGTCAGTGTGTGCTCTTTAGGGGTGCTGTCCTGTGTGCTGTTAGGGGTGCTATACATAGTTACTGTCCTGAGGTGTCCTGTGCTATTTGGGGTGCTGTACAGGAGTGTTGCTGTCCTGTGGTGTACAGGGGTGCTGTCCTGTGCTGTTTGGGGTGCTGTACAGGTGTGCTTTGCAGTGGCACACGCAGGGGGGTTTCCAGTGGCACAGAAACCCCCCCCCCCTCACAACCAAATAAATTATAAAACCTGAGGAAAAAGAAAACCCTTCACACTATAGAACACAGAGCGGATGCACAAGCGCAGCCGCTCCCAATGGTGGATTGAAGGCGGAAGTGGGGGGGAGGGTGCACCCACACTACTCACTGCAGATCGGATCTGCAGCACTGCGCACCACACTTTACACTACAACACAGCTGCCGGCGCCACAGAGCAGTGTTGACTCCCGAGTGACGGCTCAGCTCTCCAATGGTATGAGAAGCTATGTGCAGCCTGTGGCTCAGTGACTGGCTGTGGGGAAGGAGGAGCCGGGAGGAACGGAGATCAAAGCTGCAGCAATGAGATTAGCCTACGAAGGTTGTTTGGAGGAAGAGAGGAATGTGCAGGTGCAGCTGAGCCAGACAGTGCAGTGCTAGCTCCTGCTGTCCAACAGAGAAAAAATGAGAGGCTACTGAAGTTTTTTTTTCATTGTCTAATTCTAATTGTACTGTACTTCACATATGAGAAACACACATTACTAAAAAATTAAACAAACTAAAGTTCCTTCCAAATAACAATTCTGGGGGTCCTATGTGTTAGAGCCCCACCCACTCCGAGTCTTCATAATAGCCAATTACTCTTGATAAGGCTTGATTGTAAAGAAGCACAATATATTTACTGTGTATAAAGATATATATGAGATGTAGTTACAATGCTGCCAGACAGGATCCCAGTGGTCGAAATACCGACGCTGGAATCCCAAAAGGGTAGGGCAGGGGTAGGTAGCAGGGGAGGGTTAGGGTACTTTCTGGGGGGCTGTTGGGATTCTGATGGTAGGGATGCTGCTGTCTGTATGACGAAAGTGGGCATCCCGACCATCGGTTTATCATACCGAATAAATTTGCCCCTGCCCTGTGTTGTTATGGGTGCTTTACATGGGTGTTGCTGTCCTGTGCTGAACAGGGGCACTGTTCTGTATGCTGTAAAAATAAAGGGGTGTTGTTAAAATACAGAGGTGCTGTGAAAATGCAGGGGTGCTGTGTCCCTGTTTTGTATGCTGTAAAAATACTGGGGTGTTGTTATAATACAGGGGTGCTGACCCTGTCCTGTATGCTGAAAAATACAGAGGTGCTGGCCCTGTCCTGTATGCTGTAAAAATACAGGGGTTTTGTTAAAATAAAGGGGTGCTGGCCCTATCCTGTATGCTGTAAAAATACAGGAGTGTTGTTAAAATACTGGGGTGCTGTGAAAATACAGGGCTGCTATGGCCCTATCCTGTATGCTGTAATAATACAGGGGTGTTGTAAAAATAAAGGAACACTGGACCAGTCCTGTATGCTGTAAAAATGCTGGAGTGTTGTTAAAATACAGGGGTGCTGGCCCTGTCCTGTATGCTGTAAAAATACAGGGGTTTTGTTAAAATACAGGGGTGCTTTGTCCCCATCCTGTATGCTGTAAAAATGCAGGAGTGCTGTGAAATACAGGGGTGCTATGGCCCTGTTCTGTGTGCTGTAAAAATACAGGGGCATTGTAAAAATACAGGGGTACTGTTAAAATAAAGGAACACTGGCCCTGTCCTGTATGCTGTAAAAATACAGGGGTGTTGTAAATAAAAAGGGGCACTGTTCTGTTTGCTGTAAAAATAAAGGGGCGCTGTTCTGTTTGCTGTAATAATAAAGGGGCACTGTCCAGTGAAATGGAGAACAAAAATTGTGAGGAAAAAATAGTGAAAGATCAGGAACCACTTCCTAGTACTAGTGCTGAAGCTGCTGCCACCAGTCATGACATTGATGATGCAATTCCATCAATGTCATCTACTAAGGCCGATGCCCAATATCATAGAGGCCATTTAAAATCCAAGAAGTAAAAATTAATAACAAAAAAAAATAAAAGAAATTATCTGATGAGAAATGTAAAATTTGCAATATGCCATTCACGACACGAAGTGGCAAGGAAAGGCTAAGGCCTTGGCTTATGTTCATGACTAGTGGTTCAGCTTCTCATGAAGATGGAAGCCCTCCTCTCTCTCGAAAAAATTTGCTGAGGAGGAAGTTGACAATGAGAATTCTGAAGGTGATCTGGTTTGTTTGAATATATTATAATATATTCACTACAATCCATCTGTAAACAAACAGCACATAGCTCAATACAGTCAGTAGTGGGTAGGATTGAGCGCAGCACTGTAATCTGTATCATTTGTTGCTTGATAGGCTGGTCACCTTTAAGTGCAGCAGCTCGTCCGAACAAGAAGGGACTCAGTGCGCAGTTAACCCCAGTTTTATTGTTTGAATAAGGCACCAGTGGAGACAGTTGTTGGCCATGGGATGAAAAAGCCCATTGTCATGCCTGGGTCAAATACCAAAAAATCCACCTCTTCGGTGTGGAATTATTTCTCTGTGAGGATCAGTATGAGGATGTAAACACTGAAAGGGGTGAGGAATTGGAGTATGAGGACAACATCTTGCCTCTGTAGTGCCAGTTTGTGCAAGAAGAGATTAATTGCGTCTTTTTTGGTGGGGGCCCAAACAAACCAATAATTTCAGCCACAATCATGGGGTAGACCTTGTCGCTGAAATTATTGGTTCGTTTAAGTGTGCATATCCTGTTTACACAATATAATGGTGGGTGGGAGGGTCCAAAGACAATTCCATCTTGCACTTCTTTACTTTCTCTGCCACATCATTCCAGGGGTGTTGCCACTCTACCCTATCAGTCCAGGGGTTCTGCCCCACTGCAGTTTAAGTCCAGGTGTGCTGCTGCCTGTCTGCTGTGTAATTCGCCAGCGGTGCTGCCTATGCTGCATAAGTCATGGGGTGCTGCCTATCTGCTGTATACGTCCAGGGGTGCTGCCTATCTGCTATATAAATCCAGAGGTAATGCCTATCTACTGTATAAGTCCAGAGGCACTGCCGTATAATTCAAGGGGTGCCCTGTCTGAAACCGCTCATCTCTAGTAGATATATCTTCTAGTGTGCACTGTGTACCCAGCATTAGAGAGAGGTTCTTCTCCATTATTTCATGTTAGGTACTCAAATGAATAACTCCAATTAGTCAACCTTAATTTTGATGTATTAATGTTCCACATTTTGGAATTATTTACAAGATGCGCACTTTTTGTACAGTGTTCTTTTCCTTTATTTTGTAAATGTTTTCTCCTTTATAATTGTATAATGTAAGTGCTGCGTAGGGTTATCGCAAGACCTTGCGGTGTTAGAAGAACAGATTTCAGTGATCTTGCAATGCATCAGCTTTCTATAGCACTGCAGCACTAGATGGGCCAGGAGATCCTGTGAGGCACAAATAAGGGCCCAGTATGGAGTCTCATAGCGGCTTACAGCCAGGAAGCTGTCTGGCTTGCCAGACTGAGGCATGCTGTTGGCCCAGAGGTTAACATTGCTTCTTCCCACAGTCCTACTTGTAATATGAAATAAGTTTGGACTAGAGTGGTAAGCTCAACTAGGGTAGGGCTCAATAACAAAAAAATCACTGCACAGTCCTGCTTAGTACTGTACCAAACCCACCCAAACTAATCTTGCCCGATTCGGGGCTGCTGTGGGAACTCACGAGGGGCTGCTAAAACATCTAAAGGGCTGCTTTATTTAAAATAAAATATGAATAAAATAAACAAGACACACATGCGTGTAACTGGGACACACAGGTCTGCTCACATGCGTGTAACTAGGAGCTGTGAAAAATGAAAATAAGGCATCTGCCACAAAATATGTAACTAAAAATGCAATAAAAAATGTAAAAAAAAGAAAACCACGAGATTTTCACAAAATATGTCTCCAGACTCCGTGGAGGGGAAAATATCCAATCTTGATCCTGTGGTATAAAACTGTTTATTTGCGTCACAACATAAAATCCGAGATTATCGTAATCTCTGGAAATGGAGAAGGGGGTACAAATACGGAGGCTTTGGCCCCTAGTTTTTCAGTTTGTCCAGTAATGTGTTAATTATATATTTGCTTGGTTAAAGTCCTTTTTGTTCCATACCAAGATAGGAGTGGAGATGAAAGCCTGTGTGTTGTTCCTGATTGCATGTGTCTCTGTAATTTTTAATCACCTTCTTGACACTGTCCTCTTCTTCTTGCCTCTTCTCATAATGTGAAAAGTCATCAAATATGTAGGTGGTATGTTTGTAGCTAGCTATGATTCTGAGAACTTGGCGAGCATTTTTCCAGGGGGACCACCTGTCGCTGAGATGATGGGTTTATTAAACCGTGCATGACCTGTTTAAACAACATAAGGGTGGGTAGGAGGGCCCAAGGATAATTCCATCTTGCACCTCTTTTTTTCTTTACATTATGTGCTCTTTGGGGCCTATTTTTTTTAAACTGCCATCCTGTCTGCCACTGCAGTGCCACTCCTAGATAGGCCACGTGTTTGTGCTGCCCAATTGTGTAGATTAGTTTAGTCATCCAGCTGCCTCCGTGCAACCTTTTGGTCTAAAAACAATATTGTGAGGTGTGAGGTGTCCAGAATAGACTGGAAATGAGTGGAAATTAATGTTATTGAGGTTAATAATACTGTAGGAACAAAACAAATTCTGTGATTTTAGCTGTTTTTATGTTTAAAAAATAAATAAATCCAGATCCAAAACCCGAAAGTGTGGTTTTGGCAAAACCAATCCAGATCCAAAATACGAATGGAGATCCAGATCCAAAACCAAAACACAAAACCTGAAAAGTGGCCGGTGCACATCTCTACTATATATATATATATATATATATAAATATATAGGGATGCTTGGTGGAGACCAGGGGTCGAGTGTGGTTAAGGAGGCCCAGAGATATCAGTGTACCGGGCCAGAAGATTTCTGTTGCCGTCCCTGTCTCCCACACATATGGCCTAATTCAAACCTGATCGCAGCATCAAATTTGTTAGCTAATGGGCAAAACCATGTGCACCGCAGATGTAACATGTGCAAAGATAGTTAGATTCGGGTGGGGTGTGTTCAAACTGAAATCTAAATTGCAGTGTAAAAATAAAGCAGCCAGTATTTACCCTGCATAGAAACAATATAACCCACCCAAATCTAACTCTCTCTGCACGTTTTATATCTGCCCACAATGCAGTGCACATGGCTTTGCTCATTAGCCAACAAATTTGCTGCTGTGATCAGGTCTGAATTAGGCACATGGGCCAGTATTTACAAAAAATCCGAGTTTGGCCGATTTGTGTTTTTTTTTTCTAAGTCCCAATCCGGGAATTCACTAAGCACCAATCTCGGCAGTGTTTGGACTATTCGTAATGGTTTGAATGACAACGTTCAGAAATACGAATAAATAGACCATCGGTCAAACGCGGCTGTTATTTCATAGAATACGGGCATTCACTATTCATTCGTATTTGGGTGTTAGTTTCTGAGTGCTCAAGTGCGGGTCTGTTTTTTTTCGATTCGTTAAAAAAAGCAGCAATAAAATAGACCTGCTTTTTCCAGTCGAGTTTGGATAACCATGCACGGATCAGTGAGATCTGTGCATGGTTATCTATGGGAAAGGGTCTGTTTAGTGTAAAATCTGGAAAAAAAATTGCGCGGGGTCCCCCCTCCTAAGCATAACCAGCCTCGGGCTCTTTGAGCCGGTCCTGGTTGAAAAAATATGGGGAAAAAAATGACAGGGGTTCCCCCATATTTAATCAACCAGCACCGGGCTCTGCGCCTGGTCCTGGTTCCAAAAATATGGGGACAAAAAGCGTAGGGGTCCCCCGTATTTTTGAAACCAGCACCGGGCTCCACTAGCTTGGGAGATAATGCCACAGCCGGGGGACTCTTTGATATCGGTCCCTGCGGCCGTGCCATTAAAACCCCAACTAGTCACCACTGGCCGGGGTACCCTGGAGGAGTGGGGACCCCTTCAATCAAGTGGTCCCCCCCTTCCAGCCACCCAAGGGCCAGGGGTGAAGCCCGAGGCTGTCCCCCCATCCAAGGGCGGCGGATGGGGGGCTGATAGCCTTGTTTTCAAAATGTGAATATTGTTTTTAGTAGCAGTACTACAAGTCCCAGCAAGCCTCCCCCGCAAGCTGGTACTTGGAGAACCACAAGTACCAGCATGCCGTGGAAAACCGGGCCCGCTGGTACCTGTAGTACTACTACTAAAAAAATACCCCAATAAAAACAGGACACACGCACCGTGACAGTACAACTTTATTACATACATGCACACCAACATACACACATACTTACCTATGTTCCCACGAGGCTCGGTCCTCTTCTCCATGTAGAATCCTAGGGGTACCTGTGAAAAAAAATTATACTCACATAATCCAGTGTACCTTCTGTTCTTTGTATAATCCACGTACTTGGCAAAATAATAAAACGGAAACCCGACCACGCACTGAAAGGGGCCCCATGTTTACACATGGGACCCCGTTCCCCGACTGCAAGGACCGCCCCTGACTCGTGTCAAAGAGGGTCTCTTCAGCCAATCAGGGAGCGCCACATCGTGGCACTCTCCTGATTGGCTGTGTGCTCCTGTAGTGTCTGTCAGGCAGCACACGGCACAGATACAATGTAGCGCCTATGCGCTCCATTGTAGCCAATGGTGGGAACTTTGCGGTCAGCGGTGAGGTTACTTTCGGTCAACCGCTGACCGCAAAGTTCCCACCATTGGCTACAATGGAGCGCATGGGCGCTACATTGTATCTGTGCCGTGTGCTGCCTGACAGACACTACAGGAGCACACAGCCAATCAGGAGAGTGCCACGACGTGGCGCTCCCTGATTGGCTGAAGGGACCCTCTTTGACACGAGTCAGGGGGGGTCCTGGCAGTCGGGGAAAGGGGTCCCATGTGTAAACATGGGGCCCCTTTCAGTGCGTGGTCGGGTTTCCGTTTTATTATTTTGCCAAGTACGTGGATTATACAAAGAACAGAAGGTACACTGGATTATGTGAGTATAATTTTTTTCACAGGTACCCCTAGGATTCTACATGGAGAAGAGGACCGAGCCTCGTGGGAACATAGGTAAGTATGTGTGTATGTTGGTGTGCATGTATGTAATAAAGTTGTACTGTCACGGTGTGTGTGTCCTGTTTTTATTGGGGTATTTTTTTAGTAGTAGTGCTACAGGTACCAGTGGGCCCGGTTTTCCACCGCATGCTGGTACTTGGGGTTCTCCAAGTACCAGCTTGCGGGGGAGGCTTGCTGGGACTTGTAGTACTGCTACTAAAAACAATATTCACATTTTGTAAACAAGGCTATCAGCCCCCCATCCGCTGCCCTTGGATGGGGGGACAGCCTCGGGTTTCACCCCTGGCCCTTGGGTGGCTGGAGGGGGGGGACCCCTTGATTGAAGGGGTCCCCACTCCTCCAGGGTACCCCGGCTAGGGGTGACTATTTTGGGTTTTAATGGCACGGCCGCAGGGACCGATATCAAAGTGTCCCCCGGCTGTGGCATTATCTCCCCAGCTAGTGAAGCCCGATGCTGGTTTCAAAAATACGGGGGACCCCTACGCTTTTTGTCCCCCGTATTTTTGGAACCAGGACCAGGCGCAGAGCCCGGTTCTGGTTGATTAAATATGGGGGAACCCCTGTCATTTTTCCCCCCTTATATTTTCTCCCTGAACCGGCTCAAAGAGCCCGAGGCTGGTTATGCTTAGGAGGGGGGACCCCACGCAATTTTTTCTAACTTTAAGACTTTAATTAACTTTTTAAGGTACACAATGAAGCCATGCACGGATCTCACAGATCCGTCCGGGATTCCTTGTGTTTTGTCAGGCAGTGTTTTACTCATCACTCCTGTAAAACACTGCCTGATATTACGAATCACATCGACATCGGAAAAAACGAATGTGCAAAACTCGGCAGCTTAGTGAATGACCGTATCAGGATTCAAAAAGTTGCAGTAAAATGCACCCGATACCATTCGAGATCAAACACCCTTCAAAACAGCAAAAACACGAATATTAGTAAATAAACCCCATGGTCTTTTACCAATTTTTGCAAATTCAACATTTTTACCACTCTCTTGAACATCCCTCCTCTGTCATCCCTACTTTGCCTATGGAATCCATATGCAGCCGTTATCAATTCTCTAAGGGGCTCATATCTTCTTTTATATCAAATCTTACTATCCCACAATCAACCCACCAAATAAACTAATGAATTAGCTTGGGAACACATTGTAGGTGAGGTTCTAACACCTGAAGAATGGACCCAGATTAAACTGGCAATCTCTAACTGTACAATTTCCGCGGGTATTAAAGAAAATGCATATAAGCTCTATGCTCGTTGGTACCTACTGTAGTACCGACCCGCCTGCGCATTGTCTACCCCAATGTCTCAGACTCATGTTGGCAACTATGTGGCCAAAAGGGATCCCTGCTAGACATATGGTGGTCTTGCCCTGTATACGGCATTACTGGATGGAAATCCATAAACTAAAAATATAGTCGCTATCGATATGCCTCCTTCGCCCTTGTACTCTCTCCTAGCCCGTCCCATCCCGCGACCGACACATAAATTGATCACCCATATACTAAATACAGCTAAATGCCAAATTGCTGCACAGTGGAAATTCCGTCACCACTCCCTTCTTTCCAACTACCATAAATTCTGTCTGGCGAACCTACAGAATGGAACGAATCTCAATTATTCATGATACACAATCTCACTTTATCCGTGTTCGGTCACCTTGGACTACCTACTAAGAAGCCGAGCCTCCCTTATCAACTATTTAGCTTCACCCTACTGACAGTATCGTTCACTGTTTAGCACCCCGACTGGCTATATCCCCAGCCCCCCCCCATCCTTTTTTCTTTCCCCTCTCTTCTCTTTCTTTAACTGCAAATTTAATACTGATACAATCGCAATTCTTTTTCACTTTTATGGTATCTACCTGTTAATGGTACATTTCTCGTTACCTAAAGGAAAAAATATTTGTCTGTTTGTTTTCAGTATTTATCCATGTTACACCTTTATTTCAATGCTGATTCTTGCTTACATTTTGTGGTTTTAACTCCACCACGATATTGACATATAAAATGCAATGTTTACTGTGATGTTGGACTGCCTTAGTGTTACTTTCCATCATTTTGCCTAATAAAAAAATTATTTAAAAAAATAAATTTAAACTAATAGTTTAAAATGCCTGAGTACAGTTTATAGCACCAACTAATTGAGAAACAGCTATTTTATAAAGTTTTCTTGTAGTGGAACAAAGACATCTTAAACAACTTTAAAATGCACATAGAAAAGTTAAATCTTAATGTATCTTGCCAAAATGCAATAGCAGCAGCCACTGTACTACTAACAGACTGGGACAGGACTCAGGAGGATTCTCTATGTGTGTGTTTCTCTCTAGACCCAAATGCTCTCATTAGATAACAGGTTACACATGATTCAGACACCCAGGCGGGGAGGAGGAGAAGCTGGGATCTCTGGGTCACTTACAGCTTTCTCCTCCCTCCTATCTATCCACTGGTCAGGAAGCTCAGTTGGTAGCACATGAAACCTGATACTGCTGTGTCTCTGCCTGCACTTGCATACGGTCCTGCTCACATTCTGGCTGCCTGGTTCTTCTGCTGCACAAGAGGGAGAACTAGTGATGTCAGTGTGCTCCGGCCCCGGGGGAAGCCCAGCCTGGTGTGGTCGAATCTAGTGGGACCATGTCAGACAAGTGGTTACATAGATATAACGTTCTGTTTGCACTCATTATTTGAATAAATCTGAACAAATGCAATGCTGTGAAATAAACCAATGCACAGTATTTTATTTGTAATTCCAACTCCCGGCACCAAAATGGGCTTTGTTTTGCTGCACATAAGCAATATAACAAAGCATAAGTGTGAGTGGAATGCAGAACCAGATTAACAATGGTTCGGATTGAGCTACAGCTCCAGGCCTCCACATAAAAATAGGCACATCATCATGGGAGCATGATGATGACCAGCTGCAAGTTGTAGTTTTCTCACAGAATTCTGCAGTTTTTGTATTGTTATACATTTAAGGAGACATTGAGACTGATAGTGTAAGGGGAGTGTACATCCCCACATGGCACTAACCACATCCACATAGCACCGGTCACAGACCCTCACCATCTCAGTATAGCCCCTTGAACATTTTCAACCCCAGGTCCATGTGACCCTTAATCCAACCCAGCAGGAACTTTAGGGGTAACTTTCACTTACAGTCTTGCATCTGGCGAGGTAGTCCAACAGTGTACAAGGTTATTTACACAGTTATTCCTCTTAGTAGGAGAAGAATTGCAGCTTCCAAAGACGTGGTGTAAAGACATTTTTGCACATTGCTCTTTACCAAACCATATTAAACTGTTAACTTCTTTACTTATATATCTTGACGGGATCGGTATGGTATCCCGCCGCTCAGGATGCCGAAGGTTAGTATACCAACATCACGAGCGATGGAATACCGGCATGGGGGCAAGCTCAACGAAGCATAGACCCCATAGAGGGGGAATCACCTACCTCACTGGTATACCGGCGGCGGTATGGCTTACATTGAATCTGTCACTCTGATTGCTATCAATTTAAAAAAGCAGAGATCCATTTCAATGCACATATAGAACAGGTAATTGTGAGATGCATTCAGGATGCTGGCGATCGGGATGCCGGCAGTCAAAATCCCAGCACCGGAATCCCAACATCAGTTGATGCTGGAATCCCAACAGTCAGCATCCCGATCAAAAGTATGCCAGGGACTGCTAGAGTTAGGCTGCGGGGAAGGGGGAGGGGGTTAGGTTAAGGCACTGGTGGGGGGGGGATTAGGCTGTGGGGGGTTAGGTTTAGGCTGTGGGGAGGTGGAGGGTTAGAGTTAGGCTGCAGGGGGGGTGAAGGGTTAGAGTTAGGCTGCAGGGAGGGTAGGTTAGGTTTAGGCACCACCGGAGATGGTTATGGTTAGGTTGCGGGAGGGTTAGGGTTAGGCTGTGGTTAGGAAGGGTTAGGGATTGGGGGAAAGTAAGTATGCTTACTGAACACTTGTCTTGATTCTCACCATCGGAATGTCGCTGTCCCTCTTCTGACCGTCAACATCCCGACCGCGCTTGTATTCCTTAATTTTACGTTACAAACCTGAGCTTTTTTTTTATATATAAATAAAATGTATTGACCCCAGGACCATTCACTAAATAAAACCCACTGTAGATTTTAGTAACAATTATCTTTTGAATGAAATGTAAATGGATATTGTTAATCAACTACAGTTATTCAAGTCTATCGACAAGATACTATAAATTAACAACTGATTGACTAAAATACTCAGCTGAAAAGCTACACATAGGTCAAATAGTTTTAGAGATATAATTCAAGTCAGTTCTATTGATCTGTAGATATAGGAAAAACTACAAACACAAATTCCATGGAGTTCTGCATTTGTGGATGGTCAGAAGCTCTTAAGATCATATGTGCTGTTTACATTCTTTCGTTGCAGCAGTTTAGTCTCTACACCCATAGAACATTCCTGGAATGACAGACCACATTCGTGTCTATATGTGACCACATTCGTGTTTATATGTGTAACAATTATGAAAAGTTACTCTATAACCAAAAATGTTTGAATAGTTATCACACATCTACTACACTGCATTAAAGGAGCTACCCACGTACTATTAATTATTTTGCCTCCTGTTTTAATTGCCTTCAGCAAAAAATAAGTTAGATTTGGGTGTGGTGAGTTCAATCTGCAATCTAAATTGCAGTGTAAAAATAAAGCAGCCAGTATTTACCCTGCACAGAAATAAAATAACCCACCCAAATCTAACTTTTTCTGCACATGTTATATCTGCCTCCCCTGCAGTGTACATGGTTTTGCCCAATTGCTATCAAAAATCCTGCTGCGATTAACTTGGAATTACCCCCTCTGAGTTGATCACAGCAGGAACATGGGCCCTCATTCCGAGTTGTTCGCTAGCTAGCCGCTTTTCGCTGCAGTGCACACGCTAAGCCGCCGCCCTCTGGGAGTAAATCTTAGCTTAGCAGAATTGCGAACTAAAGATTCTCAAAATTGCGAATAGACATTTCTTAGCAGTTTCTGAGTAGCTCGAGACTTTCTCTGCCACTGCGATCAGTTCAGTCAGTTTCGTTCCTGGTTTGACGTCACAAACACACCCAGCGTTCGCCCAGACACTCCCCTGTTTCTCCAGCCACTCCCGCGTTTTTCCCAGAAACGGCAGCGTTTTTTCACACACACCCATGAAACGGCCAGTTTCCGCCCAGAAACACCCACTTCCTGTCAATCACACTCCGATCACCAGAACGAAGAAAAAACCTCGTAATGCCGTGAGTAAAATACCAAACTTCTTAGCAGATTTACTTGACGTAGCCGCAGTGCGAAAATTGCGCATGCGCAGTTAGCGGAAAATCGCACCGATGCAAAGGAAAATAACGAGCGAACAACTCGGAATGAGGGCCTTTGTTAGCAGTTGGGCAAAACCATGTGCACTGCAGGGGGGACAGATATAACATGTGCAGAGAGAGTTAGATTTGGGTGGGGTGTGTTCAAACTGAAATCTAAATTGCAGTGTAAAAATAAGGCAGCCAGTATTTACCCTGCACAGAAACAAAATAACCCACCCAAATCTAAATCTCTCTGCAAATGTTATATCTGCCCCCCCCCCCCCCCTGCAGTGCACATGGTTTTGCCCAATTGCTAACAAAATTGCTGCTGCGATCAACTCAGAATTACCCCCAGAATTACCCCCTATGTGAGCAGATCAGCAACTTCCAGAGGCAGGGGCCCATTATTTTAAGTCCCAAGAACCTAAGTATATATTTTTCACCAAGCTTTAAAAACAGGTATCACAATGTGTACATTTAATAGCTGTGGTGATCTCTGCATCCTTAATGTTTAATAATTGATTGAAATCTACTAAGATTGCTTTTTGATACCTAGGTAATTTGCATTCTGAGCCTGCTATTGGTGAGGCATCTATCCGCTGCAATACGGGCCAGTATCATTTCAGGAATTTCGCCTCTATAAATAAGAGCCAATTTTGTATTCTGAGCCTGCTTTTGCCAGGCATCTATCCTCTGCAATACGGGCCAGTATCATTTGAAGAATTTCACCTCTTTATATGAGAGCCAGCATCATATGAGGAATTTGACCTCTATATATGAATTTTGGAATTTTGCATCTATTAAAGTGTTATATGTGTCTGTTTGTATGTCCTCATATTTTAATATAAAAATTAAAAGTTAAGTATTATTATTACTAATTCAATTTCTCTTACGTCCTAGAGGATGCTGGGCACTCCGTAAGGACCATGGGGTATAGACGGGCTCCGCAGGAGACATGGGCACTCTAAAGACTTTAGATGGGTGTGCACTGGCTCCTCCCTCTATGCCCCTGCTCCAGATCTCAGTTAGATCCTGTGCCCAGAGGAGACTGGGTGCACTGCAGGGGAGCTCTACTGAGTTTCTCTGAAAAGACTTTTGTTAGGTTTTGTATTTTCAGGGAGCACTGCTGGCAACAGGCTCCCTGCATCGTGGGACTGAGGGGAGAGAAGCAGACCTACTTAAGTGATAGGCTCTGCTTCTTAGGCTACTGGACACCATTAGCTCCAGAGGGTCGGAACACAGGTCTCATCCTCGCTGTTTGTCCCGGAGCCGCGTCGCCGTCCTCCTCACAGAGCCGGAAGATAGAAGCCGGGTGAGTATAAGAAGAAAGAAGACATCACAGGCGGCAGAAGACTTCAGATCTTCACTGAGGTACCAATTCACACACACTGACGGCACTGTAAGGGTGCAGGGCGCAGGGGGGGTGCCCTGGGCAGCAAAAATAACCTCAAGGGACACTGGCTGACATATTCAGGGGTGTATCTTCCTATTGGCCAGGATGGCACTTGCCAGGGGCGCTGGCCAAGAGGGGGGCACCGCCCGGCAGTGCCACCTGCGCCAGGGGGTAGATTGACATAGTAGTTCTCACTGAGTACATACCTTAGCAGTACTCATCCACTGCCTGACTCTCAGAAGCGTATTGCACTCTGACACTCTCTGTGACTACAGTCACAATAATGGTTAAATATAGCCGGGGAGCGGGGCACTTCCAGGTATGGGGAGGGGCAAAGCACCTCCTCTTCCTCATCCGCTCCCCTTCTCATTGGTCCCACGCAGTCTGTCACCAAACACCAGCCACTACATTCAGCACCAGTCAGCAGTGCAGCATGAGCATACCTGTACATTTTCTGCTGTACCGTAGCTAAACTGCATGGTCTAGGGGTGCACAAGCAGGTGGGGGGACACCTTGGGGTTGGGGGCGGGTCACCCATGGGAAGAAATGTTAAAGGTCCTTGCAGGCTGCTGGACATCACGCCAGGTTCAATGTTGAATGTCCCCCGGAATTTCTGTATGCAGTACTCCATTTCTGCTCAGATGGGAGGGGCTGGGTAGATGCTGCAGAGCCAATAAGAGCAGGATAGGGAGGGGATCCAGCGTCAGTGGGTGGGCTGCAGTGGCGCACCCAGGGGGGGTTTCCGAGTACCCAGAAACCTCCCTTCACTAAAAAAAAAAAAAAAAAAAAAATTTTTTTTTTTTTTTTTTTAGCTGCATGAGTATTATTAATGGCTGTCTAGCGTCCTCTGCAGCCTGCTGTCTTCCTGGTGGCACTTGTAAGTGCAATAAAAGTTTACTTTATTTTAATTTATAGTACATATATATCCACGTGCATACATATATACACATGTATATACATACATACATACATACATATAAACACACACACACACACACACACACACACACACACACACACACGATATATATACATGTGTATATATATGTGTACTGTATGTGTGTGTACATATATGTATATATATATATATGCATGTTTAATATGCTATGTATATGTGTATATGTATGTGTGTGTGTATATATATATATATATATATATATATATGTAGATATATTATTATTATCCTTTATTTATATGGCGCAACAAGGGTTCCGCAGTGCCCAATTACAGAGTACATAAACAAATAATCAAACAGGAAAACAGCAACTTACAGTTGACGACAATATAGGACAAGTACAGGGTAAATAACATAGCTACATCAGCAGATGACACTGGAATAAGTATCAGGTGGCAGAAGACTGCTGGATTTGGTGCAGCTGAAGATTATTAAAGTAAGAAAAGGGTAAGCACATGAGGGAAGAGGGCCCTGCTCGTGAGAGCTTACATTCTATGTGTGTGTGTGTGTGTGTGTGTGTATATACACACACACACACACTAGTTTTATGGACCCAGCATATACTGGGTCACCTCAGTCCGCACCCCGTGATTGGCTCCGCCCAGTTCTGGAAACCCCCCCATGCAAATCCTGCGTTTGCCACTGGGCTGGATGTCGGAGGCCAGTGTTATAGGTTTAGTCACTATGTAGTTGGCGGGGCTTGACTGTGTGACAAGCGAGCAGACCAAACTTTGCTCACAGTCCACACTGATAAGCAGAGCCCACGGGGGTACTATCCATTGTCAGCTTGAGGGCTATTCGACCAGTGTGGTCAAACTGCGGCGCCACCCCATATGGGGCTCAGTGAGGCTGCTGCCGATGGGACCAATCTTTCCTGGCAGCACCTATTAAATATCTTTTGACCCCATGACCCTCAGAGTGTAGCGCGTGTGGCATGCTGCTGGCCCATCTTCAACCCATTTATTGCAGCTGCTGTCTCTGCAGAAGCAACCGCGGCAGTGGGCTTGCTGCTTGCAATGTACCTCGCTGTCCCCACTCCCCTGCAGTTCCCTTTCTGCAATGCAGCCAGGGTGCCGAGTTAGGCATACAGTGGGCGGGGAATGAGACAATATAAAGTTTTATCCCACCCTGAGTGAATAGGCGCCTTATCCCTCCCCACAGTCACCGTGACCCACTCATCCAGCCAGCCAGAGAGATGATCAGTCCTTGGCCAGTCTGGTGCAAGGTGCGTTGCTTCCCTTTAAATTGTGCAGGTGAGTGCCATTTCAAGTGACCGGCTGCCAGTAGAGAGATGAAGAGCAGAGCTGGGTTTACACCATTCCATCTGGCCTCTCCCTACCACTGTTAGCCCTGTGCCTACACCTACTGCCCATTATCCTCATGATGCCACCTGTGGATTGCTACTTGGGTGAGTGAGTACAGGACCTTTATAAAACATAACCTTGTCCTTGTCATCTTGTATAGCTCATAAGGAAATGAATACATATGATATGCGTTTGGGATGCCGGCTGTCAAAATACAGACAGCGGCATCCCGATGATAAATTCCCTACGCTTACTAATTAAGCTAAACCTGATTCCTTATGACCCTATAACTTCCCTTCAGTATCCCTGCCCTCACCCACCCTATAATTCCCCCTCAGTGTCCCTGCCCTCACCCTCTCCTATAACCCCCCCCCCTCAGTGTCCCTGGCCTCACTCTCCCTATAACTCCCCCTCAGCCCTCACCCACCCTATAATTCCCCCTCAGTGTCCCTGCCCTCATCCTCTCCTGTAACTCCCCCTCAGTGTCCCTGCCCTCCCACTCTCTTGTAACTCCCCCTCAGTATCCCTGGCCTCACTTTCCCTATAACTCCCCCTCAGTGTCCCTGCCCTCACCTGTAACTCCCCCTCAGTGTCCCTGCCCTCACCCTCACCTGTAACTCCCCCTCAGTGTCCCTGCCCTCACCCTCACCTGTAACTCCCCCTCAGTGCCCCTGCACTCACCCTATCCTGTAACTTTCCCTCAGTATACCTGCCCTCCCCTGTAACTTCGCCTCTGTGTCCCGGGGGGGTGGGGTGGGGGGGCGCCAGTCGCTTATTTTGCCATGGGCGCTTGGGCCCCTAGATACACCCCTGGACATATTATATACTGCGGAGGCAGTATATTAAAAAACCCCGCCAGTATAAAGAATTTGAGCGGGACCGAAGCCCGCCGTTGAGGGGGTGGAGCTTGATCCTCCAGCACTAACCAGCGCCATTTTCTCCACAGCATGCTGCAGAGAAGCTGCTCCCTGGACTCTCCCCTGCTGAGCAAGTACAGAGGGCAAAAACGAGGGGGGGGGGGTACATTTAATTGGCGCAGTGAGTATATTATTGATCAATAAAAGCGCTGTACAGACTGGGATTCTGTTCCAGTGTCCAGTGGCGCTGGGTGTGTGCTGGCATACTCTCTCTCTGTCTCTCCAAAGGGCCTTATTGGGGGACTGTCCCCATATTTATTTATCCCAGTGTGTGTGGGGGTGTCGGTACGTGTGTGTCGGCATGTCTGAAGCGGAAGGCTCGTCTAGGGAGGAGGTGGAGCAGATGATTGTGGTGTCTCCGTCGGCGGCGCCGACGCCTGATTGGTTGGATATGTGGAATGTTTTAAATGCAAATGTGATTTTATTACATAAAAGATTGGACAAAGCAGAGTCCAGGGAAAAACCAGGGAGTCAATCCATGGCTTTGACTGTGTCACAAGGCCCTTCGGGGTCTCAAAAACATCCCCTTTCCCAGGTAGCAGACACTGATACCGACACGGATTCTGACTCCAGTGTCGACTATGATGATGCACGGTTACACCCACGGGTGGACAAGAGTATTCATTATATGATAATGGCTATAAAAGATGTTTTGCATATCACAGAGGACCCCTCTGTGCCTGACACGAGGGTATGCATGTTTAAGGAAAAGAAACCTGAGGTAACGTTTCCCCCATCTCATGAGCTGAACGCCTTATTTGAAAAAGCTTGGGAAACTCCAGACAAGAAACTGCAGATTCCCAGGAGAATTATTATGGCGTATCCTTTCCCCTCACAGGACAGGTCACGGTGGGAATCCTCGCCCACAATGGACATGGCTTTGACGCACTTGTCCAAAAAGGTGGCGCTACCGTCTCCAGACACGGCAGCCCTCAAGGATCCTGCTGATCGCAGACAGGAAACTACCTTGAAATCGATTTATACACATACGGGTGCCTTGCTCAGACCGGCAGTAGCGTCGGCATGGGTGGGTAGCGCAATTGCAGCATGGGCAGAAAACTTGTCATCTGACATTGACACCCTAGATAAGTATAGCATTTTATTGACCTTGGGTCACATTAAAGACGCAGCGTTATATATATAAGAGAGAGGCTGCGAGAGACATTGGGCTGTTGGGTTCAAGAGCCAATGCCATGGCAATTTCTGCTAGGCGGTCCCTGTGGACCCGTCAATGGACAGGTGATGCCGATTCAAAGAGACATATGGAAACTTTACCTTACAAGGGTGAGGTTTTATTTGGGGAGGGCCTCGCGGACCTGGTTTCCACAGCTACCGCGGGTAAGTCTTCTTTTTTGCCTTATGTTCCCCCACAGCAAAAGAAAACACCTCAATATCAGATGCAGTCCTTTCGGTCGCATAAGTCCAGAAGGGGTCGGGGCTCTTCCTTCCTCACCAGAGGTAAGGGTAGAGGGAAAAGAATGCCTGCTACGGCTAGTTCCCAGGAACAAAAGTCCTCCCCGGCTTCTAAAAAATCCACCGCATGACGCTGGGGCTCCACTGAGGGAGTCCGCGCCGGTGGGGGCATGTCTTCGACTCTTCAGCCAGGTCTGGGTTCAGTCGGATGTGGATCCTTGGGCGATCGAAATTGTATCCCAAGGCTACAAACTGGAATTCGAAGAAGTGCCTCCACGCCGATTTTTCAAATCAGCTTTGCCAGCTTCTCCCCCAGAGAGGGAAATAGTTTCAGCTGCCATACAAAAGCTGTGTCAACAACAAGTGATTATCAAGGTTCCCCTGATGCAACAAGGGAAAGGGTACTATTCAACCCTATTTGTGGTCCCGAAGCCGCATGGCTCGGTCAGACCCATTCTGAATCTAAAATCCCTGAACTTGTATTTGAAAAAGTTCAAATTTAAGATGGAATCTTTCCGGGCAGTGATCTCCAGCCTGGAAGGGGGGGATTTTATGGTATCACTAGACATAAAGGATGCATACCTTCATGTCCCCATTTATCCCCCTCATCAGGCGTACCTGAGATTCGCTGTACAGGACTGTCATTACCAGTTTCAGACATTGCCGTTTAGTGCTTTCCACGGCCCAGATAATTTTCACCAAGGTAATGGCGGAAATGATGGTGCTCCTGCGCAGGCAAGGAATCACAATTATTCCATACTTGGACGATCTCCTGATAAAAGCGAGATCTAGAGATCAATTGCTGAAAAGCGTGTCGCTCTCCCTGAGAGTGCTGCAGGAACACGGCTGGATTCTAAATCTACCAAAGTCGCAGTTGGTTCCAACGACTCGGCTATCATTTTTAGGCATGATTCTGGACACGGTAAAGAAGAGGTTTTTTCTCCCAACGGAAAAATCCCAGGAACTCCAGAACATGGTCAGAGACCTGCTAAAACCAAAAAGAGTGTCAGTTCATCAATGCACTCGTGTACTGGGAATAATGGTGGCGGCCTACGAGGCCATCCCCTTCGGCAGGTTCCATGCAAGGACGTTTCAGTGGGACCTCTGGATAAGTGGTCGGGGTCCCATCTTCAAATGCATCAGAAAATAAGCCTGTCCCCCAGGGCCAGGGTGTCTCTCCTCTGGTGGCTGCAGGGTGCTCACCTTCTAGAGGGTCGCAGGTTCGGCATTCAAAACTGGGTTCTAGTGACCACGGACGCGAGCCTCCGAGGATGGGGAGCAGTCACACAAGGAAGAAATTTTCAGGGACTATGGTCAAGCCAGGAGGCTTGTCTACACATCAATGTGCTGGAATTAAGGGCCATATACAACGGCCTAAAACAAGCGGAGAATCTTCTTCGTGACCTACCCGTTCTGATTCAATCAGACAACATCACAGCTGTGGCTCATGTAAACCGCCAAGGCGGGACAAGGAGCAGAGTGGCAATGGTGGAAGCCACCAGGATTCTTCGCTGGGCGGAAAATCGTGTAAGCGCTCTCGCAGCGTTCTTCATTCCGGGAGTGGACAACTGGGAAGCAGACTTCCTCAGCAGACACGATCTCCATCCAGGAGAGTGGGGTCTTCATCAAGAAGTTTCTGCAGAGATAACATGTCGTTGGGGACTTCCTCAAATAGACATGATGGTGTCACGTCTCAACAAGAAGCTTCGGAGGTATTGTTCCAGGTCAAGTGACCCTCAGGCAGTAGTGGTGGACGTCCTGGTGACACCATGGGTGTTTCAGTCGGTCTATGTGTTCCCTCCTCTTCGGCTCATCTCAAAAATATTGAGAATGATAAGACGAAAAAGAGTGCAGACAATACTCATTGTTCCGGATTGGCCCCGAAGGGCCTGGCATTCAGATCTTCAGGAAATGCTCACAGAAGATCCGCGGCCTCTTCCTCCCAGGGAGGACCTGTTGCACCAGGGGCCCTGCGTGTTCCAAGACTTACAGCGGTTACGTCTGACGGCATGGCGGTTGAACACCCAATCCTAGCTAGGAAAGGTATTCCAGGGGAAGTCATCCCTACTCTAATCAAAGCTAGGAAGGAGGTAACGGCGAAACATTATCACCGTATCTGGAGGAAATATGTATCTTGGTGTGAAGCCAAGAATGCTCCTACGGAAGATTTCCACCTGGTCCGTTTTCTCCACTTTCTACAGACAGGAGTGGCTATGGAAAGAATTGTGGTAGTGTGGACTAGATGGCGCTATCGTTCAAGCAGTGATGGTGAATATGAGAGTGCTAAACAAATACTTAGATGTGCCATATCCAGAAGAATAGTCAAGGGTATTCTGTATCCAATTTTTGATGGAGGGCTCAACCATATACAAAAAATAAGAAATAAGACAGAAGTACACAATGTGTAGTAATGTCACGATGAGCAGATGAAAAGTACGTGATCTACGATATTTGCCGATATATGCTGACGTACTTCACTAAGCAATGTGAGTGGTCAGAAAATACGTATGAGGTAATATTTTTAGACCAAAATATGGAAATAATATTCTGCTATGAACACACCTGACTTACATAAAGACAGGTGTTGGCACGCCCATAAAGGTATCTTTTCCAAAATGTTGTGTATTCTTTATCAATCAGTGATAGAAAACCAGGATCTAAATGGTATCTGCTATTGTGAGAAAAGGGCGTACCTATCACTCACGTAAAAGACAGTAGATATCCTCATATAGCGGTTTCTTTCAAGGACATCGCTCCAAAGGGGTTACCAAGGTTGTTCTATATCCGATGATAGAGGACTCGACCATATATGAAATGTGAAACAGAAGTACTCAATGTGTGGTATAGTCGTAATCAAGGGAAAGACATGTGGTATCTTTACCAACTGTTTGTTGGCGTATCTAATTTAAAAAATAAGTATCTTTCTATGCTGGTGGTAAAACCATAGAATTCCTGTGAACACACCTGACTTACATAAAGACAGATGTCAGAACGCCCATAACGGTATCTTTCACAAAGTAGTGTGTTCTCTATCAATCAGTAATGGATAGCCAAAACCTTGTTCAAATCTACAATGGTGAGGGAGGCGTACCTAACACTCACGTGTAAGACGGTTGGTATCCTCATGTAGCGGTTTCTTTCAAGAACATCAATCTGGGAGTTTAACATCCAATCTTTCCTCCCTAGTAGATTCCATTCTACAGCCCCTTGTTACCTCCACCCCTTCCTATCTGAAGGATACAGGCGATGTCATCTCAAAACTCCAAAACATCAAGTGGGAAGAAGGCATGTGTATGGCCTCTGCAGACGTGACATCACTTTATACCTGTATCAGACACGAACAGGGACTGGAAGCCATTACCTGGTTCCTTGACAAGACGGACTTAACAGAAGAAAGAAAGAACTTTACCTTGGAAGCAATTAATTTTATATTAAAAAATAACTATTTTTTCTTCAACAGTGATTTTTTTCTTCAAAAGAACGGTACTGCAATGGGGACCAAATTCGCCCCAAGCTATGCCAATCTATTTATGAGTTTCTGGGAGAATAGAGCCATTCATGGTGGCATAGCTTGGGGCGGACCCCTTACACATTGGTTTCGTTATATAGACGATATTCTCCTTTTTTGGAGATCTCCACAAGAAGACCTAGAAAGATTCTTTGAATTATTGAATGAAAACTACGTAAATTTGAAATTTACCTTGATCATTAGTAGTAAACAGATCAATTTTTTAGATCTGACCATTTATCAGGAGAACAACGTTTTGAACACTATGATCTATCATAAACCAACAGACGTCAATATATATATCCCGACAGATAGCCAGCATCACACCTTATGGATAAAAGGGGTGCCCAAAAGTCAATTCCTAAGAGTACATAGGAATTGTAGCGACCAACAGGTCTTTAAACAGCAATCATTACAGATGAAGGAGAATTTCCTCAAGAAAGGATATAAGGAAGAAGAACTCAATCAAGTCATCAGTGAGGTAGAAATGATAGATCGTATATCTTTGCTTTCAACGAAACCAGGAAAAAAAAAAAAAAAAGAAAACAGATAAACTCCAGTGGGCATTCATATCTCAATAGGATGGCCAACATAAACAAATTTAAAAAAATCAACAAAAATTGGTATCTTCTGACAAAAGATCCCATCCTCATGGACATTATCCCAAAAAAAACCAACTTCATTTATAGAAAATCCAGAAATCTAAAGAACCAACTGGTGAGGAGCACGTTACCAATGCCAACCCGTAACCTTATTAGAACTAAAGGATTCCACAATTGTGGCTTATGCATTGGATGTAAAAACATCAAAGACTCCACCAGCAAACATTGTGAAGTAACGGTTAATAACGTTAACTTCAAAATCAAAGAGTTTATAACGTGTCACACTGCCAATGTGATTTATTTAATCGAATGTTCCTGTGGTCTCCACTATATCGGACGGACCACCAGACCTTTAAAGATTAGAATAGGAGAACATTTGAGGAATGTTAAAAAAGGAATAGAGACCCACCATCTCCCCAATCATTTCAAAATCAAACATGGGTGCTCCACTAAACATATAAAAAAATTCATTGGAATCAAACACATTAAAGCCACATGGAAGGACAAGAACATAGAGAAAAACCTTGCAATGTCTGAAATGAAAACCATCCTTCTACTCAATACCCTTACTGCAGGCGGGTTGAACCATGATTTTGAACTCAAGTGGTTCCTTTAAAGAAAACACTATGGCTACAGTAGAGAAAATAATAAGAATTTACTTACCGATAATTCTATTTCTCGGAGTCCGTAGTGGATGCTGGGGTTCCTGAAAGGACCATGGGGAATAGCGGCTCCGCAGGAGACAGGGCACAAAAAAGTAAAGCTTTACTAGGTCAGGTGGTGTGCACTGGCTCCTCCCCCTATGACCCTCCTCCAGACTCCAGTTAGGTACTGTGCCCGGACGAGCATACACAATAAGGGAGGCATTTTGAATCCCGGGTAAGACTCATACCAGCCACACCAATCACACCGTACAACTTGTGATCTAAACCCAGTTAACAGTATGACAACAGAAAGGGCCTCTTAAAGATGGCTCCTTAACAATAACCCGAATTAGTTAACAATAACTATGTACAAGTATTGCAGATAATCCGCACTTGGGATGGGCGCCCAGCATCCACTACGGACTCCGAGAAATAGAATTATCGGTAAGTAAATTCTTATTTTCTCTATCGTCCTAAGTGGATGCTGGGGTTCCTGAAAGGACCATGGGGATTATACCAAAGCTCCCAAACGGGCGGGAGAGTGCGGATGACTCTGCAGCACCGAATGAGAGAACTCCAGGTCCTCCTTTGCCAGGGTATCAAATTTGTAAAATTTTACAAACGTGTTCTCCCCCGACCACGTAGCTGCTCGGCAGAGTTGTAATGCCGAGACCCCTCGGGCAGCCGCCCAAGATGAGCCCACCTTCCTTGTGGAGTGGGCTTTTACAGTTTTAGGCTGTGGCAGGCCTGCCACAGAATGTGCAAGTTGAATTGTGTTACAAATCCAACGAGCAATCGACTGCTTAGAAGCAGGTGCGCCCAACTTGTTGGGTGCATACAATATAAACAGCGAGTCAGATTTTCTGACTCCAGCCGTCCTTGCAATGTATATTTTTAAGGCTCTGACAACGTCCAACAACTTGGAGTCCTCCAAGTCGCTAGTGGCCGCAGGCACCACAATAGGTTGGTTCAGATGAAATGCTGATACCACTTTAGGGAGAAAATGCGGACGAGTCCGCAGTTCTGCCCTATCCGAATGGAAGATTAGATAAGGACTTTTATAAGATAAAGCCGCCAATTCAGATACTCTCCTGGCAGAGGCCAGGGCTAGTAACATAGTCACTTTCAATGTGAGATATTTCAAATCCACCTTTTTCAATGGTTCAAACCAATGGGATTTGAGGAAATCTAAAACTACATTTAGATCCCACGGTGCCACCGGAGGCACCACAGGAGGCTGTATATGCAGTACTCCCTTGACAAAGGTCTGGACCTCAGGGACAGAGGCCAATTCTTTTTGGAAGAATATTGACAGGGCCGAAATTTGAACCTTAATGGATCCCAATTTGAGACCCATAGATAATCCTGATTGCAGGAAATGTAGGAAACGACCCAGTTGGAATTCCTCCGTCGGAACCCTCCGATCCTCGCACCACGCTACATATTTTCGCCAAATGCGGTGATAATGTTTCACGGTGACTTCCTTCCGTGCCTTAATCAAGGTAGGAATGACTTCTTCTGGAATGCCT